>NC_041380.1:413808603-413969715 GCF_002162155.2 Triticum dicoccoides
GGGAAAAGAAGGCCAGGTGGCAAATGGTAAAACCAAGGTTGGGCATTGCTGGAAAAGCTTTAATCAAGGCGAACTATCAAGGGGTTCCCATTATAACCCAACCGCGTAAGGAACACAAAATCCGGGAACATAACACCAATATGACGGAAACTAGGGCGGCAAGAGTGGAACAAAACACTAGGCGAAAGGCCGAGCCTTCCACCCTTTACCAAGTATATAGATGCATTAAGATAACATGGCAATATAACGATATATCCCAACAAGCAAATAATGTTCCAACAAGGAACGGTCTCCAATCTTCACCTGCATCTAGCAACGCTATAAGAGGGGCTGAGCAAAGCGGTAACGTAGCCAATCAACGGTTTGCTAGGACATGGTGGGTTAGAGGTTTGACATGGCAATTTGGGAGGCATGATAAGCAAGTGGTAGGCATCGTAGCATAGGCATAGCAAAAGAGCGAGCATCTAGCAAAGCAAAGATAGTAGTGATTTCGAGGGTATGATCATCTTGCCTGCAAAGTTGTCAGAGTTGACTGGATCCTCGAAAGCAAATTCAACAGGCTCCTCGTTAGCGAACTCGTCTCCCGGCTCTACCTAAACAAGACAAACAAGCAAATGGAATACAATCAACCACGTGCAAAGCTCAAACAATATGATGTAAAGATGGTATGCTATGCGGGATGCATATGCAAGATGTGACAGGGAAAGAATGAACCTGGCCTCAACTTGGAAATCCAAGTGTGCCACTGGAAAGATTAGATGAAATTGCTTGAAAACGATATAAAGAATGCCGGAATCGGAGTTACGGTTTGGAAATGGCAAGCAATTCAAATATGGCCACGTTCTGCGATTTACAGCAAGTAGCCATCTAAATGCAATGAGATGAACAAGCTACAGCACCCAAACATGGCATCAAAATACATGGCAGGGATGCATTCATGATTCTTAACAAAAGTCTAGCACTGAGCTACGGCCAAATCATCCATTAACAGGTTCAAACAAGCATGGCAAAAATGCATTTGACAAACAGATTTCAGACTTAGTGAAATTAACACTTGTCTAGAATTTCAGATCAGATAGCACTCTTTGGAGCATGAAAACTATATACTACAAGACCTGAACATGGCAAAGTAAAGCATGGCATGGAGCTACTCAAATAGCTTAACAAAAGTCCCTTAGTGACCTTAAGCCAAAAGGGATCAGAAAATACAATTGAAAGCATGTGAACATGGCAAAAACATAATCAGATCACAGACTTAGTGAAAACTGGAGCATGCTGAAACAGATATCAAGTAGGCATGTTTACAAGCTCGATGCACTCACTACAGAGCAAGTCATGACAATCTAAGCATACACCCAACAAGAATACACAAAATACAAGCTAGACATGGCAAGAACAATATTATAGCATGCACGGATCAACTACAACATCATCGGCAAAATCGCTAACAAGTAGAAAATCTGCCCAGATTCACGAAATAGCAAAAGTAGAGCTCGATTCACTCAAGCTAGGATGCTCCATAATTGCAAACAAAGGCATGGATGGATAGAGCACTACAATATTACCAAATCATCCTTACTGATCATCCTCAAAAGAGGCACGGATCACTAGGAAATAACATGAACATATGGCATATTGAGATAAACAGCTCAAGGACTTGGTGGAAATGCTAAGTCCCTGAAATCAGCATTACCAAGTGCCTCACTTTGCAAGCTTGTGCTAGTCACCACACACATCACAAAAATACATGGGTTGCACCTCTAGAAAGATGGCAAAACCCTGAACAAAACACATGAAGAGCTCATGGGCATATCATGCACACATTAATCATGGCAAAAATGACAAATATCTAAGTGGAGCAGCAGATCTGACAATTATCTCAAGTAGCACTCTTCTAACAGCATTTCGGGCATCAAGATGAACTCCAATGAAAATGATGCAATGAGATGAAATGATGTGCTCTTTGAGATGAACATTTTGATATGCTATATGCAAAAAATGGAGCTACGGATGAGGAGTTATAGCACGATGAACAAGGGCATATGAACTAGGGTTTTGGGAGAAAGTCAACCATCGGGATCCAGATCCAGATCCGGATCGCACGCGTTTCGAGGTGCTCGTCGAAGAGTCGCCGGAATCGGACTTGGGGCGCTGGCGTTGACGAGGAAGAGGTGGGGTCGCCGGATCCGGGCGGAGAGGACGACGGAGGAGCGCGGTGGAGGTTGGCACCGGCTCGGGCGGCGAGGGGGGCTTGCCGGAGTGGGAGCTCTCCTCTGGCCAGCGAGGAACACGGCAGCCGGCCGGGGCGAAGTGCAGCGGCGCGCGAACGGTGAGGAGGCGCGGGGCGCGCGGTAGCTGGCGGCGTCGACATGGGCCGCGGGGGCCGGTTCCGGGCTCGGCGGGCCGCGACGGTGGGAGGTGTTCGGCGTGCCACGTGTCGCGTCCTGGCTGGCTGGGCGCGGTTGTCCGGCGCGGCCCGGATGTTGTCCGACGCGCGGAGAGGAAGGGGGCTAGGTTAGGGTGCGAAATGACCCGGGATTTTCGGAGGGGAGGCTATATTTATAGGTAGAGGGAGCTAGGAGAGTCCAAATGAGGTGCGGTTTTTGGCCACACGATCGTGATCGAACACTCTAGATGATGGAGAGGGTTTTGGTGGGTTTTGGGCCAACTTGGAGGGGTGTTGGGCTGCAACACACACGAGGCCTTTTCGGTCCCTCGGTTAACCGTTGGAGTAACAAACGAAGTCCAAATGATACGAAACTTGACAGGCGGTCTACCGGTAGTAAACCAAGACCGCTTGGCAAGTCTCGGTCCAATCCGGAAATGTTTAATCCCCACACACGAAAGAAAAGTAGAAAAGACCACCGTAGGAGAACGAAGCGCCGGAATGCAAAACGGACAACGGGGAAAATGCTCGAATGCATGAGATGAACACGTATGCAAATGCAATGCACATGATGACATGATATGAGATGCACGACAACGAAAAAAACACACGGAGGCAAGACCCGAACCCGAGAAAATAAAATAACTTAAGGCCGGAAACGGCAAGAGTTGGAGTACATATTGGATAAATCATATCCGGGGTGTTACACCTAAGCCACGTAATTCAGCAGCCAGATGAATCGGCCAGGCAATTCTGGACACGGTTCCTAACAAAGAAAAATCAAATAGTCGACTGTCCAGACACAGAGGCCCTAGCAGCCTTCAAGCGCAATATCCGTGACGAGTGGCTTGCCCGGCACCTAGGACAGGAAAAGTCGAAATCCATGGCAGCACTCATGACACTCATGACCCGCTTTTATGCGGGAGAAGACAGCTGGCTTGCTCGTAGCAACAATATGACCAAGAACCTTGGTAATTCGGATACCAGGGACAGTAGCGGCAGGTCGCGTCGCAACAAGCAGAAGCGCCGCATTAACGGCGACAATGCTGAGGATACGGCAGTTAATGCTGGATTCAGAGGCTCTAAATCCGGTCAGCGGAAAAAGCCATTCAAAAGGAATCCTAGGGGCCCGTCCAGCTTGGACCGAATACTCGACCGCTTGTGCCAAATACATGGCACCCCCGAAAAGCCGGCCAATCACACCAATAGGGATTGTTGGGTGTTCAAGCAGGCAGGCAAGTTAAACACCGAAAATGAAGACAAGGGGCTGCATAGCGATGACAACGAGGAGCCCCGGCCGCCGAACAAAAATGGACAGAAGGTTTTTCACCCACAAGTGCAGATGGTGAACATGATATATAGAACCCATGTCCCCAAAAGGGAGCGGAAGCGCGCATTAAGGGACGTATACGCAGTAGAGCCAGTCACCCCAAAGTTCAACCCATGGTCCTCCTGCCCGATCTCCTTTGATCGAAGAGACCATCCCACTAGCATCCGTCATGGCGGATTTTCCGCATTGGTTCTAGACCCAATTATTGACGGATTTCATCTCACTAGAGTCCTTATGGACGGCGGCAGCAGCCTGAACCTGCTCTACCAGGATACAGTGCGAAAAATGGGCATAGATCCCTCGAGGATTAAGCCCACCAAAACGACCTTTAAAGGCGTAATACCAGGTGTAGAGGCCAACTGTACAGGCTCAGTCACACTTGAAGTGGTCTTCGGATCTCCGGATAATTTCCGAAGCGAAGAGTTGATCTTCGACATAGTCCCATTCCGCAGTGGCTATCACGCACTGCTCGGACGAACCGCATTCGCCAAATTCAATGTGGTACCGCACTACGCATACCTTAAGCTCAAGATGCCAGGCCCTTGAGGAGTAATTACGGTCAACGGAAACACCGAACGCTCCCTCCGAATGGAGGAGCACACGGCGGCCCTTGCAGCGGAAGTACAAAGCAGCCTCTCCAGTCAGTTCTCCAGTCCGGCCATTAAACGTCCGGACACCGTCAAGCGCGCCCGGAGTAACCCACAACAAGACCGCCTAGCACGTTCCGAGCATGCATAGCAATGCGGCCCCAACCCCAGCCCTCGCAACAATGCGACATCAGTGCTTCGCGTACATAACTACACTCTAAAAATACCATGGGCACAGGGGGAGGGGCACCATCACGGCACGCCCGAAACACGGCTTAAACCGCACCAGGGGCTGCCGATTTTTTAATTTTCTCTTACTTTCAGGACTCCACTCTTTGGAAGGCCTGTTCGGCAGTTCAATTGCCACACAAACGATGCAAGAACCAGGGAGGCAGGCAAGCCACGCCGCATTACGGAACTCCCAGGTGGTCTCTATCACGAGCAGTATACCTGTTTTGCATATTATTCCATAGCTTGCCCCTGGAGCAGACATGTTAAATAGTCCAACTTTTTGTTTCTCGCATTACTTGTATCGTTCTGCTTTGATCGCAGCTATTTTTAATAAACAATGCATAGCTTTTGTCTATTTTTGCATTACTTTTTTTATAAATATATGTTCCTTAATGACATGTTGCACCCGTACAATTTGGTATGGCCAAAATACGCCAGGGGCTTTAGTACCCCTCAATTAGTGTGAGAAGTCCGAACACTTTCACAAGTGCGGCATCCCGAACTTATAGCATTATATGCATCGGCCCCGAATCATGTCTTGGGTCAATAGTTGGGTTTGCCCGCCTCCTATGTTTTGGTGCCTTACGTTCCGCTATATCGGCTAAGGTAGCACTAGGAGAACCACTGCGATTGTGCCCCAGTTGAGCTGGGCCGAGCACCTCAGTGGAGAAAGCTAAAATTGACTGTCATGATGAAGCGAGAGCTGGTCGCTGTTCGAGAGGTTTTTCGAGTCCCTAAAGACTTATGTCGCTTAGGGCGAGGAGTCGGCTCTGTCCGGCCAAGGCGTGGATAGCGCCCCGAACTCGGTCTTCCGAATACCAGGGGCTTCGCCGAAATTTAAAATTATAGAATTCTATGGCTAAGTGAGAGTATTCATGCGTTATAGTCCGATTGCCTTGTTCGTTGGGCTGAGAGCCTCCCTCGAAGGACCCAAACATGGGAAAAAGAGCGCTCAGGTTTATCCCCGAACACCCCTGCACTAGCGGCACGGGGGCAGAAGCCGACGACTCGCCATCTCTCAGAATTGATAAACAGCCACACAGAAGGTAATATTTTAAATTCAAACAGCATTGCTCAGCGCATATGAACAAGTTTTCAGTGCACAGGACAAAAACGAGCGAGTTTTACTCAAAAATTACATCCCTAGAACATTCATCCGCCACAAGGTGGGCACCCTTCAGAACATCCTTATAGTAATTCTCGGGCTTGCGATGCTCTTTCCCCGGCGGTGGCCCGTCCTTCACAAGCTTCTCAGCATCCAGCTTGCCCCAGTGCACCTTAGCACGGGCAAGGGCCCTACGGGCACCTTCAACACAGACAGAGCGCTTGATGACTTCGAGCCTTGGACAGGCCTCCACTAACCGTCGCACCAGCCCGAAATAGCTCCCAAGCAGAGCCTCTCCAGGCCACAGCCGAACTAAGAGGCCCTTCATGGCCTGTTTGGCCGCCTTGTGGAGCTCGACCAATTGCTTCAGCTGGTCGCTCAGGGGCACGGGGTTTCCGGCCTCAGCATACTGAGACCAGAACACCTTCTCTGTCGAGCTGCCCTCCTCGGCCCGATAGAATGCGGCGGCATCGGATACACTCTGGTGAAGATCTGAGAACGCTCCTGGAGAGCTCCGGATTCGGGTAAGTAACAATAACTCACGTTTATATGTTTGCTTTGCATAAAGAATGCCTTACCCGCCGCTATCTTCTTCACCTCATCCAACTCTTGGAGGGTCTTCTGGGATTCGGTCTTGGCAGACTTGGCATTTTCAATAGCCGCCGCGAGCTCGGACGCTCGCGTCTTTGAGTCACGCTCCAAACTCTCATGTTTTTTCATGAGAACCTGGAGCGCTTGCCGCACCTTGCCAACCTCGACCTCATACTTCTCCCGCTCGATACGCTCCGCGGCCGCACTCCTCTCGGCCTCGAGCAGCGCTTGCTTAAGGGTCGCCACCTCAGACGTGGCCCCTACAATAGCCACGTTAATCCTGTCATTTTTTTTGCAATTGCACCTTTTTCTATATATTCAAACAAGGTATTTCTTACCTTCCTTCTCCTCGTGCTGCTTCTTGGCACGCCCGAGCTCTTGCTCGGACTTCTCGAGGCTCTGCTTCAGCGTGTCCACTTCCGCAGTCAGTGCGGCGGACGCCAGCAGAGAAGCCTGCATACGCATATTGACTCCTTTGTTAGACTCCTGCGAATTCTTTGATCCTCTATTTGGCTTTTCTTCCCGAACACCCAACAGAGCATCAGGGGCTACTGTCTATGCGGTACTATTATTTACATTCTTTACTTACCTCAAAGACTGTTAAAAGGCTAGTACAAGCTTCAGTCAGTCCGCTCTTGGCGGACTGAACCTTCTGGACCACCGCACTCATAATAGTGCGGTGCTCCTCGTTGATGGAAGCGCCTTTGAGCACCTCCAACAGATTGTCCGGCGCCCCGGTTGGACGGGGGTCACCGGCACGGTGGGCTTGCTCCTCTTGGAAGGAGGTCGCCCGCCGGACTTTGGAACCTTTGAAGGTTCGGGAGCGGTGTACGGCCTGGAGCCAGACTTGGAGCCCTGGGGGGTTTCATCCCCTTTACTCCTGGAGTTCGGGAGGTCGCCTTGCGGCGCCTCCAGGACCACCTCCTCCTTGCTTGGAACCTGTTGGGACAACACTTCGGTGTCATCCGTAGGGAGGGGGGAGGAAGCCGTCGGAAGCGAGTTCACATCCAACGAGTCCAGTGAGCCGCTCGACGACGCGTCGAGCCGGTCTTTGGGTGGGCTGCATAAACATACTTGACATAAGGGAAAGATGTGCAATAAACAAATACTATGAATTACTCCGGTATCCGGATACTCACGATTTTGCCAGGGGCTTGGCCCCGGGCTGCCACTCCTCCCCGCCGTCGTCGGCGTCGGTGGAATAGTCCAGAGGAAGGGTTTTCCCCTTCTTGGACCCTCCGGCCTCCCCAGAGAGGGCGGCCTTCCTTTTCTTCTCTCCTCCCGTTGGAGGAGGAGAGGTTTCTTCTTCTTCCTCCTCGTCTTCACGGGAGGAATGCGCTTCGGAACCGTCGGATGATGAATCCAACACCTCCGGGTGCCGGGCACTCTTTCAAGTTCCCGTGGCCCTTCTTGCGGCCTTCTTCTCCGGCACCACATAGGGTGCCAGAACCAGCAGCTTCGCCAAGCGAGCGTCCACTGGGCCCTCGGGCAAAGGAGCCGGACAGTTGATCTGTCCGGACGTCACCTGCCAATCCTGTCAAAGGTAAGGGAGCTTAGATCCCGCAGGGAGTCAAACTATGAAAAACTAATATCCTGTAAAAGGAAAAAATAGCTTACCGCGTGAGCGTGATGCCGCGTACTGAATCCGCGATCCTCGGTAGCGGATGCGGGGGCCTCGGCACCCTTGAAAAGCACCCTCCAGGCATCTTCATACATCGTGTCGAAGAGCCTTCTCAGAGTTTGGTGCTGCGCCGGGTCGAACTCCCACAGGTTGAAAGCCCGTTGTTGACACGGGAGGATCAGGCGGATGAGCATAACCTAGACTACGTGGACAAGTTTGAGCTTCTTGTCCACCAGGGTTTGGATGCATGTTTGGAGTCTGGTCAGCTCTCCTTTTTTACCCCACGACAGGCCCGTCTCCTTCCAGGAGGTAAGCCGTGTAGGAGGTCCGGATCGAAACACGGGGGCTGCAACCCATGCGGGGTCGCACGGCTCGGTGATATAAAACCACCACGATTGCCACCCCTTCAGGGTCTCCACAAAGGATCCCTCGAGCCATAGGACGTTGGCCATCTTGCCCACCATGGCGCCTCCGCACTCCGCCTGGTTGCCGCGCACCACCTTCGTCTTGACGTTGAAAGTCTTGAGCCATAGGCCGAAATGGGGGCGGATGCGGAGGAAAGCCTCACACACGACGATAAACGCCGAGATGTTGAGGACGAAATTCGGGGCCAGATCGTGGAAATCCAGACCATAGTAGAACATGAGCCCCCGGACAAATGGGTGAAGAGGGAAGCCCAGTCCGCGGAGGAAATGGGGGAGGAATACCACCCTCTCATGGGGCCTAGGGGTGGGGTTGAGCTTCCCCTTTTCGAGAAGCCGGTGCGCAATGTCGTTAGACAAGTATCCGACCTTCCTTAGCTTCTTGATGTGTCCCTCCGTGATGGAGGAGACCATCCACTTGCCTCCCGCTCCGGACATGGCTGGAGAGGGTTGAGGTGGGAGTGCGGACTTGGGCGCTAGAGCTCGAGTGCGCGGGAATGGATAGGCAAAGGAGGAAGAAGGCGTAGGTGAAAAGGTGGATCCTTATCCCCTTATATGGGTGGACGCAACTACGTGTCCCCACCAGCCTGGTAAAACTCGCTTATCTCCAAGCGCCGTAATCAATGGCGCGGTTGGGTTACCCACGCCCGTATTGATGAGAATCCCGGAATAAGGGGACATGATCTCTGCTTTGCTATGATGTGCCAAGGAAACCGCCTTGCATAACGCGCTGAGGTGGGATAATGAAACGACTCGGATAAAGGCTTGGCCATGATGTGTCACGCTACGGCATACGTCAGCAGATTAGATTTGTGTAAATATTATTCTCTCTATGGCAATGTGTGGAAACTTTTTTTGCAGAGCCGGACACTATCTTTGTGTTCAAAATCTTCTATGAAGTACTTGGAGGAGGAACCCGCCTTGCAATGCCGAAGACAATCTGCGTGCCGGACTCGTCGTCATTGAAGCCTGGTTCAGGGGCTACTAAGGGAGTCCTGGATTAGGGGGTGTTCGGATAGCCAGACTATACCTTCAGCCGGACTCCTGGACTATGAAAATACAAGATTGAAGACTTCGTCCCGTGTCTGGAAGGGACTTTCCTTGGCGTGGAAGGCAAGCTTGGCGATACGGATATTCAGATCTCCTACCATTGTAACCGACTTTGTGTAACCCTAACCCTCTAGGGTGTCTGTATAAACCGGAGGGTTTTAGTCCGTAGGACAACATAGACAACAACAATCATACCATAGGCTAGCTTCTAGGGTTTAGCCTCTCTGATCTCGTGGTAGATCTACTCTTGTACTACCCATATCATCAATATTAATCAAGCAGGACATAGGGTTTTACCTCCATCGAGAGGGCCCGAACCTGGGTAAAACTTCATGTCCCTTGCCTCCTGTTACCATCCGGCCTAGACGCACAGTTCGGGACCCCCTACCCGAGATCCGCCAGTTTTGACACCGACAATGATGATCATGTAACTTCAGATCAAGTTACTACCGAACCTCGTAGGTTAAACAGAGTAAGATCCGCACCAGAGTGGTACGGTAATCCTGTTCTGGAGGTCATGTTACTTGACCATGACAAACCTATGAACTATGAGGAAGCGGTGATGAGCCCAGATTCCGCGAAATGGCTTGAGGCCATGAAATCTGAGATGGGATCCATGTATGAGAACAAAATGTGGACTTTGGTTGACTTGCCCGATGATCGGCAAGCCATAGAAAATAAATGGATCTTCAAGAGGAAGACGGACGCTGATAGTAGTGTTACTATCTACGAAGCTATACTTGTCGAAAAAAGGTTTTTGACAAAGTTCAAGGTGTTGACTACGATGAGATTTTCTCACTCGTAGCGATGCTTAAGTCTGTCCGAATCATGTTAGCAAATTGCCACATTTTATGAAATCTGGCAAATGGATGTCAAAACTACTTTCCTTAATGGATTTCTTAAAGAAGAGTTGTATATGATGCAACCAGAAGGTTTTGTCGATCCTAAAGGTGCTAACAAAATGTGCAAGCTCCAGCGATCCATCTATGGACTGGTGTAAGCATCTCGGAGTTGGAATATATGCTTTGATGAGTTGATCAAAGTATATAGTTTTATATAGACTTGTAGTGAAGCCTGTATTTGCAAGAAAGTGAGTGGGAGCACTACAACATTTCTGATAAGTATATGTGAATGACATATTGTTGATCGGAAATAATGTAGAATTTTCTGGAAAGCATAAAGGAGTATTTTAAAGGAGTTTTTCAAAGAAAGACCTTGGTGAAGCTGCTTACATATTGAGCATCAAGATCTATAGAGATAGATCAAGACGCTTGATAAGTTTTTTCAATGAGTACATACCTTGACAAGATTTTGAAATAGTTCAAAATCAAACAGTCAAAGAAAGAGTTCTTGCCTATGTTACAAGGTGTGAAATTGAGTAAGACTCAAAGCCCGACCATGGCAGAAGATAGAAAGAGAATGAAAGTCATTCCCTATGCCTCAGCCATAGGTTCTATAAAGTATTCCATGTTGTGTACCAGATCTATTGTATATCCTACACTGAGTTTGGCAAGAGAGTACAATAGTGATCTAGGAGTAGATCACTGGACAGTGGTCAAAATTATCCTTAGTGGAATATGTTTCTCGATTATGGAGGTGACAAAAGGCTCGTCGTAAAGGGTTACGTTGATGTAAGTTTTGACACTGATCCAGATGACTCTAAGTCTCAATCTGGATACATATTGAAAGTGGGAGCAATTAGCTAGATTAGCTTCATGTAGAGCATTGTTGACATAGAAATTTGCAAAATACATATGGATCTGAATATGGCAGACCCATTGACTAAAGTTCTCTAACAAGCAAAACATGATCACACCTTAGTACTCTTTGGGTGTTAATCACATGGCGATGTGAACTAAGATTACTGACTCTAGTAAACCCTTTGAGTGTTGGTCACATGGCGATGTGAACTATGGGTGTTAATCACATGGTGATGTGAACTATTGGTGTTAAATCACATGGCGATGTGAACTAGATTATTGACTCTAGTGCAAGTGGGAGACTAAAGGAAATATGCCCTAGAGGCAATAATAAAGTTATTATTTATTTCCTTATTTCATGATAAATGTTTATTATTCATGCTAGAATTGTATTAACCGGAAACTTAGTACATGTGTGGATACATAGACAACCAAAGTGTCACTAGTATGCCTCTACTTGACTAGCTCGTTGAATCAAAGATGGTTAAGTTTCCTAGCCATAGACATGAGTTGTCATTTGATTAATGGGATCACATCTTTAGAAAATGATGTGATTGACTTGACCCATTCCGTTAGCTTAGCACTTGATCATTTAGTATATTGCTATTGCTTTCTTCATGACTTATACATGTTCCTATGACTATGAGATTATGCAACTCCCGAATACCGGAGGAACACTTTGTGTGCTACCAAACGTCACAACGTAACTGGGTGATTATAAAGGTGCTCTACATGTGTCTCTGATGGTACTTGTTGAGTTGGCATAGATCGAGATTAGGATTTGTCACTCCGATTGTCGGAGAGGTATCTCTGGGCCCTCTCGGTAATGCACATCACTATAAGCCTTGCAAGCAATGTGACTAATGAGTTAGTTGCAGGATGATGCATTACGGAACGAGTACAGAGACTTGTCGGTAACGAGATTGAACTAGGTATTGAGATACCGACGATCGAATCTCGGGCAAGTAATATACCGATGACAAAGGGAACAACATATGTTGTTATGCGGTTTGACCGATAAAGATCTTCGTAGAATATGTAGGAACCAATATGAGCATCCAGGTTCCGCTATTGGTTATTGACCGAAGATAAGTCTCATTCATGTCTACATAGTTCTCGAACCCATAGGGTCCGCACGCTTAACGTTCGGTGACGATCGGTATTATGAGTTTATGTGTTTTGATGTACCGATGGTAGTTCAGAGTCTCGGATGAGATCAGGGACATGACGATGAGTCTTGAAATGGTCAATACGTAAAGATCGATATATTGGACAACTATATTCGGACATCGGAAAGGTTCCGAGTGATTCGGGTATTTTTTGGAGTACCGGAGAGTTACGGGAATTCGTATTGGGCCTTACTGGGCCATACAGGAAAGGAGAAAAAGGACTCAAGGGTGGCCGCTCCCCTTCCCCATGGATTGGTCCGAATTCGACTAGGGAAAGGTGGTGCCCCCTTCCTTCCTTCTCCTTCTCCCTTCCCCTTTTCCTATTCCATGTGGGAGGTGGAATCCTACTAGGACTAGGGAGTCCTAGTAGGACTCCACACTTTGGGCGCGCCCTATGAGGGTCGGCCTCCTCCTCCCTCCATCGTTTATATACTTGGCCAGGGAGCACCTCATAGGCACACAAGTTGATCCTTGATCTCTTAGCAGTGTGTGGTGCCCCCCTCCACCATAATACACCTCGGTCATATCATCGTAGTGCTTAGGCGAAGCCCTGCGCGGGTAGCTTCATCATCACCATCATCACGCCGACGTGCTGACGAAGCTCTCCCTAGACACTTTGTTGGATCGTGAGTTCGTGGGATGTCATCGAGCCGAACGTGTGCAGATCACGGAGGTGTCGTACCTTCGGTGCTAGGATCGGTCGATCGTGAAGACGTACGACTACATCAACCGCGTTGTCGTAATGCTTCCGCTTACAGTCTACAAGGGTACATAGACAAAAGTCTCCCCTCTCGTTTCTATGTATCACCATGATCTTGCGTGTGCGTAGGAAATTTTTGAAATTACTATGTTCCCCAACACGGTGAGCAGAGAGAGAGAGAGAGTGTGGACACCGCTATCGTGTTTAGATCTGGAGAGGATGAGACAGTGTGAACAGAGCAACACTAGCAAGCTAGCACGGAGGCTCCTGCCTATATAGTGGAGTACTAGTTTTCTTTTGTCTACCGGAGCCGGCTTGACCTCGTCAAGGCCTGTCGAGAATTCTTCATGCACTTGCCCCGGAGGCGCAGTTGTCGTCATTTTGATCTGAAGCACCGGATTATAACATATAACACGAAAAAATGCCACATGACAAGAAACTATAACCTCACTGCCCAAAGGAGACAACATGAATCCCGACGGACAAACTAGATGAGGATCAAAGCTCAAATTAAAGATAATTTCGTAGAAAAGGGGTCCATCGATAGATGTCCTAATTAACATAACCGGCTTGACCTAGATGGCAGCCGAGTAGTCTTTGTGCATGTGCCCCCAATGACCAGCGCCTTGGAGGAACTCAGTTGTCGTTGTTTAACCCTTGCAGTGATCCGAAGCACATGACACCTAATATTGCATGATGACAAGAAATCTTTTTTAGATTTCTCATCAGAACTACAACCCTGTACAACACAGCCTGCATGATATGTAGACGATAGCCTATCCAGGCGTGCTTGTTGGAGTCTGGTCACATGCATGGATGAACTGATCTTCCGTGTCATGCAGGGATTGTCTAGGTACCAACGTATATACAACACTTCTCTAGTAGTATTGCTCATCTCTCTCTTCTGTTAACTCACCCGACTTGCGGGGCCGAGGAGTGTGCCTATAGTCGGTTCTTGATTGCGGTCCCACATGTGTGTGCAAACGCACTATGACGTGTGTTCCATTCGGAGAGCGGCGTGCCAGACCGACCGACCGTCTGGGGTGCGATGCGAACGCGATGGGCGTGTTGTATACTCCGTACATGTGTACCGCCGTTTTCTGGCTTTGCTCCATGCCACAATCCATGGATATAAAATTAGTATACTGTACTATTTAAAAGTCAAGGGCGTGGCTTTTCCCGCGTGGTAGGCGGGGCAGTTCCGCCTAGTCGGTTCCATAGAGACGCGATAAGATGAGGGAGTAGGCTGCTGCAAACGTAGGGATGTGTGATGCGACAGCGAGTTACTGCTGGACAGGTGGGGCCCCGTGATTTGGCTTGCCATTTTATCATTTTAACTGCGGCGCTACGACCGGCGTGAGTCTCCCGATTCTTGACCACCTCCATGGTATACAGGTGCCTCTCCCAATGCTCCACCATGTAGAGGTTGTCTCTTGCATGAGAGCCCACTCCTCCACTTTTCCCTTGCCTCTTTCCTCCACATATGCAAAAATGCCATGTAAGCGGGCTTATAGCCCACTATTGTACTTGCTCGTGCAGGTGCTAAGCCTGCCACATAGGCATAAAATCTGATGTGGCAAGTTAATTACTCCCTCCGTCTAGGTGTGCAAGTCATCTTACGAAAACCAAATAATCCCAAAACACTTAGGCGCGGTGCATTAACTTCTACATCGTTTCTTGTTTCTTGACATATCAACCAATAAGAGATGTGGGGTGTGCATGCTTTTAGTGACTTGAGACTACCATTTCATTGGAAGAGGTCACTCCTTGGCAAATGCAATAAATACTACGAAGAAAGAGATGGAGAGAAGTAAAAAATACTCTTATAGGCAACCTTATAGCTAACCTTTTTGTATGAGTGACTAAGTGATGACTATATATGACATGCCAACATCAGATAGCCTAACACATCGTGTTAAATCTCCTAGGGTGCGACCGCGCGAGCGAGGCGATGGTCGTGGTAGGCGCGACCATGATACGGGCTGCTGGCAGCCCTTGGATCTGAGATCGAACGGTCGCATGCTAAGTTGCTGAAAATTTGCAGAATAACCCTCCAGGATAGTATATTCACCCATAGGTCTAGAATCACGCCATGCAACCATTCGATCTCAGATCCAGGGGCTCTTGGAAGCCCGTATCATGGGAGAATGGAAAGCTTCGTATCACCTATAATTTTCCTGACGCTTGACATGACATCGGAAGCCATTTAATTGGGTGTCGTGTAGACATGACATCTAATTGGGACCCCATAGTACTATGCATGAATCCATTTATCCACCAGGCAAGCCACTACCCTGTCGTTCGCACGCCCCACTCAGATTTTTTACTAAAACCGCTGGCAGTTCGCTCCTACTCGTCACTGGACGTCCTTTAACATTACGGTGATACGTCTCCGTCGTATCTACTTTTCCAAACACTTTTGCCCTTGTTTTGGACTCTAACTTGCATGATTTGAATGGAACAAACCCGGACTGACGCTGTTTTCAGTAGAATTGCTATGGTGTTATTTATGTGCAGAAACAAAAGTTCTCGGAATGACCTGAAACTTCACGGAACATCTATTTGGCAATAATAAAAAATACTTGCAAAAGATGAAGACCAGGGGCCCACCACCTGTCCACGAGGGTGGGGGGGGGGCGCCTGCCCCCCTAGGGCACGCCCCTACCTCGTGGGCCCCCTGGATCTCCTCCGACCTCAACTCCAACTCTATATATTTGGTTTTGGGGAGAAAAAAGTCAGAGAGAAGGATTCATCGCGTTTTACGATATGGAGCCACCGCCAAGCCCTAAAACCTCTCGGGAGGGCTGATCTGGAGTCCGTTCGGGGCTCCGGAGAGGGGAATCCGTCGCCATTGTCATCATCAACCTTCCTCCATCACTAATTTCATGATGCTCACCGCCGTGCGTGAGTAATTCCATCGTAGGCTTGCTGGATGGTGATGGGTTGGATGAGATTTATCATGTAATCGAGTTAATTTTGTTAGGGTTTGATCCTTAGTATCCACTATGTTCTGAGATTGATGGTGCTATGACTTTGCTATGCTTAATGCTTGTCACTAGGGCCCGAGTGCCATGATTTCAGATCTGAACCTATTATGTTTTCATCAATATATGAGAGTTCTTGATCCTATCTTGCAAGTCTATAGTCACCTATTATGTGTTATGATCTGTTAACCCCGAAGTGACAATAATCGGGATACTTACCGGTGATGGCCATAGTTTGAGGAGTTCATGTATTCACTATGTGCTAATGCTTTGTTTTGGTACTCTATTAAAAGGAGGCCTTAATACCCCTAGTTTCCGTTAGGACCCCGCTGCCACGGGAGGGTAGGACAAAAGATGTCATGCAAGTTCTTTTCCATAAGCACGTATGACTATATTCGGAATACATGCCTACATTACATTGATGAATTGGAGCTAGTTCTGTGTCACCCTAGGTTATGACTGTTACATGGTGAACCGCATCCGGCATAATTCTTCATCACCGATCCATTGCCTACGAGCTTTCCATCTATTGTTCCTTGCTTATTTACTTTTCTGTTGCTATTGCTATCATCACTAGAAAATACCAAAAACATTACTTTTGCTATTGTTACCTTTTACTACCGTTACCACTATTATCATATTACTTTGCTACTAAACACTTTGCTGCAGATATTAAGTTTGCAGGTGTGGTTGAATTGACAACTCAGCTGCTAATACTTGAGAATATTCTTTGGCTCCCCTTGTGTCGAATCAATAAATTTGGGTTGAATACTCTACCCTCGAAAATTGTTGTGATCCCCTATACGTGTGGGTTATCAAGACTATTTTCGGGCGCCGTTGCCAGGGAGCATAGCTCTATTCTTTGAGTCACTTGGGATTCATATCTGCTTATCATTATGAAGAACTTGAGAGATCCAAAAACGAAAATATATCCCTCAACTACGAGGGGAGGTAAGGAACCGCCATCTAGCTCTGCACTTGATTCACCTTCTGTTTTGAGTAAGCTTGCGACACCTAAACATGCTTCTGCTATTCGTTCTGATATGTCGCATGTTATTGATGATGCCACTTCTGCTATGCATGATACTTATAATGAAACTACTTCTATGCTTGATACTACTGTGCCACTTGGTGAATTTCTTGATGAACAACTTGCTAGGGTTAGAGAGAATGAAAATATTGAATGTGATAATATTGATGAAAGTGATGATGAAGACTTGCCCGTTATTCCTAAGGGTTATGTTTTTGATAAAGAAGCTTCTTTAGCTATTTTAGCTTGCAAAGATAGTTATGATCTTAAGAGGTTATTAGCTAAATGGAATAAGCAATCTCTAAATGCTAGGATGAAACCTGACCCTGCTTTTGCTACTTCACCTATCTTTGTTACTAATAAGGATTATGAATTCTCTGTTGATCCTGATATAATTACTTTGGTTGAATCTGATCCTTTTCATGGCTATGAATCCGAAACTGTTGTGGCACATCTTACTAAATTAAATGATATAGCCACCCTGTTCACTAATGATGAGAGAACTCGCTACTTTTATATCCTTAAAATATTTCCGTTCTCATTAAAAGGTGATGCTAAGATATGGTTTAATTCTCTTGATCCTGGTTGTGCACGTAGTCCCCAGGATATGATTTATTACTTCTCTGCTAAATATTTCCCCGCTCATAAGAAACATGCTGCTCTAAGGGAAATATATAATTTTGTGCAAATTGAAGAAGAGAGTCTCCCACAAGATTGGGGGAGGCTTCTCCAATTACTTAATGCTTTGCCTGATCATCCTCTTAAGAAAAATGAAATACTTGATATCTTTTATAATGGACTAACCGATGCCTCCATAGATTACCTGGATAGTTGTGCTGGTTCTGTTTTCAGGGAAAGAACGCCGGATGAAGCTGAAATTCTATTGAATAATATGTTGACAAATGAAAATAATTGGACACTTCCTGGACCAACTCCCGAGCCTATTCCTAAACCAACTCCGAAGAAGAGGGGTATTCTATTTCTTAGTCCTGAAGATATGCAAGAGGCAAAGAAATCTATGAAAGCAAATGGTATTAAAGCTGAAGATGTTAAGAATTTACCTCATATTGAAGAAATACATGGTCTTAACTTACCGCCTGTTGAAGAAACATATGATCTTAATCCATTACCCATTGAAGAAAATCATGGTCTTGATAACCCGACACAGGTAGTAAAGGTAAATTCTCTCTATAGATATGATAAAGCAGAAATCCCATTTACTAAGTTTGCTAGCCCATGCTTAGATGAGTTTGATAAATTTATGGTTAAGCAAGAAGATTTTAATGCTTATTTTGGTAGACAATTGAAATACAATTCAAATATGCTTGAACACTTGGGTGATTATATGGCTAATGTTAAAGGTGAACTTAAACTTATTAGTAAACATGCTTCTATGGTTACCACTCAAGTAGGACAAGTACTTAAAGCTCAAAATGATTTTCTCAATGAATAGAATAGTAAGAATAATGATAACGCTGTTAGAGTTATGACTAGAGGTGGTAGAATGACTCATGAACCTTTGTATCCTGAAGGCCACCCTAAGAGAATTGAGCAAGATTCTCAGGGAAATAATGTGGATGCACCTAGTCCTTCTAATAGGAAGAAAAAGAAAAATGATAGGACTTTGCATGCTTCTAGTGAACCTATTACTGAAACACCCGAGAATCCAAATGATATTTCTATCTTTGATGCTGAAACACAATCTGGTAATGAACCTGAAACTAGTGATAATGTTAATGATAATGTTCATGATGATGCTCAATCTAGTAATGATAATGATATAGAAATTGAACCTGTTGTTGATCTTGATAACCCACAATCAAAGAATCAACGTTATGATAAGAAAGACTTTGTTGCTAGGAAACACGGTAAGGAAAGAGAGCCTTGGGTTCAGAAACCCATGCCTTTTCCTCCCAAACCATCCAAGAAAAAGGATGATGAGGATTTTGAGCGCTTTGCTGAAATGATTAGACCTATCTTTTTGCGTATGCGATTAACTGATATGCTCAAAATGAATCCTTATGCTCAGTATATGAAAGATATTGTTACAAATAAAAGAAAGATACCGGAAGCTAAGATTTCCACCATGCTTGCTAATTATACTTTTAAGGGTGGAATACCAAAGAAACTTGGAGATCCAGGAGTACCCACTATACCATGCTCCTTTAAAAGAAACTATGTTAAGTCTGCTTTATGTGATCTTGGAGTCGGTGTTAGTGTTATGCCTCTCTCTTTATATTGTAGACTCGATTTGAATAAGTTGACACCTACTGAAATATCTTTGCAAATGGCTGATAAATCAACTGCTATACCAGTCGGTATTTGTGAGGATGTGCCTGTTGTAGTTGCAAACGTTACTATTTTAACGGACTTTGTTATTCTTGATATTCCCGAGGACGATAGTATGTCTATTGTTCTTGGAAGACCCTTTTTGAATACTGCAGGGGCTGTTATTGATTGCACTAAAGGCAATGTCACTTTTCATGTTAATGGTAATGAGCATACAGTACACTTTCCGAGGAAACAACCTCAAGTTCATAGTATCAACTCTATTGGAAAAATTCCATCGATTATATTTGGAGGTTTTGTATTTCCTCTTCCTACTGTCAAGAAGAAATATGATATTCTTATTATTGGGGATGTGCATATCCCCGTTGAGGTAACATAGTGTTATTCAAAATTTCTCCGGTTCCATGTTATTCGGAATGAGCTCGTTAATAAGACTTGATCAACCTTGTTAGTGGATTCCTTTTGATGAGCATGAGATGGATTGAAACTAGAAGGCACAACCTTCTGTACCCTACTTTTACTTTCTGTTATTTATTTTAAATAAATAAAAATAAGTATTTTTCTATCTGTTATCTGATTATCCGTGCAATATAAAAATACCCTGAAAATAAAAGTTCTCCAAATGCCATGAAATTTAAATATGATTTTTTCTGGAATATTCGAGAATATTTGGCACTGAGAACACAACAGGAGGAGCTGGCACCTGGCCATGAGGGTCAGGGGCGCGCCCTACCCCCTGGGCGCGCCCCCTACCTCGTGGGCCCACGGTGGACCTCCTCCACTTATTCCTGCACCCATACACTTCTTCTTCCTCCCACAAACACGAATATCCAGTTCATACCCAAGTCCAAGCTCATTTTGCTGCCATTTTCGATCTCCTTGCTCAAAGCACCTCTCACAAAACTGCTTGGGGAGATTGTTCCTTGGTATGTGACTCCTCCATTGGCCCAATTAGTTCTTGTTCTAGTGCTTTATTCATTGCAAATTTTTGCTCTTTAGGTCACCCTGTTCTTGAGCTTGCATGTCAAATTTATATGGTCAAAAGTAGTTTTGATGCATGATATAGGCTCTAGGCACTTGTAGGAATAGTTGCTATCAATTTTGTTGAGTTTGGTTTACTTTTATTTTGAAGTTACTAAAAATTTCAGAATTTTTCAAAAAATAATGAAGAGACTTTTGAGGGGCTCATCGAGCCGAAGCTCGAAGGAAAAGGTATAGAAGCCCAAATATAATCTGCCTCGCACCGCGGAGGTTCGGTCGTGTGAATGGCCTTCCGATGAATTCTTGAGAGCAGCCGGGATTTATGACGATTTTTATGAATTGGCTGAGAATGCATGCCTCACTGCTTTCCTCCACGACCAACGCGACCAGTATCTCTTACTCACAAATATCTTTGTGCAAAACTTTCATTTCCATTCTAGGAGCACACCACCTATGGTGGAGTTTTATTTATATGATGAGCATAAGGAGATGTCACTTTATGATTTTTGTCGGGTTTGTTTGGTCCCTTTCGAGGGCACGACAAAGGAACCACATCGCGGCGATGTGGATGGGTTTATTGATACCATCACCGTAGGGGAAACGAGGAAGGTTTCCGATGCACAAATCACTAGCATACATTTTCCTGTTTTACGCTACTTTGCAATATTTGCTAGTCGTTGCTTAAATTGTCGCGGAAACTGTGGAAACCTTAGTGTTCCTGATATTATTATTTTGTTCCATGGTTTATTCAGTGATAACTCTATTAGTATGGGAGGTATTATTGCTAAACGGTTAAGTCTGAACCGTACAAAGGGCCCCATCTTTGGAGGCATCTATGCTTCACGCCTAGATGCACATTTTAACATACCTATTAGGAATTATGAGAAGGAAGAAAAATTGCTGCCTCGTGTTTATTTAGATTATAAGAGTATGGTGGCACACGATTTTATTGTTAAGAATAGGGAAGGGGAGCTTAAATACAAATTATTCTTTCATAAACATCATCCTGAGACTATTACCCTGCCTGCTCCTTCCTTGTTTGATTTATCTTCAGGCCAGTACCTTGTTCCATTAGAGGCTATTCACGCCTACCGGAACCCTACATCAGCCATAGAGCCAGAGTTGGAACCACAAGTTGATCCTCCATGACAATATAATTACCATTGGGATCTGGAGATGATTGCCAACCAGTGGCAATCAGAGTCTTCTTCATCGCAGTACGACCCCAACTATTACTATGGATATCCGCCAGGCCAGCCGTGGCCATAGACCAACTTAGGCCAAAAGCCTAAGCTTGGGGGAGTACGTATTTCTCACCGACATTATATTCATGTTCACACACTCATTGCTAGACTCGGTGCTCATGCTTTTTCATTGTATCATCCATGCTAGTTTATTTACCTTTTATGCTTTCTTCTTGTGTGTTTAATAAACCTTAAGAAAAAAAATTAGTTGTAGCTTTTAATTAGTTTACTTTCCATGCTTGTGGCAGTAATTAAAAAGAAAACCCAAAAAGATTTACTGTTCTTCTTTTGCTTGTTGGGAGCTTTCCCATGTAAATAGTTTTGTTTCTTTTCTTTTCTTTGGGGTCGATAGGAGAAGACCATGATTAAATTGTTGAAGTGGCTCTTATATGCATTATTGTTGATCTAACAAAAGAGCCCATATTGCCTTGTCTTCCCCTGTTTAATGAATGCTTGCAGATTCCAACTTAGCCCAATGCACGTGCACTCTTATTATTATCCACATCATTCGGTCGTGCAAGTGAAATGCAATAATGATGATTATATGATGGACTGACTAAGATGAGAAAAGCTGGTATGAACTCGACCTCTCTTGTTTTTGTAAATATGATTAGTTCATCGTTCCTGATCCAGCCTATTATGGACAAACATGTTTGCAATGACAACTAGAGATCATAGTTTCTTGCGCCATGCTTGATTAGCTAGGAGCTTATAATGGTTTACCTTGCGTGCCAACATGCTATTAAAATGGTTATGATGTGGTATGATAGGGTGGTATCCTCCTCTGAATGATTTAAGTGACTTGACTTGGCGCATGTTCACGCACGTAGTTGAAACAAAATCAACATAGCCTTCACGATATTTATGTTCATGGTGGATTATATCCTACTCATGTTTGCATTCGGTGTTGATTAATTTTAATGCATGTTCATGACTGTCGTCGCTCTCTAGCTGGTCGCTTCCCAGTCTTTTGCTAGCCTTCACTTGTACTAAGCGGGAATACTGCTTGTGCATCCAACTCCATAAACCCCAAAGTTATTCCATATGAGTCCACCATACCTACCTATATAGGGTATCTACCTGCCGTTCCAATTAAATTTGTATGTGCCAAACTCTAAACCTTCAAATAAATATCATGTTTTGTATGCTTGAATAGCTCATGTATCAACTAGGGTTGTCTGTATCTTCCATGTTAGGCGGGTTATTCTCAAGAGGAGTGGACTCCGCTCCTCACTCACAAGAAAGTGGCTGGTCACCGAGATGCCCAGTCCCATGCTTTATGCAAATCAAATCAAAATAATTGCAAACAAAACTCCCCTTGGGACTCTTGTTAGTTGGAGGCACTCGTTGTTTTGAGCAAGCCATGGATTGATGCTTGTTGGTGGAGGGGGAGTATAAACTTTACCATTCTGTTTGGGAACCGCCTATAATGTGTGTAGCATGGAAGATATCGCCATCTCTTGGTTGTTATGTTGACAATGAAAGTATACCGCTCAAAATATTATTCATCTCTATTTCAAAACCGAGCTCTGGCACCTCTACAAATCCTTGCTTCCCTCTGCGAAGGGCCTATCTATTTACTTTTATGCTGAGTCATCATCCTTTTATTAAAAAGCACCAGTTGGAGAGCACCGCTGTCATTTGCATTCATTACTATTAGTTTATATTGAGTATGACTTGACTAGATCTCTTTTACCATGAATTACAATGTCTAGTCAGTCCTTGATTTTTAAAGGTGCTCTGCATTTATGTTTTGCGGTCTCAGAAAGGGCTAGCGAGATACCATCTTGTTATATCATATTATGATTGTTTTGAGAAAGTGCTTTCATCCGAGATTTATTATTATTGCTCGCTAGTTGATTATGCCATTGATATGAGTAAACATGAGACCTATGCGTTATTGTGAATATGGTTAGTTCATAATCTTTGCTGAAAACTTGAATGCTAGCTTTACATATTTACAACAACAAGAGAAAACATACTTTGTAAAAGTTTTTCTTTATCACTTTCAGTTTATCAACTGAATTGCTTGAGGACAAGCAAAGGTTTATGCTTGGGGGAGTTGATACATCTCCGTCGTATCTACTTTTCCAAACACTTTTGCCCTTGTTTTGGACTCTAACTTGCATGATTTGAATGGAACTAACCCGGACTGACGCTGTTTTCAAAAGAATTCCTACGGTGTTATTTATGTGCAGAAACAAAAGTTCTTGGAATGACCTAAAACTTCACAGAACATCTATTCGGAAATAATAAAAAATCCTTGCAAAAGATGAAGACCAGGGGGCCCACCACCTATCCACGATGGTGGGGGCGTGCCCCCCTACCTCGTGGGCCCCCTGGAGCTCCTCCGACCTCAACTCCAACTCTATATATTTGGTTTCGGGGAGAAAAATCAGAGAGAATCGTGTTTTACGATATGGAGCCACCGCCAAGCCCTAAAACCTCTCGGGAGGGCTGATCTGGAGTCCGTTCGGGGCTCCGGAGAGGGGAATCCGTCGCCATCGTCATCATCAACCTTCCTCCATCACCAATTTCATGATGCTCACCGCCGTGCGTGAGTAATTCCATTGTAGGCTTGCTGGATGGTGATGGGTTGGATGAGATTTATCATGTAATCGAGTTAATTTTGTTAGGGTTTGATCCTTAGTATCCACTATGTTCTGAGATTGACGTTGCTATGACTTTGCTATGCTTAATGCTTGTCACTAGGGCCCGAGTGCCATGATTTCAGATCTGAACCTATTATGTTTTCATCAATATATGAGAGTTCTTGATCCTATCTTGCAAGTCTATAGTCACCTATTATGTGTTATGATCTGTTAACCCCGAAGTGACAATAATCGGGATACTTACCGGTGATGGCCATAGTTTGAGGAGTTCATGTATTCACTATGTGCTAATGCTTTGTTCTGGTACTCTATTAAAAGGAGGCCTTAATACCCTTAGTTTCCGTTAGGACCCCGCTGCCACGGCAGGGTAGGACAAAAGATGTCATGCAAGTTCTTTTGCATAAGCACATATGACTATATTCGGAGTACATGCCTACATTACATTGATGAATTGGAGCTAGTTCTGTGTCACCCTAGGTTATGACTGTTACATGGTGAACCGCATCCGGCATAATTCTCCATCACCGATCCATTGCCTACGAGCTTTCCATATATTGTTCTTCGCTTATTTACTTTTCCGTTGCTATTGCTATCATCACTACAAAATACCAAAAACATTACTTTTGCTATCGTTACCTTTTACTACCGTTACCACTACTATCATATTACTTTGCTACTAAACACTTTGCTGCAGATATTAAGTTTCCAGGTGTGGTTGAATTGACAACTCAGATGCTAATACTTGAGAATATTCTTTGGCTCCCCTTGTGTCGAATCAATAAATTTGGGTTGAATACTCTACCCTTGAAAACTGTTGCGATCCCCTATACTTGTGGGTTATCATACGACAGTTCGCTTCTAGTCGTCCCGTCCTTTCACATTACGACAGTTCCACTAATCCAAACCCTCCTCCCAAATCCATGGCATCCCAAATCTCCATGATCAGCGGTGAGTACAAGGTTAGAACTATCACCGACGATGAGTTCGACATCATCTACACCCGTTCTTCCGCGACGGTGGAAGGATGCCTTGCTCGCTTCAAAGCGTGTTCAAAAACTCAAAGGATGAGTGGGTCGCTGGGCTAGATGTTGAGTACACCATAGTCCTGGAAAGCGAGAAGAATCTAAAGGAGGTGGAGAAGAAGAAGCCCGACGTGATCCAGGTTTGCGTGCATGACTTATGCTTGGTCTACCACATATGCCATGCTGACGTTGAGTGCAAGGAATTTAAGAACTTCCTCAAGGGCAGTCGAGTCAAATTCGTTATTGTAGACTTTAGGAACGACAGGGATGTCCTGGATTGGATAGGCCTCGTTGTAGGCAACCCCTTCGACCTCCAGAAGAATGGGCTGGTGCCCTCCCATGATTAGCCTTCAATGCTGACCCTGGCAGGAGCCATGGTTCATCCTTTGTATGGTATACTGAAGAAACCTCCGTTCAAGTTTCATCATGCATTGGAGTGGAATGTACTAGATATAGACCACATCCACTATGCTGCAATGGATGGCTACCTTTGTTTCAATATCTACAAGGGTTGGATGAAGAGCAAGAGCCAAGCGTGCGGTTCAAGCAAAGAAGTATTGCCCAAGAGGAAGAGGGACAAGGACGAAGTCGAGCACGTGGATGAGGAGTCCGAGTAAGGTGGCAGTGTTGTTTCTCATGGTGGTTCTAATGCAGTGTCTACCGAATTATTTGCTTAGTATAATTTCAGGTGTGCTTAGTTTTATTTGAGGGGTGTGTTGTGCTGAGCCCCCAGCAGAACTATGGTATGTTCCTTCTCGTTACTTTAACTCTTTAGTACGTACATACTAGTATTTCTTACGGTTCATCTTTTATTTGGTATAGTACTATCACTCGTTTCTTCACATTATATACATACAATATATATGGCCAACATCATATAGCCAACAATTTAGTTGTCAAAGAATTTCAGGGTGCTTAGTTTTATTTGAGGGGTGTGTTGTGCTGGACACCATTATTGTGACTCAAATTTATTTGGCCATGTTATAATGACAAAAATACCAATGGACCAACATGCCAGCTCTCCCTCTATCTCACTACAGTAAACTTATTTTCCTGTAAAATTATTCACTTGGTTACTCCTAACAAGCGAGGCCACACTTATCATTGTGAGAATTAGCTTATTTTTGTCATATAACATGGTCAACGGGTTTGACGTGAAAATAACAATGTATAATGGCATTTTTGAGCAAACATCTAACTTAATGATGGCATTTTTGAGATATCTAATTGCATTTTTGAGCAGGCATCTCATGGATCGATGGCATTTTTTAGTAGTTGTAACTTCTAATGGCAAAACTGAGTAGTGATACACAACTAGTGGCATAATTAATAAGAACCCGAGAATTAAATAGGTATGCTAATTTCTTTATTATAATTTAACACCCCATTTAAGCACGTACTAGATTTCTTTAATAGTACTATATGCATAATTTGGCGACGAGCGCTCTCTATATGTACCACCTTTTTTCTTTAATTTCATCTTGTTAGTTTTGCTCCATGGCGCAATCCATCGATACTACTAATGCACAAAAGTATACATTTTTAAAAGGCTAGAGGGCGGGGAAGTCTAGCTTGGTCGGTTTCAAGAGAGGCAAGGGCCTTTGTGATTTGACGACTCATTACTGCTGGAAGGCGGGGCCTTGTGATTTCACTGCTTGTATAAATGTGCTGACGACCGGAGGAGGAGCAAAGAACCGTGCAGTATTGTAACGCCCCGGATGTAACTTACCATATTTGTACTCCAACTCTTGCCATTTTCGGCTCTAAGTTATGAGATTCCCTCGTGGTTGGGTTTTGTCTTTGTTTTGCATTTTGTTCATGTCATGCATTTCATATCATGTGATCATGTTCATCGCATTTGCATACGTGTTCGTCTCATGCATCCGAGCATTTTCCCCGTTATCCGTTTTGCAATCCGACACTCCTACGTCCTCCGACGTCCCCCTTTTGTCTCTTTTTGTGAGCGGGTGTTAAACTTTCTCGGAACGGAACAAGATTTGGCAAGCAGCCTTGGTACACCACCGGTAGACCGCCTGTCAAGTTTCGTGCCATTTGGAGTACGTTTGATACTCCAACGGTTAACCGGGGAACCTTGAAGGCCTCGTGTGTGTTGCAGCCCAACAACCCTCCAAAGTGGCCCAATAACCCATCAAAAACCCCTCCATCCTGTCGGCCGTTCGATCATGATCGCGTGGCCGAAAACCGCTCTCCATTTGGACACTCCTACCTCCTTCTATGTATAAATATGTGCTCCTTGTCCAAATTCCGGGTCCAAAACCCTACCCTAACCTCCCTTGCGGCCACCGGACGCGTCCGAGACGACCGGACGTGTCCGCACTGCCGCCCGCAGCCAACCCCGCACCGCCACGTGGCGCACCCGCACCCACATCACGGCGCCGCCCAGGGCCCAGATCCGGCCCACCCCGGGCCGAACCGGGCCTCGCCGGGCCCCGTGCCGCTGCCTCCGGCCTCCGCCTCCTCCCGCACGCCGACGCCCGCGCGCCGCCACCTCGCCGGCGCCGCCACGCCGCCCTTCGCTAGGACCCCACCACCGTGCCGCACGCTCCGTGTTCCCGTGCCCGAGACGCCGCCTCGCAGCTCCGCCTCCGCCGGCCACCGGATCTGAAGCCCCGCGCTCCGGCAACCTTCCTCCTCCAGCTCCGACCAGAACTCCGGTGATCCTCGGTTTTTGTGCAAGAGCAAGCCCCAGATCCAGATCTGAAACCCTAAGGTTGACCCCGAGATATTCCTAAGTCCCTGAATTTTTGCATTCTGAAGCCCTATTCATCATGCCATAACTTCATGTGTACTGCTCCGTTTTGTGCGTGTCATATATCAAAATGTTCATCATGATGTGCTCTTGATTTTGCTCCATTGTGACATGCTTTTTTGAGTCCATCTTGATGCCTAAATCGTTGATGCAAGAGTGCTATAAAATGTTAGATGCTGATTCTTAGCAGAGCATGAGCTTTTGTCATTTTTGCTACATTTGTTGTGTGCTGCATATGGGCATGAGCTCTACATGTGTTTCGGGCTATGCCATGCCGTCTTTACAGGGGTGTATGCCATGTATTTTGGTGATCAATGTGGTGACTAGCACAAGCATGCAAAGTAGCTCTCGTGATATTGCTGATTTCAGGGACTTAGAATTTCACTAAGTCATTTCCCTGCTGTTATTTTTATGTCATGCATTCATGATGCTACAGAGTGATCCATGCTTGTTTTGAGTATCTTCAGTAAGGATGATTTTGACATATGGTTATGCTCTATCCATCCATGCCCCTGTTTGCAATTATGGAGTGCCCTAGCATGTTTAAATCTTGCTCTACTTTTGCTATAAAATGTTCCTGGCAGGTTGTTTATGTGTTAACCAATTTTGCCAAGGATGTTGTAGTTAATCCATGCATGCTATGAGCTTGTTCTTGCTTTGATTAGCTTCATGATCATGTCTTCTTTCTGGTAGTATGCTTAGTTTGTCATGGAAGGCTTTGTGATGAGTGAATCGAGCTCGCAAAGATGCCTTAATAATTCTGTTTATGCCATGCTCAGTTTTCTGCTAAGTCTGAATCTGTTAATGTAACTTGCTATGTTTACATGGGTGCCATCATATTTTCTGTGCCTTTTTGGCTTATGGTCAGTAAGGGACTTTTGTTCTTTGCTTTGAGTATATTCATGCCATGCCTTTGTTTTCTATGTTATGTTCCTGTAGCATGTTGTTTGCTTGCTATAAACATTGCTTCCCGATGTTAATTCCTGACATGTTAGTATTTTCACTAAGTCTGTGATGCTGATATCTTTTGCACTTTTGCCATGCTTGTTTTAACCTTCTCTTGTGTGATTTAGCCATAGCTCAGTGTTCATCGCTTTTCAAGAATCTTGAGTAGATCCCTTCCATGTGCTTTGTTGCTATGTTGGAGTGCAGTAGCTTAGTTTCTTGTTGCATTCTAGATGGCTTCATGCTGTTAATCGCAGAATTGTGCCATTCTTGTTTTGCTCGCCATTTGCAAACCGTGCATCTGATTCCGGTGATCTTTATATCGATTTTGACCAAAATCAACTCATCTTTCCAGCGGCACACTTGGTTTGCCAAGTTGATGCCTTGTTCAATCTTTTCCTTCTGGAGCACGCATATGCATTGCATATCACATCCCGCATATCATGCCATGTTTTGCATCATGTTGTTTGCGCATTGCACCGTAATTGATTGTTGGTACTTTGCTTGTGTTCTTGCTTTGGGTAGAGTCAGGAGACGAGTGCGTGATCGAGGAACCCATTGAGTACGCTTACGAGGAACAAGCTTTCGTCAACTCGGAGAACTTTGCAGGCAAGATGACCATACCGTCGAAATCACTTCTATCTTTGCTTGCTAGTTGTTTGCTCTTTTGCTATGCCGTGATACCTACCACTTGCTATATCATGCCTCCCATAATGCCATGTCAAGCCTCTAACCCACCTTTCCTAGCAAACCGTTGTTTGGCTATGTTACTGATTTGCTCAGCCCCCCTTATAGCGTTGCTAGTTGCAGGTGAAGATGAAGTTTGTTCCTTGTTGGAACATGGATATTGTTGGGATATCATTATTTTATCTTGCTTACTTTAATGCATCTATATACTTGGTAAAGGGTGGAAGGCTCAGCCTTATGCCTGGTGTTTTGTTCCACTCTTGCCGCCCTTTTTCCGTCATACCGGTGTTATGTTCCTTGATTTTGTGTTCCTTACGCGGTTGGGTGTTATGGGAACCCCTTGACAGTTCGCCTTGAATAAAACTCCTCCAGCAAGTCCCAACCTTGGTTTTACCATTTTCCACCTAAGCCTTTTTCCCTTGGGTTCCGCGGACTCAAGGGTCATCTTTATTTTAAACCCCCCCAGGCCAGTGCTCCTCTGAGTGTTGGTCCAAACTGGGCGATGTCCGGCACCCCCTGGGCAACCAAGGTTTATGCCAACCCGACGTCTTGCCCATCCGGTGTGCCCTGAGAATGAGATACGTGCGACTCCTATCGGGATTTGTTGGCACATCGGGTGGCTTTGCTGGTCTTGTTTTACCATTGTCAAAATGTCTTGTAACCGGGATTCTGAGTCTGATCGGGTCGTCCTGGGAGAAGGAATATCCTTCGTTGACCGTGAGAGCTTGTGATGGGCTAAGTTGGGACACCCCTGCGGGGTTTTGAACTTTCGAAAGCCATGCCCACGGTTATGGGTAGATGGGAATTTGTTAATATCCGGTTGTAGAAAACCTGACACTTAATTAAAATGAATCAACTGCGTGTGTAGCCGTGATGGTCTCTTTTCGGCAGAGTCCGGGAAGAGAACACGGTCTCGTGTTATGTTTGAACATAAGTAGTTTCAGGATCACTTCTTGATCTTTATAGCTTCTCGACCGTGCTTTGCTTCTCTTCTCGCTCTCACTTGCGTAAGTTAGCCACCATATATGCTAGTGAGTGCTGCAGAACCACCTCACTACCTTTTCCTACCCATAAGCTTAAATAGTTTTGATCGCGAGGGTGTGAGATTGCTGAGTCCCCGTGACTCACAGATTACTTCCAAAACCAGATGCAGGTGACGATGATGCCAGTGCAGGGGACGCGACCGAACTCAAGTGGGAGTTCGATGAGGATTCAGGACGTTACTATGTGTCTTTTCCAGACGATCGGTTGAGGAGCCTAGTTGGGGCGATCGGGGATCTAGCATTCGGGGTTATCTTTCTTTATTTGGTTCCGTAGTCGGACCTTGATTGTATTCTGGATGATGTAATGCTATATTCATGTATTGTGTGAAGTGGCGATTGTAAGCCATCTCTTTATCACTTTCTTATTCGATACATGGGATGTGTAAAGATTACCCCTCTTGCAACATGCCTACTATGCAGTTATGCCTCTAAGTCGTGCTCCGACACGTGGGAGATATAGCCGCATCGTAGGTGTTACAAGTATACTCAAGTTTTCCACTAGGGTAGTATGACAGAGGAGCACGAAACATGGCAGCCTAGTGCCATATGGCGATAAAAATGATCTAATTTGCTAGTCATCTCATTGTTATCATTGTTTTATTCATGCCTCGCAGAGAATGTGACACGTGCGGCGAAACACCCGAAGCAAAAGAAGAAACACAGGAGCAAAAGAAGAAGGAAGATTATCACCCAAAAAAATAAGGAAGACACACACACAAGTCTGGGGCGCTGCTCTCTACTACATGAAGGGTTGCTGGCCATGGAGTCGTAACTGCTTCTTCATTGCCTCCACGACCTCCATCTCCTTGCGCGTCTCCTCCGCCATCTTCTTCATTCTGTCCATGACGCGGGATTTCTCGATGCGAGCCTTCATCATCTGTTCCACGGCCGCATTACGTACCTTGACAGTAGCCGGGTGCTCGATGCAGAGCTTCGCCAACTCCTCCTTCTGTTCCATGACGACGGCCTGCAGCATCTTCATCGAGGAACTACTATTCTCATGCAGATTCTTCCAGCCGACGTTCTCCTCCTTCAGCAGGTCGAGCTCATGGCAGAGCTTCGCCTTGTCCTCCTAAAGTTGCAGGATTCCGTCGGTCGCCTTCTTCTCTGAGGCAATGCTCTTCTTCAGCAGCATCACCAAGCCGACGACCAACTCCCCTTACTCATTGACCTTAGCGGGCATGTCGTCGAGGCTCTCCTTCAGCAGCTCCACCAAGTCGCGGATGAACTCCTTCTACTTATTGAGGTGCTTATTGAGCTGATCGGGCATGCCGGCATGTTCGCCTCCACGGCTAGGGCGCTCCTGGGAGCGATCGCCTACCTGTGAGAGATCTTTCGAGGTCTCTGCAAGGCGGCGATGTTGGGGAACACAGTAATTTCAAAAATTTCCCACGCACATGCAAGATCATGGTGATGCATAGCAACGAGAGGGGAGAGTATGTCTACGTACCCTCGTAGACCGAAAGCGGAAGAGTTTATCAACGCGGTTGATGTAGTCGTACACCTTCATGACCCGTCCCGATCAAGTACCGAACGTACGGCACCTCCGCGTTCAGCACACGTTCAACTTGATGACGTCCTCACCTTCTTGATCCAGCAAGACGGGCGAAGTAGTAGATGAGTTCTGGCAGCACGACGGCGTGGTGACGGTGTTGGTGAAGAATAATCTCCACAGGGCTTCGCCTAAGCACTACGGAAACTATGACGGAGGATAAACTAGAGGGGACGGGGTTACCGGCACACGGCTTGGTGTTTCTTGATGTGTATTGGGTGCTAGCCCTACCCCTCTATTTATATGTTGAGCCTTGGGGTTGAAACTTGGAGTAAAAGCCTCCACAAAGTCGGTTTCACCCGAAAGGCAAGAGTCCTTCTCGGACTTCAGGGCCAGACGCCAGGGATCCCGACGTCTGGACCCAGACGCCAGGGACCCTGGCGTCTGGCCAGGGTTCCTCGCGTATGGACCCAGACGCCAGGGACCCTGGTGTCTGGCCCCTAGACTCCACAAAACTTCCTTTTGCGCTTTCCAAAAACCTTGTGGGCTTTCCCCTTTGGCCCAAGTAAAGTGTTCTCGTACCCAAACATTTCAGGAAACATCCGGAACCCCTTCGGTGAATTCTGGAACCCTTCCGGTGACCAAACACTATTATCCCATATATCAAACTTTATCTCTGGACCATTCCGGAGATCCTCGTCATGTCCGTGATCTTATCTGGAACTCCAAACAACATTCGGTTACCAACATACGTAACTCATAAATACTATATCGTCAACGAACGTTAAGCGTGCGGACCCTACGGGTTTGAGAACTATGTAGACATGACCGAGACACTTCTCTGGTCAATAACCAATAGCGGAACCTGGATGCCCATATTGGCTCCTACATATTCTACGAAGATTTTTATCGGTCGAACCGCATAACAACATAGGTTGTTCTCTTTGTCATCGGCATGTTACTTGCCCGAGATTCGGTCGTTGGTATCTCAATACCTAGTTCAATCTCGTTACCGGTAGGTCTCTTTACTCGTTCCGTAGTGCATCATCCTGCAACTAACTCATTAGTTACTTTGCTTGCAAGGCTTATAGTGATGTGCATTACCGAGAGGGCCCAGGGATACCTCTCCGACAATCGGAGTGACAAATCCTAACTCGATCTATGCCAACTCAACAAGTACCATTGGAGACACCTATAGAGCACATTTATAATCACCCAATTACGTTGTGACGTTTGGTAGCACACAAAGTGTTCTTCTGGTAATTGGGACTTGCATAATCTCATAGTCATAGGAACATGTAGAAGTCATGAAGAAAGCAATAGCAACAAACTAAACGATCAAGTGCTAAGCTAACAGAATGGTTCAAGTCAATCACATCATTCTCCTAATGGTGTGATCCCGTTAATCAAATGACAACTCATGTCTATGGTTAGGAAACATAACCATCATTGATTCAACGAGCTAGTCAAATAGAGGCAAACTAGTGACACTCTGTTTGTCTATGTATTCACACATGTACTAAGTTTCCGGTTAATACAATTCTAGCATGAATAATAAACATTTATCATGATATAAGGAAATAAATAATAACTTTATTATTGCCTCTAGGGCATATTTCCTTCAGTGTCCCATTTGCACTAGAGTCAATAATCTAGTTCACATCTTTATGTGATTAGTTCACATCTCCATGTGACTAATATCCAAAGGGTTTTCTAGAGTCAATAATCTAGTTCACATCGTTGTGTGATTAACACCCAAAGAGTGATCATGTTTTGCTTTTGAGAGAAGTTTAGTCAACGGGTCTGCCACATTCAGAGTCGTATGTATTTTGCAAATTTTCTATGTCTACAATGCTTTGCACAGAGCTACTCTAGCTAATTGGTCCCACTTTCAATATGTATCTAGATCGATACTTAGAGTCATCTAGATCAGTGTCAAAACTTGCATCGACGTAACCCTTTACGACGAACCTTTTTGTCACCTCCATAATCGAGAAACATATCTTTATTCCACTAAGGATAATTTTGACCGTTGTCCAGTGATCTACTCCTAGATCACTATTGTAGTCTGTCAGTGTCAAAACTGGCGGATCTCGGGTAGGGGGTCCCGACCTGTGCGTCTAAGGCGGATGGTAACAGGAGGCAGGGGACACGATGTTTACCCAGGTTTGGGCCCTCTTGATGGAGGTAATATCCTATGTCCTGCTTGATTGTTCTTGATGATATGAGTATTACAAGAGTTGGTCTACCACGAGATCAAAGAGACTAAACCCTAGAAGCTAGCCTATGGTATGATTGTCTGTTGTCCTACGGACTAAAACCCTCCGGTTTATATAGACACCGGAGGGGGCTAGGGTTACATAAGGTCGGTTACAAAGGAGGAGATATACATATCTGTATTGCCTAGCTTGCCTTCCACGCCAAGTAGAGTCCCATCCGGACACGGGACGAAGTCTTCAATCTCGTATCTTCATAGTCCAACAGTCCGGCCAAAGGATATAGTCCGGCTGTCCGGAGACCCCCTAATCCAGGACTCCCTCAGAAGCCCCTAAACCAGGCTTCAATGATGATGAGTCCGGCGTGCAGTGTTGTCTTCAGCATTGCAAGGCAGGTTCCTCCTTCGAATACACCATGGAAGAGTTTGAATACAAGGACAGTGACCGACCCTACAAAATAAGTTCCACATACCACCATAGAGAGAATAATATTTCCACCAATCTAATCTACTGAAACGTCTTGACAGCATGACATCACGCCATGGCCCGGTCATTATTCGAACCATTTTTCTCAACCAGCTCCGCACATAACGCGAGGCGGTTTTCTTGACACGTCTTGTCAAAGCAGAGATCGTGTCCCCCTTATCACGGGATTCTCATCAATACAAACATGGGTAACCCAATCGTGCCTGTTGGTATGACTCCTAGATCTTAGGCAAGTCCCAAACGGCCATGAGGAGGACGCCTGATATTCACCCTCTTTATAAAGGGGACAAGGCTTTTTCTTTTTCCCTCCCGCGCTCAATCGAATCCTTCCCCCGCCTCGAGTTCTAACACCCAAAGCTCAGGTCAGGTGCTTCGGACCTTCAACTATGTCCGGATCCAACCTTCAAGGTCGGTGGATGCCTTCCTCTGTCATAGAGGAGGACATCAAGAAGTTGAGAGAGGCCAGATATCTGACCGCCGAAATTTCGCATAGGCTGCCCGCCCGAGGGCAGGTCGTCCCTACTCCTAAACCCAACGAGAGTGTTGTGTTTGTCTCCCACTTCCTCCGAGTACTAGGCTTCGCTCTGGATCCCTTTGTTAGGGGTCTTATGTTCTGTTACAGGCTGGATTTTCATGATCTGGCCCCGGATTCCCTTCTTCACATCTTGTCATTTATTGTCGTATGTGAGGCCTTCCTCCGCATTACCCCTCACTTCGGCCTGTGGCTCAAGACCTTCGATGTGAAGCCAAAGATGATCAAGGGGCAACACGCAGCGTGCGGAGGTGCTTTAATAAGCAAAACCGCTGACGCTCCATGGCCAGAGGGTTCCTTCCCAGAGGTGTCTGGATTGTGGCAGCGGGAGTGGTTTTACGTCACAGCTCCCCGAAGTGCCAAGTGGGTAGCTGCCCCCACCTTTCGCTCGGGCACCCCACCGCAACTGATGTCATGGATCAGCAGGGGACTGAGCTGGGGTCCAACAAAGGACGTGCCAATACTGCAGAGCCACATCCGAGATCTCTTTGAGAGAGATTTCAGTCTGATTATGGTAATGCAAGTTATGCTAGTTCGTCGAATCCAGCCTTGCAAACGCCTGCCCCTCCGCATGTGGGAATTCAACCCGGAAGGACCGCGAGCTATTCAGCATTTCCTCGGCATAACGCTCGAAGAGATGTACAAATTGTTCTTTGGACCCCAAATAGAGTGTCCGGACACCATCGAGGACGTGGGTCTGAGCTGCAACCGCCCCGCTGCCCAAGTAAGTAATCCCATGTCGATCCCACTATCCTTTTATTTATCATGGCATCATTCTTAAGAGCCGCTTTTTGACCAAGACTGGATAACAAATGCGAGGATGATCATGTGTTCGTCCCCCCTTCCTGAGGGCTTGGACAATCCGGTATTGGACAAGATGCTCGAGCCGGCGCCTTATCTAGTGCCTTCGAAGGAAGATGATGGGGGGAATAAAGAGGGCGAAAGAGGGCCTCACTCGCTACTTATTCCAGCCGGGGGAATGAGCACCTCTGCAAGGGAGGACAATCAAAGGGAAGAATCTGACATTCTCTCTCCATGAGGAAGGAAGAGGACTACCTCTGAAGATCCGGAAACTACGGTTTCCAAACGGTAGAAGAAATCTTCATCAGAGGGTCCTGCCTCGGAGGGTATTCTTGCTGCACAATGTCCGCACGGGGATCAACCCTCTACCGAGTTGTAAGTAATCGAAAAGTACTTAATAGTGGAAACATCCTACCTTACTTCCGAAGACAATAACCGATGCTTATAAATTGTAGTCCGGATCGTAGCCCTTCTCGCCAGAGTTCATCTTCGGGGGATCTTCTTCCGGAGATGATGGAGAGAGAAACGCCTCCCCCGGACACCCCGCCTCATGAAGCGGGCGACCTTGAAGTGTCGTTGCGAAGGGTATCTCTGGATCCACTAAGGCCAGAGGATAACCCTTTGGCTACCCGGAATCCCCAGTATCTGGCTCCTAAGGAGAGCGGCAGCAAGGGTTCGTACAGTGTGCGGTCAGACGCGCTGAAGGATCTTCTGGGGCTAGCGGCCGTCTCGGAAGTGCATCATACGCTAATGGGTACGATAATTGAAAGGATTTCATCCGCTGAAAGCGGTTTGCATGAAGCCTTTATGAGTCTGCTGAAAGGCTTCGAGGTACATGAAATAATGTACGTTTTTAACAGTATCGCACACGTTAGGTATGCCCTATGCAGATAGTAGCCCCTGAGACTCTGGTTGTCGTCGAAAACGGCGGCAAACAGAGGATCATAGTCCCAGCTAATAACCAGACCGCCTTTATGTGTAGGTGGCTGAAGCTCCGGTGGCTAGCCGGACTGATGGTTTTGCCGAGCTAAAGCGGCAACTTGATACGGCAGATGCCGACATCGTGCTTGTCAACAAGCGGCTTGATGAGGCACAGGGTGAGTGATTTCTCTGGTGATCGTCACATAATAAGAGTAGCATGATGCCAGTATCTTTAATATGTTGTGACTGCAGATGGAGCTGCCACCGTGGAGATCCTTCGAGCAGAGCTTGCCCGAGCCAAGGAGCAAGCAAGGAGTAGCAATGCGGCCGATCTAAAGGCGGCTGAAGAGTTAAGGGCCGAACAGGCCACGCATTGCGAGAGCAAGGAAAAAATAGCCAATATGGTTGTAGAGTTAAAAGATGTCGTTGATCGTTACCAGCTTCTTGAAGAAGAAAACCAGGCGAAGACGACGGACCTGGAGAAGGCCCTCGTGGCTGCCAAGGAAGACCGCTCCAAAATTAGAGCGGCGAAGGAAGAGCTGAATCAAGCTGCAGATATCGTGTCTGGGAAGCCTTTCTTGTTGCGGACTAAGTTCGGAGATCCGAAGTATGCTCCTCTGGACCAGCTATGGAGTTCTACGAACGCCTACATGGATTTGGCTACAAGTGCTGCTGATGCAGCCGAGTACTTCAAGGATCAGAAAGGTCCCGAAGTGGAAAAGTTGTTCTGGTCACAGTTTCACGCTCCAGTCCGTCCGCTGCTGTTGAATGAGCGATTGGCCGAGTGGGCCGAGCTCCATAGGTTGTCTGGACTTGCCATGAGGTCCGTTGTGGATCACCTGTGGCCGGGAGGGCCAAGGCCGAATAGCTACTTTAGTTTAGTGCAACAATTCCTTGGTGTTGTGCCACGCATCGATGCTGTAAAGAGATCGCCGTGCATAGAGGGTGCGCGGATGGCCCTTGCCCGTGTCAAGACATACTGGGCGGAGATGGAGGCCACCACTATTGCGACACAGGGTTCGACCGTAGGCCGAGTGGTTGTCGAGCACTACTTTGAAGAAGTTCTTGAAGGCGCTCGTTCGATAGAGGCTCAGTGCTCGAAGAATATTATGTTCTAGTGACATGTATTCCCATTGTAAAAACAATGTTTTACTGAATTATCAAGGCTATATTTACACTTTTGCCCGAAAGTACTATGATGCCTCCTGTGTGGTCGTTTATGTATATATGTATATAACCTGAAAGTTTGCAGTCGTCGGCTTCCGCCCCCATGCATATAATGCGGGGGTGTTCGCAGAAAATGCATATCCACACTTGATCCAACGTCTTGGTCCGTTAAGGAGGTGATAGCACAACGAACGAGGCAATCGGACTATATTGCTTTAACACTTTCACTTAGCCATAGGAGTTTGACGGTGGGGCTACTATATAGCCCCTAGTACTTCTGCGCTCGTCCGAATACGGGGCACGTACGTACATGACCGGGAAACGACCCTTCGTTAATGCAGAGGAATCCCGAAGATTCCGATGAGTCATCGAGTGGTTGACCAGTCTCTCGCTATATCATGACAGTCAGTTTTCGGCTTTCTCTACTGAGGTGCTCATCCGGATGAACCAGGGCACAATCGCAGTAGTTCTCCCCGTGCTACCTTAGCCGATATACCGGAACGTAAGGTACCAAAACTTGGGAGCCGGGCAAACCCAACATGTGACCAAAGACATGATTCGGAGCTGATGCATATAGGGCCAAACTCGCGATGACGAACACTCCCCAAGGTGTTCGGTCTTTATAACATATACCGGGCTAAACAATGCCCTTAATAAGAAACCCCATATGTCCAGGTACGTGCAAAATCCTGACGTGGCCGCATGCCAATAACACTAGCATCCTTCTCGGTTGTGTGGAGTATCGGAGGATGTGAGAAACAAGAGACAGTAAAAAAGGTTTACGCAGGGTCTTAATCTAAAAAGAAACCTTTGGGCGGGTCCCTGCTGCACATTTGCGCATGTGTCTCCGTTGTGCCGTGTCCTGGACGGGTGTAGCATGATTGTCATCTGCAAAAGGAAAGAACTTAGGTGAAAGTTGCCGTGCCAAAAAGAAGAATTGGTTATTATCAATGAACTATCAAAATTCAAGAGAAGCCAAGTTGAGCGGGGCTGGCCCTGATTACACGCGGGAAGCCCCTGGTATCGTTTATGAGGGTTTGATCATCAAACCAATCTCGTGTATATATGATGGAACGCCGGATTCGTTTGACCGTGTCCGTGGGCTTGACGACCTGCCATTTTTTGGTTAGTGAGGCCGTCTAGTTTGCGGCTTCTAGAGCCGCCGCATCCTCTTCCGTACGTGGGAAATGTTCAGTATTTCCGCTAACTGAGATGATGCCACGTGGACCGGGCATCTTAAGCTTGAGAAAAGCATAATGCGGTATTGCGTTAAAACGAGCGAAAGCCGTTCTTCCGAGTAGTGCTTGATAGCCACTTCGGAATGGGCGATGTGAAAAGTTAACCTTTCGCTTCGGAAGTTATCGGGAGAACAGATTACCACCTCTAGTAGTAGAGAGCCCGTACAGCGGGCCTTTTGGCCTGGTATTACTCCCCTGAAGGTAGTATTACTGTGGCTTACTTGTGTCGGGTCTATCCCCATTTTGCGGACTGCGCCCTGATATATCAGATTTAGATCACTGCCGCCGTCCATGAGGACTCGTGTGAAATGGTACCCATTTATTATTGGGTCTAACACCAAGGCCGTCAGTCCTTCGTGCCGGATATTTGTCTCGTGATCCCTACGATCAAAAGTGATCGGGCAGGTCAACCAGGGGTTGAACCTAGGGGTGACGGGCTCTATGGCGCGTGTGCCTCAGAGTGCATGCTTGCTTCTCCTTTTTGTCACATGGATCAAGTTTACTGTTTTAACCTTTGGTGGGAACTTTTTCTGTCCTCCGGTGCTTTGCTGGCGGGGCTCATCCTCATCTTCGCTTGGTGTCTCTTCCCCTTTGTGTTCGGCGTTTAGCTTACCGGCCTGCTTGAAGACCCAACATTCTCTGTGGGTATGATTTGCAGGTTTTTCTGGGGTGCCGTGAATCTAACAGAGTTTGTCAAGAATTATGTTTAGGCCAGATTGTCCTTCTCTGCTGCCTTTGAAAGGCTTTTTCCGCTGACCTGGTCGGGAGCCCCTAAATCCGGTGTTTACTGCCGTGTTATCTGGGCTACCTTCTTTATTTCGACGCTTGTTTTTCTTGCGTCATGGTTTACCATTGCCATCCCTGACTTCGGATGTGCTTGGGTCGTTGGCGCCGCTACGGGCCAACCAGCTGTCCTCGCCCGCACAAAAGCGGGTCATGAGGCTTGTTAGGGCTGCCATTGTTCTCAGTTTTTCTTGACCAAGGTGTTTGGCGAGCCATTCGTCTCGGACGCTGTGTTTAAAAGCTCCTAAGGCTTCGGCATTCGGACAGTCAACGATTTGGTTCTTCTTGGTGAGGAACCTGTTCCAAAGCTTTCGGGCGGACTCTCCGGACTGTTGGATTATATGACTTAAATCGTCTGCATCCGGAGGTCGGACATAGTCCCTTGAAAATTGGCCCGAAAAGCATCCTCGAGCTCCTCCCAACTTCTAATTGAGTTTTTGGGGAGGCTTTTCAGCCAGTGCCAAGCTGGCCCTTTAAGCTTGAGGGGCAAGTATTTAATGGCATGGAGATCGTCTCCACGAGCCATATGAATATGGAGGATGAAGTCCTCTATCCAGACTCCAGGGTCTGTGGTTCCGTCATATGCCTCTATGTTCACCGGTTTGAATCCCTCTAGGAATTCGTGATCCAGCACCTCATCAGTGAAACATAAGGGGTGTGTGGCACCCCTGTATTGGGATGCGCCATGGTGTTCGGACGGTTGTAGTATTCGGTGTTGGTTTTGTACCGTAGCATGCTTCCTAGATCCATAGATGGATCTGGTCGCACCGGGTTTTTGACGCAAGTTCTCACATAGATCGTGTGTTGACTTATGCGCGACTTTGTAGCCGCTCTATCGCGTTCACAAGGTGGTGGATCCGGCCGGTTGGCCGTATCACTCTTCGGCTGTATGGGCTCTAAGGCCTCATCGTCGAATTCCGGTAATAGCTTGTGCTTTGGATAGCTATTTTTATGGTAACTTCCACCATACTTTGTTACTTTGTTCCACTTGTTGTTGAACGTATCTTGTGCGACCTTGAGCCTTTGCTTCTGTTTCTTCAGGCTCCTCGCTGTGGCCATAAGCCTTCTGCGGAGGTTTTCTTGCTCCAAGTGCGTTTCCGGGATGATGTGTGCATCTTCGTCCGGACTGTTTTCTTCCCCAGACGGGGTTTGATGAGGCTTATCCTTGGCGTTGTCGTGTTCGGACGTCGGATCCGTACTATGTTTGCAGTTTGCATCTTGATCGTGCTCTGCCACCGGGGTGGTGCAGTCGTCGTTTCTTCTAGAGTCGATTGGACTGTTATTTCCTCTTGCGTTGTTATCATTGTTTTTGCTATGGCGGGACTTAGACCAGCGTCGCTGACGTCGGCGCCTGGGTTGCTAGGAGGGGGCATCCTCCGCTGTCTCTTTGCCATTGCCCTCTTTGGGTGTATCCACCATGTATACGTCATGTGATGAAGTGGCGGTCCAGCGCCCTGTGGGCGGTGGTTCCTGTTCGTCTCCTGCATCATCGTCCATACCATCGATGTCTTCGGAGTCGAAGTCGAGCATGTCGCTTAAGTCGTCGACAGTGGCTACTAAGTGGGTGGTGGGTGGGCAGCGAATTTCTTCATCGTCCGCATCCCATTCTAATCGGACATAGTTCGGCCAAGGTTCTCCTGACAGGGAGAGAGACCTTAATGAATTTAGCACATCTCCGGAAGGTGAGTGCTGAAAGATATCCGTGGAGGTGAACTCCATGATCGGCGCCCCGTCGGATTCGACAGGCACGGATGTAGGCGGCTCGGAGTCCGTGGTCGGGGATAAATCCAGTGGTTCGACGACACGGCTCTCGAAAGGGGTGAAGTCAGTATCTGGCTCTATCGCCACTGAGAGTGCGACCTCCATGGTTGGGTCTATCCCTCCGCTCTTGGATGGCGCAACTTGCTCCGGATTAACGGCCGGAGTAGCTGCGGATGCGATCTCCCGAACACTGTCCGACGGCAGAGTTACGTCTTGCTTGTCGCGACTGTGCGGCGCGTCCGACATGGGCTTGAATCCGTCGAAGATCAAGTCTCCGCGGATGTCGTCCGTGTAGTTCAAGTTTCCAAATCTGACTTGATGGCCAGGGGCATAGCTTTCGATCTGCTCCAGATGGCCAAGCAAATTGGCCCGCAGTGCGAAGCCGCTGAATGCGAAGATTTGTCCAGGGAGGAAAGCCTCCCGTTGGACCGCATCGCTAGCGATGATCGAAGGAGCCATCAAGCCTTATGGTGACGACATAGTGGAACTCTCAATGAAAGCACCAATATCGGTGTCAAAACCGGCGGATCTCGGGTAGGGGGTCCCGAACTGTGCGTCTAAGGCGGATGGTAACAGGAGGCAGGGGACACGATGTTTACCCAGGTTCGGGCCCTCTTGATGGAGGTAATACCCTACGTCCTTCTTGATTGTTTTTGATGATATGAGTATTACAAGAGTTGATCTACCACGAGATCTAAGAGGCAAAACCCTAGAAGCTAGCCTATGGTATGATTGTCTGTTGTCCTACGGACTAAAACCCTTCGATTTATATAGACACCGGATGGGGCTAGGGTTACACAAGGTCGGTTACAAAGGAGGAGATATACATATCCGTATTGCCTAGCTTGCCTTCCACACCAAGTAGAGTCCCATCCGGACACGGGACGAAGTCTTCAATCTCATATCTTCATAGTCCAACAGTCCGGCCAAAGGATATAGTCCGACTGTCCGGAGACCCCCTAATCCAGGACTCCCTCATAGTCCCTTGCCAAACTCAGTGTAGGGTATACAATAGTTCTGGTACACAGCATGGCATACTTTATAGAACCTATGACTGAGGCATAGGGAATGACTTTTAATTCTCTTTCTATTTTCTGCCTTGGTCGGGTTTTGAGTCTTTACTCAACTTCACACCTTGCAACACCGGTAAGAACTCCTTCTTTGGCAGTTCCATTTTGAACTACTTCAAAATCTTGTCAAGGTATGTACTCATTGAAAATATATCAAGCATATTGATCTATCTCTATAGATGTTGATGCTTAATATGTAAGTAGCTTCACCGAGGTCTTTCTTTGAAAAACCTCTTTCAAACATTCCTTTATGCTTTCCAGAAAAAATCTACATTATTTCTGATCAACAATATGCCATTCACATATACTTATCAGAAATGTTGTAGTGCTCCCACTCACTTTCTTGTAAATACAGGCTTCACCGCAAGTCTATATAAAACCATATGCTTTGACCACTTTATCAAAGGATATATTCCAACTCCGAGATGCTTGCACCAGTCCATAGATGGATTGCTGGAGCTTGCTCACTTTATTAGCACCTTTAGGATCGAAAAAACCTTCTGGTTGCATCATATACAACTCTTCTATAAGAAATGCAGTTTTGACATCCATTTGCCAGATTTCATAAAATGCGGCAACTGCTAACATGATTCGGACATACTTTTAAGCATCGCTACGAGTGAGAAAATCTCATCGTAGTCAACATCTTGAACTTGTCGAAAACCTTTTGTGAAAATTCGAGCTTTGTAGATAGTAAAACTACTATCAGTGTCCGTCTTCCTCTTGAAAATCCATTTATTCTCAATGACTCACCGATCATGGGGCAAGTCAATCAAAGTCCATACTTTGTTCTCATACATGGATCCCATCTCAGATTTCATGGCCTCAAGCCAGTTCGCGGAATCTGGGCTCATGATCGCTTCCTCATAGTTCGTAGGTTCGTCATGGTCTAGTAACACGACTTCTAGAAAGGATTACCATACCACTCTGGTGTGGACCATACTCTGGTTGTCCTATGAGGTTCGGCAGTAACTTGATCTGAAGTTTCATGATCATCATCATTAGCTTCCTCACTAATTGGTGTAGAGATCACTAGAACTGATTTTTTGATGAACTACTTTCCAATTTGGGAGAAGGTACAATTACCTCATCAAGTTCTACATTCCTCCCACTCACTTCTTTCGAGAGAAACTCCTTCTCTAGAAAGGATCCATTCTCAGCAACAAATATCTTGCCTTCGGATATGTGATAGAAGGTGTACCCAACCGTTACTTTTGGGTATCCTATGAAGACGGACTTCTCCGACTTGGGTTTGAGCTTATCAAGATGAAACTTTTTCACATAAGCATCGCAACCCCAAACTTTAAGAAACGACAGCTTAGTTTTCTTGCTAAACCATGGTTCATACGGCGTCGTCTCAACGGATTTAGATGGTCCCCTTTTTAACGTGAATGCAGCTGTCTCTAATGCATAGCCCCAAAACGATAGTGGTAAATCGGTAAGAGACATCATAGATTTCACTATATCAAATAAAGTACGGTTATGACGTTCGGATACACCATTACGCTGTGGTGTTCCAGGTGGCATGAGTTTGTGAAACTATTCCACATTGTTTTAATTGAAGACCAAACTCGTAACTCAAATATTCGTCTCCGCGATCAGATCGTAGAAACTTTATTTTCTTGTCATGATGATTTTCCACTTCACTCTGAAATTCATTGAACTTTTCAAATGTTTCAGACTTATGTTTCATCAAGTAGATATACCCATATCTGCTCAAATCATCTATGAAGGTCAGAAAATAACGATACCCGACGCGAGCCTCAACACTCATCGGACCGCATACATCGGTATGTATTATTTCCAGTAAGTCAGTTGCTCGCTCCATTGTTCCGGAGAACGGAGTCTTAGTCATCTTGCCCACAAGGCATGGTTCGCAAGCATCAAGTGATTCCAAAAACCCATCAGCATGGAGTTTCTTCATGCGCTTTACACCAATATGACCCAAACGGCAGTGCCTCAAATAAGTTGCACTATCATTATTAACTTTGCATCTTTTGGCTTCAATATTATGAATATGTGTATCACTATGATCGAGATCCAACAAACCAATTTCATTGGGTGTATAACCATAGAAGGTTTTATTCATGTAAACAGAACAACAATTATTCTCTAACTTAAATGAATAATAGTATTGCAATAAACATGATCAAATCATATGGATGCTCAACGCAAACACCAAATAACATTTATTTAGGTTCAACACTAATCCCGAAAGTATAGGGAGTGTGTGATGATGATCATGTCATTCTTGGAACCACTTCCAACACACATCGTCACTTCACCCTTTAACTAGTCTCTGTTCATTCTACAACTCCCGTTTCAAGTTACTACTCTTAGCAAATGAACTAGTATCAAATACCAAGGGGTTTCTATAAACACTAGTAAAAGTACACATCAATAACATGTATATCAAATATACTTTTGTTCATTTTGCCATCCTTCTTATCCGCCAAATACTTGGGGCAGTTTTGCTTCCAGTGACCAGTCCCTTTGCAGTAGAAGCACCTAGTTTCAGGCTTAGGTCTAGACTTGGGCTTCTTCACTTGAGCAGCAACTTGCTTGCCGTTCTTCTTGAAGTTCCCATTTCTTCCCTTTGCCCTTTTTTTGAAACTAGTGGTCTTGTCAACCATCAACACTTGATGCTTTTCTTGATTTCTACCTTCGTCGATTTCAACACCACGAAGAGCTTGGGAATCGTTTCCGTTATCCCTTGCATATTATAGTTCATCACGAAGTTCTAGCAACTTGGTGATAGTGACTAGAGAACTATGTCAATCACTATCTTATCTGGAAGATTAACTCCCACTTGATTCAAGTGATTGTAGTACTCAGACAATCTGAGCACATGCTTAATGGTTGAGCTATTCTCCTCCATCTTGTAGGCAAAGTAATGTCAGGGGTCTCATACCTCTTGACACGGGCATGAGTATGAAATACCAATTTCAAATCTTAGAACATCTTATATGTTTCGTGGCATTCAAAAGGTTTTTGAAGTCCCGGTTCTAAGCCGTAAAGCATGGTGCACTAAACTATTAAGTAGTCATCATACCGAGCTTTGTCAAAAGTTCATAACGTGTGCATCTGCTCCTGCAATAGGTCTGTCACCTAGCGGTGCATCAAGGACATAATACTTATGTGTAGCAATGAGGATAATCCTCAGATCACAGATCCAATCCGCATCATTGCTACTAACATCTTTAAACTTTATTTTCTCGAGGAACATATCAAAAATAAATGGGGAGCTACATCGCAAGCTATTGATCTACAACATAGATATGCAAATACTATCAGGACTAAGTTCATGATAAATTAAAGTTTAGTTAATCAAATTATTTAAAGAACTCCCACTTAGATAGACATCCCTCCAATCTTCTAAGTGATCACGTGATCCATATCAACTAAACCATGTCTGACCATCACGTGAGATGGAGTAGTTTCAATGGTGAACATCACTATGTTGATCATATCTACTATATGATTCACGCTCGACCTTTAGGTCTCCAGTGTTCCGAGGCCATATCTGCATATGCTAGGCTCGTCAAGTTAAACCCGAGTATTCCGCTTGTGCAACTGTTTTGCACCCGTTGTATTTGAACGTAGAGCTTATCACACCCGATCATCACGTGGTGTCTCAGCACGAAGAACTTTCGCAACGGTGCATACTCCGGGAGAACACTTATACCTTGAAATTTAGTGAGAGATCATCTTATAATGCTACCGCCGAACTAAGAAAAAATAAGATGTATAAAAGATAAACATCACATGCAATCAAAATATGTGACATGATATGGCCATGATCATCTTGCGCCTTTGATCTCCATCTCCAAAGTACTGTAATGATATCTATCGTCGCCGGCATGACACCATGATCTCCATCATCTTGATCTCTATCAACGTGTCATCATATGGTTGTCTCGCCAACTATTGCTCTTGCAACTATTGCTATCGCATAGCGATAAAGTAAAGCAATTGTATGGCGCTTGCATCATATGCAATAAAGAGACAACCATAAGGCTTCTGCCAGTTGCTGATAACTTTAACAAAACATGATCATCTCATACAACAATTTATATTTCATCAAGTCTTGACCATATCACATCACAACATGCCCTGCAAAAACAAGTTAGATGTCCTCTACTTTGTTGTTTGCAAGTTTTACGTGGCTGCTATGGGCTGAGCAAGAACCGTTCTTACCTACACACACTCAAGATCATGGTTATGCATAGCAACAATAGAGGAGAGTATGTCTACGTACCCTCGTAGACTGAAAGCAGAAGCGTTTATCAATGCGGTTGATGTAGTCGTACACCTTCACGATCCGTCCCGATCAAGTACCGAACGTACGGCACCTCCGCGTTCAGCACATGTTCAACTCGATGACGTCCTTGCCTTATTGATCCAGCAAGACGGGCGAAGTAGTAGATGAGTTCTGGCAACACGACGGCGTGGTGACGGTGTTGGTGAAGAACAATCTCCGCAGGGCTTCGCCTAAGAACTACGGAAACTATGACGGAGGATAAACTAGAGGGGACGGCGTTGCCGGCACACGGCTTGGTGTTTCTTGATGTGTCTTGGGTGCTAGCCCTACCCCTCTATTTATATGTTGAGCCTTGGGGTCGAAACTTGGATTAAAAGCCTCCACAAAGTCGGTTTCACCCGAAAGGCAAGAGTCCTTCTCAGACTCCAGGGCCAGACGCCAGGGTTCCCGGCGTCTGGCCCCTAGACTCCGCAAAACTTCCTTTTGCGCTTTACAAAAACCTTGTGGGCTTTCCCCTTTGGCCCAAATAAAATGTTCTCGTACCCAAACATTTCTGGAAACATCCGGAACCCCTTCCGGTGAATTCTGGAACCCTTCCGGTGACCAAACACTATTATCCCATATATCAAACTTTATCTCTGGACCATTCCGGAGTTCCTCGTCATGTTCGTCATCTTATCCGGAACTCCGAACAACATTCGGTTACCAACATACATAACTCATAAATACTATATCATCAATGAACGTTAAGCGTGCAGACCCTACAGGTTCGAGAACTATGTAGACATGACCGAGACACTTCTCTGGTCAATAACCAATAGCGTAACATGGATGCCCATATTGGCTCCTACATATTCTACGAAGATTTTTATCGGTCGAACCGCATAACAACATACATTGTTCCCTTTGTCATCGGCATGTTACTTGCCCGAGATTCGATCGTCGGCATCTCAATACCTAGTTCAATCTCATTACCAACAAGTATCTTTACTCGTTCTGTAATGCATCATCCTGCAACTAACTCATTAGTTACTTTGCTTGCAAGGCTTATAGTGATGTGCATTACCGAGAGGGCCCAGAGATACCTCTTCGACAATCTGAGTGACAAATCCTAATCTCGATCTATGCTAACTCAAAAAGTACCATTGGAGACACCTGTAGAGAACCTTTATAATCACCCAGTTATGTTGTGATGTTTGGTAGCACACAAAGTGTTCTTCTGGTAATCGGGAGTTGCATAATCTCATAGTCATAGGAACATGTATAATTCATGAAGAAAGCAATAGCAACAAACTAAATCATCAAGTGCTAAGCTAACGGAATGGGTCAAGTCAATCACATCATTCTCCTAATGATGTGATCCCGTTAATCAAATGACAATTCATGTCTATGGTTAGGAAACATAACCATCATTGATTCAACGAGCTAGTCAAATAGAGGCAAACTAGTGACACTCTGTTTGTCTATGTATTCACACATGTACTAAGTTTCCGATTAATACAATTCTAGCATGAATAATAAACATTTTTCATGATATAAGGAAATAAATAATAACTTTATTATTGCCTCTAGGGCATATTTCCTTCAGGCGAGCCCTCTCTTTTTTTCCATGGTCTTGGTGGCCGCTCCCTTGTTACGAGTAGTTCGGATAGTTCTCAACCTAGAGCTCTACACACCGACTATGGCAAGGACGGACGAACAAGAAAGACTTATGAGGAGGAAGAGGTAGAGTGATTTTTGGCTAGGTACTAGTTCCCCTTGTTATAACCTAGTACTAGCACTAGTACTAAAACATGCATAGTGGGAACACGTTCAGGTTTGATATGTACTAGGTGTGAGCATGTTTGCACTTAATTATACTACCCCCCCTCATCTAGGTGAATAAGTCATCTTAGGTTGTGCACCGTGACCAAGAAGGAGAGGAGAATGAGAGAACTCAATGTTTATTTGCTAATTAATAGCATTGCATGCAATGAACTAACCACTACATGTCGTGTTTGGTAGTCTTGAGTCATTGAAAACATGCACGCCCCACATCTCTTATTGGTAGATATGTTAAGAAACAAGAAACGAGGTGGGAGCATTTGTATGCACTTTTGGAATGTGATGGGAACAAGCTAAAGATTAATTGATGGTTTTGGTTTCGAGGCCCGAAACGGCTCCCGATGAGTTTAGTGGAACATAAATTTCAAGTACTCCCTCCATCTCAGTTTAAAGGCTTGCACATGTATCTAGGTCGTCAATGTAACTTATATAAAATAAATTGTTTAACATAAAAAATACTCTGAATATTTGAAGTTTGTAATGATTTTTTAATGTATGCCTCTTATTAAGTTGGTCAAATTAATGACCTATGTACACGTGCAAGACTTGTAAACTGAGATAGAGGGAGTACTACACTACTCAAATGCGATCGCACAAGTCAGTGATGTAACTGGCCATACATGTCAGACCAAGCCGATGCGTGTCCCTTCAGTGAGACGCCGGTCCGACCGACCGTCTGTTGGTGCGATCGACCGTAAAGTATTACGTGATGGAGACTTCAGGTTGTGGCTTCGGTTGATTGTCATGACCAAGCATTCTAAAACTAGTGATAAATCAATTATCATCTTTTTCCAAACGACTAAGTATTTTCACAGGAATACAATACATATAGATGGAGTGATTGTCAAGGTTACAAACCGACATGGCATTGCAAGTTCATTACAGCAGCAATCGACTAGATCACTGCATCGCTGGCTGGGAAGGAGGGCAGCTCACCTCACCTACAATGCATGCCCAACGGCACCGCCGCAACTACTCCCGCGATTTGGCTTCTCCTACCGCCCATTTGAACAGTTGCACCGGCTGCTCATGCCATTGCACAGGCATGTGCGTTCTTTCCTCTGTAGTCGACTCCGTGAATATGATCTCTGACATTAGCCCTAGCTCGAAATCAATGCGACGCTGCCAGATGCTAACATCCCTCAGCATCTCTCACCTGAGATCAACTTGCACATCCGCCTTGTGCTGCACCAGGCGCAGCTCCTTGGAACTTCTCTCCAATTGATGTGACACTTCCTCGATCTGATTTGCCCTTGCTGCCCACCACCTGAAGCGCGGCCCTGGCATGTCCTCCGGCGCCACCGATCTGTGATTCCATGGAAATTGATCCCCTCTGATACATCTCCAATGTATCTATAATTTTTTATTGTTCCATGTTGCTTCATTATCAATCTTGGATGTTTTATAATCATTTAGATCATTTTTTGGTACTAACCTATTGACATAGTGCCAAGTGCCAGTTGCTATTTTTCCATGTTTTTTACATCACAGAAAATCAATATCAAACGGAGTCCAAATGCCACGAAACTTTACGGAGATTTTTTATGGACCAGAAGGAAGACATTAGGGCCTGGTTGCACCTGGGGGGAGTCTCAAGGAGGGGACAACCCACCAGGGTGTGCCAGGAGGCCCAGGTGTGCCCTGGTGGGTTGTGCCCACCTCGGGTGCCCCTCGGACCGCCTCCTTGCTCTATAAATACCCAAATATTCCAGAAACCCTAGGGGAGTCGACGAAATATTCATCAAGCAGTCGCAGAGTCCAGAACCACCAGCTCCAATCTAGACACCATCACGCAGGGGTTCACCACTTCCATTGGTGCCTCTCCGATGATGCGTGAGTAGTTCTTTGTAGACCTTCAGGTCCGTAGTTAGTAGCTAAATGGCTTCATCTCTCTCTTATGATTCTCAATACAATGGTCTCTTGGAGATCCATATGATGTAACTCCTTTGCGGTGTGTTTGTTGGCATCGATGAACTTTGAGTTTATGATCAGATCTATCTTTTTATATCCATGAAAGTATTTGAGTTTCTTTGACCTCTTTTATGCATGATCTCTCATAGCCTCGTATTTCTTCTCCGATATTTGGTTTTTGTTTTGCCAACTTGATCTATTTATCTTGCAATGGGAAGAGGTGCCCGGTACCGGGTTCAATCTTACAGTGCTTGATCCTAGTGACAAAAAGGGAACCGACACGTATGTATCGTTGCTACTAAGGATAAAAAGATGGGATCTATATCTACCGCCATAGATAAATGGATCTCGTCTACATCATGTCATCGTTCTTATTGCATTACTCCATTTTTCCATGAACTTAATACACTAGATGCATGTTGGATAGCGATCGATGTGTGGAGTAATAGTAGTAGATGCAGGCAGGAGTCGGTCTACTAATCTTGGACGTGATGCCTATGTAATGATTGCCTGGATATTTTCATAATTATTTGAGGTTCTATAAATTGCCCAATAGTAATTTGTTCACCCACCGTTTTGCTATTTTTCTCGAGAGAAGCCACTCGTGAAACCTACGGCCCCCGGGTCTCTTTCTCATATTATTTGCCTTCGCGATCTACTTGTATTTGCTTTTATTTTCAGATCTATTAAACCAAAAAGCACAAAAATACATTGCTGCAATTTATTTTATTTGGCATTCGATCTATCAATATTTACAACTTTCTCCCGTCTACGTGCCATTTCTGGCGCCGTTACCCGAAAGGGATTGACAACCCCTTTAACACGTCAGGTTGTGGGTGGTTCTTATTTGTGTGCATGGGCTGTTTACGTTGTGTTGCTTGGTTCTCCTACTGGTTCGATAACCTTGGATTCATATCTGAGGGAAATACCTACCGCCGCTATGCTGCATCATCCCTTCCTCTTTGGGGAAAAAACCGACGTAGCTTCAAGTGACATCAAAAGGAATTTCTAGCGTCGTTGTCGGGGAGGATCTTCTTCACAACCAGGTTCCTAATCACAAATCTCATCTCCTCGCAATTTACATTATTTGCCATTTGCCTCTCGTTTTCCTCTACCACACTTCAAAAAAATTTGCCGTTTTATTCGCCTCTTTTTTCCATTCGCCGTTTTCTTATCGGATATGTTTTTGAGTGCAATCTTGTTGTATAGTCATCATGACTCAAGAGAACACCAAGTTATGTGATTTCTATCGGTGTACTAGAGTAGGGGTACCCTAGTATCCCGAACTCGTGCACGGGCAGTTGCAGCGCCCCGCGGCAAGGCTTGCCGGGTGACCGCCAAGACCCTCCGTGGTTCCCTTGAAGACCATTCAAGAACAAAGTACTCAAACCAAGGCCCCGGCAAGAGGAGCTTGCCAGGAAGGCCAACCTAGGCCCCGGCAAGAGGATCTTGCCGGGAAGAGACAAGACCCCGGCAAGAGGAGCTTGCCGGGAAGGCCACTCAAGGCATACCAAGAAAGCTTGCCGCAACGCGCCCTGCGTCCCGGCAAGGCCCGGTGAGCAACAAGCTCCCAAACACGACAAGACGACGACCGCGGCAAGGAGCTTGCGGCGGGAAACCTCCACTTCGTGCCCGCGCTCCAGCACACCTGCTAACGTGTCGCTCTAGGACTCTCCCAAGCACACGTGGCAGGATGTCGCGCAGCTAGGGGTGCGCGGTGGCAAGCAGAGATGAAGAGAAGGCCATCGTGGCAAACGGTGGCGCTCCTAACGGTCACTTTCTACACTGTTTAGGCAGCTCAGACGGGCATTCAATGACCTTGTCCCCTGCCATCAGAGTTAGGTAGGGTGCACTGTATCCACAGTAGCGGTAGCTGCACCTACCGCATCCTTTTCCATTTTTACCCTTCTAGTCTACGTTGCTACCTGTCGGTGACCCCTTGAAAGTATAAAAGGAGGCCCAAGCGCAACATAGAGGAGGTTCGGCCGGTTCGGCTCATTCGAAACACCAGAAACACTCCCACGCTCAGTCTGGCAGCATCCATCGCTCCTGAGCAAGAATTCAATACACACAAACAAGCATCAGTACGGTTTTACGCATCCATGCGGCTCGAAGCTGGGTAAAAACCGCTCGCGTGTACTGCCTCGATCCGCTCTTTGTGCAACCTCCGCCTCCCTCCGAACCGAAAGGGGCCCTGTCCCCATAGGTGTTGGTGGATCAGCTTCCCCGACATCTCTGGCGCGCCAGGTTGGGGGCGTCGAGATTGTGCGAACCCGATCCGGCGTGCACGCGAGCTAAATCTTCATCGTCTTCATCGACATGCCACCGAAGAAGAAGGATTCGGAGGCAACTGTTCCGTCCACGTCAAGGCTCAGCTGTTCTTCATCATCATGGCTCCTAAGAAGCGGGCGAGCAAAAGAACGACGCCGGTGCGGCAACAGAAAAGCTAAGTCATGCGAAACTTTAGATATTTCCTTTCTATATAAGGTTATCCGCCTCGGAGATCTTGTTCTTTGTATGGAAAACCTGTGCACGGAGGAATCAACTCGTAGCTAGTTGCGCCCTTACTTTGTTTCGAGTCCGCTCAACAATTTAAGTGAGCTGTGACTAGTTGCGATAAGGTTTCTTGTCGGTAGCGGCACCGCCAGCAGGCTGCTGACGTTTCGCACTCGGCGCTCGCGGCTAAGGTGCCTGCGCCGACAAGTTCCCTAAAAGCGTAGGGTGAACGTACAAAGAGAGGTTAAACAGGAAGATAGCATGCACTATTTATTTGAGATTTCTGCATAGACCTGTATGCCAAGGAGCCTTCTCGGGGCTAGTTGCGCTCCATGTTGCCTCGAGTCTGCTTGGCAACTTGTGCGGTTGAGCTAGAACCAAGAAGGTAAACCTTTCCAGGAGGCGATGTTCCCGAATAGCCGCTAAGGGCCCGTTCCCTCAAGCGCTGCTGGCTGGGTCGTACGCACCGGAAAGCATTCCAGCGGGCATAGGGAATATGTAGCAGAAGTCAAAATTTGCAAGTGAGTTAAGTGCACTTCAGATGCTAATCACTTGTCATGTTTGAACGCAGTTATGGCCCGGGGGTTGGCAACGCCCTTAGGACCAATCTTTTTGGTGTCAAGAACGACGAAGTTCTTCGCCATAAGCCTTTCCGGCAACGATCTTGCCGGGAGCCGGTGTCAAGAACAACGAAGTTCTTCGCCATAAGCCTTTCCGGCAACGATCTTGCCGGGAGCCGGTGTCAAGAACAACGAAGTTCTTCGCCATAAGCCTTCTCGGCAACAAACTTGCCGGAAGCCGGCATCGAGAACGTCAAAGTTCTCTGCCGAAGATAAAAGCCTTCTTGGCAACAAGCTTGCCGGAAGCCGGCATCGAGAACGTCAAAGTTCTCTGCCGAAGATAAAAGCCTTCTCGGCAACAAGCTTGCCGGAAGCCGGCATCGAGAACGTCAAAGTTCTCTGCCGAAGATAAAAGCCTTCTCGGCAACAAGCTTGCCGGAAGCCGGCATCGAGAATGTCAAAGTTCTCTGCCGAAGATAAAAGCCTTCTCGGCAACAAGCTTGCCGGAAGCCGGCATCGAGAACGTCAAAGTTCTCTGCCGAAGATAAAAGCCTTCTCGGCAACAAGCTTGCCGGAAGCCGGCATCGAGAACGTCAAAGTTCTCTGCCGAAGATAAAAGCCTTCTCGGCAACAAGCTTGCCGGAAGCCGGCATCGAGAACGTCAAAGTTCTCTGCCGAAGATAAAAGCCTTCTCGGCAACAAGCTTGCCGGAAGCCGGCATCGAGAACGTCAAAGTTCTCTGCCGAAGATAAAAGCCTTCTCGGCAACAAGCTTGCCGGAAGCCGGCATCGAGAACGTCAAAGTTCTCTGCCGAAGATAAAAGCCTTCTCGGCAACAAGCTTGCCGGAAGCCAGCATCGAGAACGTCAGAGTTCTCTGCTGAAGATAAAAGCCTTCCTGGCAACAAGCTTGTCGGAAGCCGGCATCGAGAACGTCAAAGTTCTCTGCTGAGACCAGGCCATTCAAGAAAGTTTCTCCTTGCCGGGAAGCAGACGACAGAAAAGCTAAGTTGCTAAAGCTTGAGCAATCAGTTTTTTTAAGTTTTTGAGTTATTTTCCTTGAACGACCGTGCTTTGTATGGAAAACCTGTGCGCGGAGGAACCAACTCGTAGCTAGCTGCGCCCTTACTTTGTTTTCGAGTCCGCTCAACAACTTAAGTGAGCTGCTAGCGCCCTTACTTTGCTTCGAGTCCGCTCAGCAACTTAAGTGAGCCGCTAGCACTCTTACTTTGTTTCGAGTCCGCTCAGCAACTTAAGTGAGCTGCAACTAGTTGCGACAAGGTTGCTTGTCGGTAGCGACCCCGCCAGCAGGCTGCTGAAGTTCCGCACTCGGCGCTCGCGGCAAGGGTGCCTGCACCGGCAAGTTTCCCTAGAAAGCGTAGGGCAGAACCATACAAAGCCAAGAGTCGAGTAAAGGAAGTAACACAACATTTTTTTTACCTAAGATAGAGTTATATTACAAAAATAACTTGTCGCGCCTCTAATAAAGTGTTCCCATGACATGACTGGCAGCGACAAGGTCGAGTGTCCGTCCTTTTGCTTCTCTTTCGTTCGCAGGGCTCGCATATCTTGGCCAGACTGCTTGAGAACGAAAAGGAGAAGAAGGACGCGCTGGCACCTGGACCCCGGCAAGCCAGTATCGCTGGGGGCTGCGAGTGCCAAGAATCGTCCACGGCAAACCAGAGTTGCCGGGGGCTGCAATATCAGATAAGTCTTTCATCCCTCATCATGCATCCTCTTATGGACTGGGGAATGCGAAACCGCGTTTCTTCCCGAAAACTGCCGTGCTCCCTCAACTCTAGGCCCTGGGGCTCGTTCCCGGGGCCAAGTTTGGTCGTAGTCGCGGCAACAAAGGGATGAAACAAGGAGACCGCACCCACCTCGTTCCCGCCTCCGTCAAAGGCATGAGAAAGGTCGAGCGACGTGGGAAGGCGGCAGGGCTTGTTGCCGGGAGATGAAATGTCTGTCCGAGGGATACCAAGGATTTGCTCCTTCGCGTGGGTTCAACTCGCGAGACAAATAACCCGGCAAGCATCCCCTCTTCATTAAAAAACATCCCACTCAGGTACAGTCCATAGAGGATGAAAAACATGAAAGAGAGGATTACAAGTTTTAGATATAGCTAAGGCCCGAAGGCTTACAAATTAAAAAGATAAGATGCCCGTAATCCCTTTCCTGTCCCTCTCCTCAGGAGGCAGGTCAAGGAGGCGAAAAGGGCAAAAGGAGCGCCTAGGCGAGCTACGGGTGCCAGAAGACACCAAGAGAAAGGGGAGCAGAAGATGAAGAAAGGAGGAGATGAGAGAGTGCGGGATTCTGTGCTCCCCTCCCGCTCTTTATAAAGGAGCGAGGTGGGGTCTCAACCGCCCCGCTCAGCGAATCAAGGCACGGGAAGAGCAGGGAGTCGGGGCCAACCCGCTGCCTCTGCTCGCGACGGCCCAGTTTCCCACTTCCACCGTCCGCGACCCCAAGCGCATGGGAGCCGCGTGGCGGGTATGCAGGACCAAGGCGACGGATGAGGCGGCCTCGCTCCGCCTCGTGATCGCGGGGAGTGGCGTCCCGAAAACCGCGCACCGGCCCCGTCCAGTAAATGCACCACGCCCCCACGCCTACCTCCGTGTAGGGAGGAGGGCGTGAACCGTCCCCATCATCGTGGCCTGATGCATGCTCGAGGGGCTTAGCCCCGCGCACGCCGCCCGCGTCACCCACGACACCGCGTTTGACGCGTGCCGTTCTGGGCGTGTGCGGTGGGAGCGGAGAGATATGCGGCGTGACCTAGGCCGCGCGTGCCCGTGCACTGTTTTGGGCCTGGCCCAACAGCGCTCGGCACCGTGTATGGCCCAGGCCCGGGGGCTCCTGTCGGTGTACTAGAGTAGGGGTACCCTAGTATCCCGAAATCGTGCACGGGCAGTTGCAGCGCCCCGCGGCAAGGCTTGTCGGGTGACCGCCAAGACCCTCCGTGGTTCCCTTGAAGACCATTCAAGAACAAAGTACTCAAACCAAGGCCCCGGCAAGAGGAGCTTGCCGGGAAGGCCAACCTAGGCCCCGGCAAGAGGATCTTGCCGGGAAGAGACAAGACCCCGGCAAGAGGAGCTTGCCGGGAAGGCCACTCAAGGCATACCAAGAAAGCTTGCCGCAACGCGCCCTGCGTCCCGGCAAGGCCCGGTGAGCAACAAGCTCCCAAACACGACAAGACGACGACCGCGGCAAGGAGCTTGCCGCGGGAAACCTCCACTTCGTGCCCGCGCTCCAGCACACCTGCTAACGTGTCGCTCTAGGACTCTCCCAAGCACACGTGGCAGGATGCCGCGCAGCTAGGGGTGCGCGGTGGCAAGCAGAGATGAAGAGAAGGCCATCGTGGCAAACGGTGGCGCTCCTAACGGTCACTTTTTGCACTGTTTAGGCAGCTCAGACGGGCATTCAATGACCTTGTCCCCTGCCGTCAGAGTTAGGTAGGGTGCAATGTATCCACAGTAGCGGTAGCTGCACCTACCGCATCCTTTTCCATTTTTACCCTTCTAGTCTACGTTGCTACCTGTCAGTGACCCCTTGAAAGTATAAAAGGAGGCCCAAGCGCAACGTAGAGGAGGTTCGGCCGGTTCGGCTCATTCGAAACACCAGAAACACTCCCACGCTCAGTCTGGCAGCGTCCATCGCTCCTGAGCAAGAATTCAATACACACAAACAAGCAGCAGTAGGGTTTTACGCATCCGTGCGGCCCGAAGCTGGGTAAAAACCGCTCGCGTGTACTGCCTCGATCCGCTCTTTGTGCAACCTCCGCCTCCCTCCGAACCGAAAGGGGCCCTGTCCCCATAGGTGTTGGTGGATCAGCTTCCCCGACAATTTCTCAAATACCAACAACAATGATTTTATTGGCACTCCACTTGCTCCTCCCGCCACTAGTGCGGAGACTTGTGATATTAATACTGCTTTGCTGAATCTTGTTATGAAAGACCAATTTTCCGGTACTCCTAATGAGGATGTCGCATCCCATCTTAATACCTTCGTCGAATTATGCGATATGCAAAAGAAAAAATATGTGGACAATGATGTGGTCAATATGAAATTATTTTCGTTTTCTTTGCGTGATTCTGCAAAAAATTGGTTCTCTTCTTTGCCTCGCAATAGTATCAATTCTTGGAATAAGTGCAAAGATGCTTTTATCACTAAGTATTTTCTGCCTACAGAAATTATTTCCCTTAGAACCCAGATCATGAATTTCAAGCAACTTGAACATGAGCATGTTGCACAATCTTGGGAAAGGATGAAAATGATGCTAACGAATTTCCCAACTCATGGGTTAAATCTTTGGATGATCATACAAAAATTGTACGTGGGGTTGAATTTTGTTTCTCGTGAGATTCCACCGCGGGTGGTACTTTTATGGAAATTACTATGGGTGAAGCCACCAAATTTCTTGTCAATATCATGGCAAATTATTCGCAATGGCATACCGAAGGGCTCCTACTAGTAAAAAAGTTAATCCAGTTGAAGAAATTTCTTCTTTGAGTGAAAAAGTTGATGCTCTTGTGAAATTGGTTGCTAGTAGAAGTGCTCCTATTAATCTTAATGATATTCCTTTGTCTACTTTGATTGAGCAAAATAGTGATGCCATTGATGTGAATTTCATTTCTCAAAATAATTTCAACAACAATGCTTATAGAGGTAATTTTAATCCTAGGCATTTTCCTAGTAATTCCTCTAATAATTATGGTAATTCCTATGGAAATCAATCTTATAATAATAATAGGAATACCTCTGATCTTGAGAATAATATTAAAGAATTTATCAACACGCAAAAAGTTTTCAACATTTCCATAGAAGAAAAGTTGAATAAGATTGATGATTTGTCTAGAAGTGTTGATAGAATTGCTCATGATGTCGAAAATCTCAAGATGAAAATTTTTGTGCCTAAGGTTGATGAATCAATTAAACCTCTTTATGTTTCTATGGATGAAAGTGAGAAAAGAACCTCTATGCTTAGAGCTAAAAGAGAATTCTTAGAGAAAGCTTTTGCTAGTGATTTCTTTCGCAAAAGTGATGAAGATCTTAAAATGATTGGTGTTTATTCTATTGATTCCTTGTTTAGTAAAGTTAATATTGACGAAAAAGGGACTGGAGAAGAGTCAAGTTTAGGTAGAAGGCGTCCCAATATTTTGGAGGGTGAAAATCTTGTTGAGAAAAATGATGAAAGTGGGTTTGAAGAGGTCAAAACTTTAGCTAGTGATGTACCCACTCTTTTGGATTACAAAGACTTTAATTATGATAGTTGATCTTTTATTGATTGTATTTCTTTGTTGGAATCCATGATAAATTCACCCCATGCCTATGAACAAAATAAAGCTTTTACTAAACATATTGTTGATGCTATGATGAAAGCTCTTTAAGAAAAAATGGAGTTAGAAGTTTCAATTCCTAGAAAATTGCATGATGAATGGGAACCTACTATCAAAGTCAAGATTAAAAATTATGAGTGTTTTGCTTTGTGTGACTTGGGTGCTAGTGTTTCTACAATTCCGAAATCTTTATGTGATGTGCTTGGTCTTATCGATATTGAATCATGTTCTTTGAATTTTCACTTGGCAGATTCTACTATTAAAAACCCTATGGGAAGAATTAATGATGCTCTTATTCTTGCAAATAGAAATTATGTGCCCATAGATTTTATTGTTCTTGATATTGATTGCAATCCGTCTTGTCCAATTATTCTTGGTAGACCATTTTTACGCACGATCGGTGTCGTGATTGATATGAAAGAAGGAAATATTAAGTTCCAATTTCCTTTCAGGAAGGGTATGGAACACTTTCCTAGAACTATAATTAAGCCGCCCTATGAATAAATCATGAGGGCATCTTATGGATCTTGAACCAAAGATGACAAAACTTAGATCATTGCTTTATACCTAGCTAAGGGCGTAAAACTATAGCGCTTGTTGGGAGGCAACCCAATGAATACATTTTTTTTTGCTTTTTGCTTCCTATTTTTGAGTGTTAGCACAATTATGCTACTGTTATGATTGTGCTTTTTATGTTTTAATTAGCGTTTGTTCCAAGTAAAGCCCTTAGGATCTTCTCGGGTGATAGTTGTTTGATCCTGCTGAAAAACATAAACTTTTACACTGACGAAATTAATTTTCATTTTTTACCAGAGAGCGGTAAAATACCCATTCCACTTGAAGTAGATCAATATACAAATTTCTCAGGTCGTCCTAATTTTTCAGAGTTTTTTCAATTACAGAAGTATTCGAAATAGTCAGATTGCTACAGACTATTCTGTTTTGACAGATTCTGTTTTCTTTGTGTTGTGTGCTTCTTTTGATGGCTCTATGGTTTTCTTTGATGAGTTTTTGCCATAGAAAAGTTGGAATGCAGTAGATATAATACAAAAACAAAATATGAATTGGTTTGATACAACACTTATAGTAGTGATTTATTATTCTTATACTAACGGATCTCACGAAGGCTTTGCTGAGTTTTGTGTGATTGAAGTTATCAAGTTTTGGGTTATCTTACGATGGATGAAGGAAGGATGTAAGAGCCTAAGCTTGGGGATGCCCTAGCATCCCAAGCTATTATCCAAGCATGAGCAACCAACTAAGCTTGGGGATGCCCACGAGTGGCATCCCCGCTTTCTTCCAACAACTATTGGTATTTTACTCGAGACTATATTTTTATTCATCACATGATATGTGTTTTGCTTGGAGCGTCTTGTATGATATGTGTTGTTGCTTGTTTTATTTTGTGTTTTAAGTCACCAATCCTTGTTGGACACACCTATTTGAGACATCCAAAATTATATCTTGACTTGTTAGAATTGCTCTTTATGCTTCACTTAAATCTTTTATGAGCTGGGACTTGCTCTAGTGATTCACTTATATCTTTTTGAGCACGGTGTGCTTTGTTATTTTTGAAGAAATGCTCTCTTGCTTCACTTAGATTTATTTTGAAGTTAGAATTTTTTTTGAAGAAACTCTCTCTTGCTTCACTTAAATTATTTTAAGAGAAATAAAATTTGTTATGCTCATGATCTTCACTTATATTTGTTTGAGCTTATGAAAAGCAACACATGAAAATTAGTCCCAAAGTGATAGATATCCAAGAAGGATAAAGAAAAGAGAAAAAATGTCATGAAGATCATTGGACAAAATAAACTTTATTATTAGTAATAATTTTGAGATATGATGATGTGATATATGAGTCATCTTGATGAGTAATTATGCTTTAATAAGAATATTGGTGTTAAGGTTTGTGATTCCCTATGCATGCACGAAAGTCAATAATCATGCTATGAAATTATATCCTACTTATGGTGCATTATTCGGTGTTAAGTATGCTTAATGCTTGCTTATGATATTATTCGTTTCTTGGTTGGTCGCTTCCCAATCTTTTACTAGCCTTCATTTTGCACTAAGTATGATCACTACTTGTGCATCCAAAATCCTTTAAACTAGTTTTGCCACATGAGTCCACTATATCTACCTATATGCGGTATTCTTTTGCCGTTCTAAGCAAATTTGCATGTGCCATCTCTAATTTTCAAAATAAACTTCTCTTTTGTGTGTTTGTTTCGCTTGTGGAGCGGTGAGGGGTGGCTAATATTTTCCATGCTAGATGTGTTATTCTCAAGATGAGTGTTTATTCACTTGTCATTGCACGAGAGTAAGGCAAAGGTATTAGGAATGCCCAGTCCCGAAATGCAAAAACAAATGAATTTACTTTACGTTGTCAAATAAGTTCCTTGGAAAGTGTTGGTATGGAGGGCACCCGTGGATACGGTTAGCCATGGAAAGAGAAAGTTATGGTGGAAAAAGGAATAAACTTTATTTTCTATTTGGGAACCGCCTATGATATATCTATGCATGGAAAGTATTGGGAACTCTAAGTCATTTTCTTTGGTGGGATGGATACACCTCCCAAAAAAAATTATCTCTAAGTTTTTCGCTTTGAGCTCTGGCACCTCTACAAATCCCTACTTCCCTCTGCGAAGGGCCTTTATTTTACTTTATGCAATTTTTATTTTGAAATTTGAGTCTCCATCTTCTCTTACAAAAGCACCAACTAGGAGGCAATATGATCATGCTTAAGTATTGGGTGTAGTTAATATTCGAGTGTGTTTCATGAGTGGATCAATGTTTGAGCATGATGGGCTAGGGATAACTTATTTTAGCGTTAATATTTTCAAAGACATGGTTGCTTGTTGACATGCTTGAGTATCTAAATTATTATGTCAAAACTAGACTATTGCTTTGAATCACATAAAAGTCCAACTGTCCATGCTATAAAGAAAAGAATATGATATGACATGATGAATAACACTCCACATCAAAAAGTCTATTTTTGTCACTTACCTACTCGAGGACGAGTAGGAGTTAAGCTTGGGGATGCTATACGTCTCCAACGTGTCTATAATTTTTGATTGTTCCATGCTATTTTATTATCAATCTTGGATGTTTTATAATCATTTTATAGTCATTTTATATCATTTTTTGGTACTAACCTATTGACATAGTGCCAAGTGCCAGTTGCTGTTTTTCCATGTTTTTTACATCGCAAAAAATCAATATCAAACGGAGTCCAAATGCCACGAAACTTTACGGAGATTTTTATGGACCAGAAGGAAGACATTGGGCCCTGGTTGCACCTGGGGGAGTCCTGAGGAGGGGACAACCCACCAAGGCGTGCCAGGAGGCTCAGGCGCGCCCTGGTGGGTTGCCACCTTGGGTGCCCCCGGATCGCTTCTTTGCCCTATAAATACCCCAATGTTCCAGAAACCCTAGGGGAGTCAATGAAATATTCATCTAGCCGCCGCAGAGTCTAGAACCACCAGATCCAATCTAGACACCGTCACGGAGGGATTCACCACTTCCATTGGTGCCTCTTTGATGATGCATGAGTAGCTATTTGTATACCTTCGGGTCTGTAGTTAGTAGCTAGATGGCTTCATCTCTCTCTTTTGATTCTCAATACACTGGTCTCTTGGAGATCCATATGATGTAACTCTTTTGCAGTGTGTTTGTTGGGATCGATGAACTTTGAGTTTATGATCAGATCTATCTTTTTATATCCATGAAAGTATTGAGTTTCTTTGATCTCTCTTATGCATGATCTCTAATAGCCTTGTATTTCTTCCCCGATATTTGGGTTTTGTTTGGCCAACTTGATATATTTATCTTGCAATTGGGAAGAGGTGCCCGGTAGTGGTTTTGATCTTACGGTGCTTGATCCCAGTGACAGAAAGAGAACCGACACATATGTATCGTTGCTACTAAGGATAAAAATATGGGATCTATATCTACCGCCATAGATAAACGGATCTCGTCTACATCATGTCATCGTTCTTATTGCATTACTCCGATTTTCCATGAACTTAATACACTAGATGCATGCTGGATAGCGGTCGATGTGTGGAGTAATAGTAGTAGATGCATCTAGTGTACCTTCCCAAACCTCACTTTCTATTCAAATCATTTGAATTTAAATCAAATGAGTTTGAATTTAAATCTTTCAATCATGGCCTTTTCTATTTTCTCGGAACAAGCACATTTTTGTGAGTCCGGGAAAATTATACGCATGTCCAACTTCTTCCCCTAACACCTCCTTCCTTTTTTTCTTCTCTCTTCTCTCTCCTTTCTTTCTTTGTTTTTTTTCCTGTTATTGCAATAGTTTTAGATGAGAGAGAGAGAGCAGTCAGCCAGGCCGGCCCATCCTTCCCCCGCAGCCAAAGTGGCCCAAGGCCCAGCAGCTGGCCTCCCTAGGCCCAACATCTCCTAGCCAGGCCGGCCCTTTAGGCCCAGCCGCCACCACCTACATCTAACCCCAGTGCCCGATCCCAACTCCCTCTTCTCCATTCGATCTCCCTCACGCTGCCAGGGGACAGCGAGCGCTGCTGTCTCTCGATCTCCCTTCCCCTCCTTCTGCCAGCACCTCCCACTCTACCGCCTCGCTCCCTTTCCCCGTCCCTCCAGTGCCGTCGTCGCCCCGCCTCCATTTGGCTCCTTCGCCGGAGGCCGCCGACGCGGCCCTGCCGGACACTGGCGACCCGGAGCGCCGGCACGCCCGCAGCTGGCATGGATCCCGCAGACGAGCCACCGCCTTGTGCCGCCCCTCCCTCTCGCATCCTCGCTGTGGTCCCGCGCGCCGCCCGACGACCCTGCTGCTCGTCGGTGAGCCGTGCCCCTACACCTCCTCCCGCGCCCATTCCTGGTGCCGCGGGACCGCTGCTTCGTCATCCATTCGCAGGCCGTGGTGGCAGGCAGGAACCCTGGCTTCTCTTGCAGTCGATGTGCCCTAACCTTGGCCTCCTGTTCACGTCGACCTGAAGACCGCGCGAGACCTCCACCACGCCTCGCTAGCTACTGTTGCGTCGCCGTGTTCCGTTCATCCTCTGCTCACACCTCCATCCAGGGCGCCTCTCGTCGTGAACAGGAAAACGTGTACCACTATCGTCGAGGACCAATAGTACCACTACTTCTACTACCATCGCAGAATGACTACTTCCTCTACTTCCCACGACGAACTCGAACCGCCCCGGAAAAGCACGCTTCGAAGGTATAACCGCTAAGAATGGCCGCCGTGGATGAATGCATGTGTTGTATGAGATGCATGTTTAGATGTTGTATCCGCCCGTGAACGATTGTCATTGTCACTCGTTTCCACACCACTAACCCGTGGGAACCCGGCATCCGGGATCACCCCACCAACCTTGCTTGACATGCTCCCGCCGCACTACCTTTTGCACCGGTATCTCCGTGAGCTACCAGAACCAATATGTTGTCGTGGCATCATTTTTGGATTCATCGCCATGGCACCCTTTCTTTCCACCAGGGTGAGAAATGCTTCATAATATGCTCATGTCAACTTTTTCATAAAAAACTGCATAAAACTTGCACATGTCATCTGCATCATGATAATAACATTTAAAATGTTTAAAATAGTTGTTTACATTAAATTGCTAAATGCATGTGGGGATTTACCGGAATGGTTATTTGTTGCTTCCGGCCTCACTTAAAATTGCTTAAAATGTTTAGTTTACTTATGCTTCACCTCTTGCCATGTTTAACAATATTTAATATTGTTGGGCACATAAACAAGAGTTAACTAAATGTTTGAATGTGGTGTTTCGTCAATATGCAAGTCGTTGCATATTGAGCTCCACTTAATTTGTAGTATTGTTTGTGCACTTTGCCATGCCATGCCTCTTTAAACCGGACATGCATCATACTTGATTGTGCATCATGCCATGTTTATGTGATGGTTGTTTACCATGTTGCTTGCTTCTTTCCAGGTTGCGTCTCTCGTTAGCTTCGGTTTCGTTTCGGAGTTGTGAGGATTCGTTCAATTCCGTCTGTTTGTCTTCTTCATGGACTCGTTCTTCTTCCTTGCGGGATCTCATGCAAGATAACCATACCCTCGATGTCACTTCTATCTTTGCTTGCCAGTTGTTCGCTCTATCGCTATGTCGCGCTACCTACCACTTGTTTATCATGCCTCCCATATTGCCATGTCAAGCCTCTAACCCACCTTCCTAGCAAACCATTGTTTGGCTATGTTACCGCTTTTGCTCAGCCCCTCTTATAGCATTGCTAGATGTAGGTGAAGTTGAAGTTTGTTCCACGTTGGAACATGGATATGTTGGGAATCACAATATCTCTTATTTTAATTAATGCATCTATATACTTAGTAAAGGGTGGAAGGATCGCCCTTATGCCTGGTGTTTTGTTCCACTCTTGCCGCCCTAGTTTCCGTCATACCAGTGTTATGTTCCTTGATTTTGCGTTCCTTACGCGGTTGGGTGTTATGGGAACCCCTTGACAGTTTGCTTTGAATAAAACTCCTCCAGCAAGGCCCAACCTTGGTTTTAACATTTTCAACCTAAGCCTTTTCCCTTGGGTTCCGCGGACTCAAGGGTCATCTTTATTTTAAACCCCCGAGCCAGTGCTCCTCTGCGTGTTGGTCCAAACTAGAGCACCGTGCAGGACCATCCCTTGGCAACTTGGGTTATGTTGGTACATGTACGCTTAGCTTATCCGGTGTGCCCTGAGAACGAGATACGTGCAGCTCCTATCGGGATTTGTCGGCACATCCGGGTGGTCTTACTGGTCTTGTTTTACCATTGTCGAAATGTCTTGTAACCGGGATTCCAAGACTGATCGGGTCTTCTCAGGAGAAGGAATATCCTTTATTGACTATAAGATCTTGTGATGGGCTAAGTTGGGATACCCCTGTAGGGCATAAAACTTTCAAGAGCCGTGCCCGCGGTTATGTGGCAGATGGGAATTTGTTAATGTCCGGTTGTAGAGAACTTGACACTTGACTTCAATAAAATGCATCAACCGCGTGTGTAGCCGTGATGGTCTCTTTTCGGCGGAGTCCGGGAAGGGAACACGGTTTTGGGGTTATGTTTGAACGTAAGTAGTTTCAGGATCACTTCTTGATCATTTCTAGCTTCTCGACCGTTGCTCTACTTCTCTTCTCGCTCTTATTTACGTATGTTATCCATCATATGTGCTAGTGCTTGCTACAGCTCCACCTCACTACCTTTCCTACCCATAAGCTTAAATAGTCTTGACCTCACAGATGTGAGATTGCTGAGTCCTCGTGACTCACAGTTACTTCCAAAAAGTTGCAGGTGCCGATGATTCTAGTGCAGGTGACACAACCGAGCTCAAGTGGGGGCTCGATGAAGATCTTGATCGTTGTTTTGTGTCTTTTCTGGTTGATCAGTAGTGGAGCCTAGTTGGGACGATCGGGGATCTAGCATTTGGGGTTGTCTTCCTTTATTTTGGTTCTGTAGTCGGACCTCTGATTGCATTTTGGATGATGTATGGATTACTTATGTATTGTGTGAAGTGGCGATTGTAAGCCAACTCTTTATCCCTTTCTATTCAGTGCATGGGATTGTGTGAAGATTACCCCTCTTGCAACAAACCTACCATGCGGCTATGCCTCTAAGTCCTGCCCCGACACGTGGGAGATATAGCCGCATTGTGGGTGTTACAAGTTGGTAATTAGAGCCATCCCCGACTTAGGAGCCCCCTGCTTGATCGAATCGCTGACGTTGTTGAGTCTAGAACAAAATGTTTTGAGTCTTAGGATTATATATATCGGAGAGTAGGATTCTTTTTACTCCTCACTCCCTTCGTCGCTCTGGTGAGGCCTCATGACGTAGAAGTTTTGACTTTCCTCTCCTCAAATTTCACTAAAAAAATTAGGATCACGCGGGTATCTTGGAATCGTTCCAATAGTCTTGTGACGAGAACATTGTTCTTGGTGCCTCCTGACATTTAGGGGTTGTGGCAGTGTCCCAGGGAGTTGAGATCTGAGGTGTTGTCGTCATAATTTTATCGTTGCAGTTCTGGAATACCCGAGTTCACCGACATCGAAAATCTCTTTTATGCAGTTGTTGGTGAGATAACCTCGATGCCACCCAGTACTGGGATGGGAGTTTGGGAGTATTGCCATAACTCGTACAAAGGATGTTTTTCTAAGGTTGTGATACAGGATTTCCGAAGGTTTGTTGGTTATGTGTTGAAGGATGGATACAACTGGATGTAGGGATTGTTAGTTTGGGTGAGATATTATGCTTCCCCTGTATCCCAACACCCGATTGCATAACCAGAAAGTTTCGGGAGTTTATAAGTGGGAATTCAAGTATCTAGTAGGATATCTTTCCAACAGACACATGATACGATATGGGGTCTATCATATGTTTGTTCTGGCTTATTTTGCAAGCCAATCCTTTGTTTTTGTTTTGATTGTGGTATTCGAGTTGCTTCGAAGTCAAGTGCGGACTCCTTACCTTTCCCTATATGGTGTTCTTATATTTTTATGGGAATACTAATCCTTTTTGATCATCGAGGTTGTCATGTTAATTCTTTTCAACCGGCGTGTTCCCTTCAAGTTAATCCGATCCCTTCAACATTTGCAAGATCAATGCTCAGTTATTCACAATGGTGTTTGTTCCATCTGTCCAAAGTTGCATTTGTTTTACCCGCCCTCCCACCCTTTTCTTCAAGGACTCAGATTTCAAATCAACTATCCATTTTATTCATGTGAAGTCTCTTCATTTTTGTTCAATCAATGTTCTTATCCGGTGATTCTCAGGAAGATACTAAGGAAGCTTCAAGTTTATCATTCTTCGTTCTATTTTCTTCTCCGGTGGGTTCTATTCAGTATTTGTTGATCATATCCTTTTCCTCATTCCAAATTTTTTCCCATTCCGGTGCACCTTATAATCGTTCCCCGCTTGCTATTCAATTGTTCTGGAGTGCTGAAGATATCTCGAAGATTCGTGTTTCCACTCTGCATTCGTCCAAGCTCTTTCGAGGATTTTATCTCATCAAGCCAGTTAAATCTACCGGTGCAATCTCCCTTTAAAGTAATCGTTCGAAGGTGTTTCTTTTGAGTGGGCCTTAGCCCACAGGTCTTTTCCCAGGATCTTACCTAACTCTTCTAATTTTCTCGGAATTACTCTCAAATTCTTTTCAAAGTGTGACGTAAGAATGAATTTTCATCAGTCATATGTCTTTCTCTAAGATATTTCAAATTCTTTTCATTGTTGATTCAACCTTTATATTCTACATTATTCCAGAGTGTCTCAACAATTCATGGTGGTGTTTCTCGTCGTCATTCTCGGATTTTGAAGACCGAAGAAGAGTTCCTCTCAAATCCTTAGGCGTTCTTTCAAAGATTCGCGATTCTAGCTTGATGCTTTCCTCTCATAATTGTTTTCGATTATGAGCATTCTTTTTACCCTTGCAGAGCAATTCAGGAGTCTTTTCAGTTTGATTCTCCGGAGCCCATCATCTAAGAATTATTCATTCTCAGCTTTCAGCTATTGTTCTCCAAATGTTATCGGTGCATCATTCAAATATTCTCTAATCGGCTCGTGATCTCTTTGTTCTCTTGTATCAAATTCCCTCAAGTATCTTCATTCGTTCTCTAATTCTTCCCGGTGTTTATTTATCTTTTCTTCATTCATTTTTTTTAATTCTTACGACGGTTTGTTCAAGGTTCCTCTTCATACGTTATCATACCAATTCATTTGTTCTTTCCAATCTTACTGGCGGATCGTTGAAGTCTTTTCTCAAGCTTGCGCTATATCTCTCCTAATCCTTTCTATGTGAATAAGTAGTATGCCAAATCCGTTGCTTGTCATTGATTTAAATTGGTGAAGGATACACATAACGTAATTCTTATTATTGTTTCATCCAAGTGTTCTAACTTCTTCTTTCTAGAGTTGTTCATCATGCCTCATTTCTTGGTTCGGCATGCATTATCTTTTCTTTTCTGGAGTTCCAAGTTTTCCACACTATCTCATCGCGAAACTTCATCTAAATCATCGCAAGGCTTCACCTCATGTTTCAACTTCTCTTTCTTTTCATTATCCTTTTTTACCGGAGTTCTTCATTGAGGTTCTACATGGTGGTTCGTCAAGGATTCTTTTCATTCTTCAATTGTTCTTCAAGATTTCTCTCGGAGTTAAGATCTGCCAAGCCATACTCTAAAATAAACATGGTGCCCAACACATGTTTTGTTTTGAGGAGTTCAAGCATTCTTCATCTAGCATCCAAAGTGCAATTCTTTCTCTCTTATCTTTTGAGGTGGTGTTATGTCACTCTTGACAATTTCCCTTCGTGTTTCATGATTCACAAGTTGTCTGGAATGACATATTGTAAACCCATCATTTTCAATTTGTTCATGAGATCCTTTGCAACCCATCAATCTCTTCATTGGAGTTATCTTGGGTTATATTTCACCTACAGCCTTCCCTAAGGAATGTTGCTATTGTGGTGCTTATCTATGATCCAAGTTTTCTCCTTAATTATCACCTCGGTGGAAGGAGCTTTCTATCTTTTCTGGCTCTCAATCAAATCATTTGTTTCCGTCGGTGGCAGAAGCTCACGTCATAATTTTGAGATGTTTCCATAAGACCACGAGGACCATATCCTTTCGTGTTGATCTTCCAACAACTCCGTTCAATCCTTCTTTGCAAGGATGCTCTGTCAAATTCATTTGTGGTGGAAGTTCTTGTTCTTTTCTTCGTTCTTTTCATTTCATTGTTTCATTTCTTCCGGAGGCATGGTGATGCTGCTCTCTTCGACCCATCATCCCATTTTTGTCAAATATCATGTTCTTTTCCTTGCTTATCCGTTTAGCAGGAGTGTTGTGTCCTCTGCTCAAGTTATTTGAATCTTATCAAGTCTTGTATCTCTTTTCAAATGGAGTGCTATTCGAATTTGTTCTTCCTTGTTCCTTGTTATCTCGTTTCAACCAGAGTTGTTTCAATTCCTTCTTCTCCATTGTGCTCGTCATTCATATCTTTGCAACCTCCAAGGTTTGCATGTTGTTCCTTGTTTCTCTTTCCTACCGGAGTGCTTTCAATTTCAAGTTTTAAACCTCTCAAGGTTTGTTGGTTTCACTCGTTTGTCAAAGAAGCAACTTAGTTTTACCTCTTCTCTTCCTCTTCCGTTTCTCTTCGGTGCCATCCTTAGATCTCGGGACGAGATCCTCTTGTAGTGGTGGAGTGTTGTAACGCCCCAAGACTGGAGCTTCAGATGCCTTCCATGATTTCCGAGATTCGTCGTGTGATTTGTTTGGTTCGTTGTTTTGTTTTTTTGCATCATGTGCATTGCATCATGTCATCTTGCACCTTTTCTTAAAACTCAAACAATTAAATTGTACGGATCTTCGATTCATTTAAATCGAGGGATATTCACTAACGTGATTTCTCTTTAAAACACATTATCCCAATATTTTAGTGAGCTATAAAAATTATATTACAATAATTTGGAATCACCCATAAACACACTTGCAAAATATCCCAATGCCTTTGCTATCTTAATTCTTGGTCTCCAACCTTGCCATATATTCTTTCATCATATTCCGGAGCTCCATCAAAAATCCAAACATTTTTGGACCTTCCCAAACCTCACTTTCTATTCAAATCAGCTGAGTTTGAATTTAAATCTTTCAATCATGGCCTTTTCTATTTTCTCGGAACAAGCACATTTTTTGTGTCTGGGAAAATTATCTGCATGTCCAACTTCTTCCCCTAACACCTCCTTCCTTTTTTCTTCTCTCTCCTTTCTTTCTTTGTTTTTTTCCTATTATTGCAATAGTTTTAGATGAGAGAGAGAGTAGTCAACCAGGCCGGCCCATCCTTCCCCCGCAACCAAAGTGGCCCAGGGCCCAGCAGCTGGCCTCCCTAGGCCCAACATTTCCCAGCCAGGCCGGCCCTTTAGGCCCAGCCGCCCCCACCTACATCTAACCCTAGTGCCTGATCCCAACTCCCTCGTCTCCCCTCGATCTCCCTCGCGCCGCAAGGAGACAGCGAGCACTGCTGACTCTCTATCTCCCTTCCCCTCCTTCCGCCAGCACCTCCCACTCCGCTGCCTCGCTCCCTTTCCCCGTCCCTCCAGTGCCGCCGTCGCCCCGCCTCCATTCGGCTCCTTCGCAGGCGGTCGCCGAAGCGGCCCTGCCGGACAATAGTGACCCGGAGCAGCGGCACGCGCGCAACTGCCACGGATCCCACAGACAAGCCACCGCCTTGCACCGCCCCTCCCTCTCGTGTCCTCGATGTGGTCCCACGTGCCGCCCGGCAACCCTGCTGCTCGCCGTTGAGCTGTGCCCCTACGCCTCCTCCCGCGCCCATTCCCGGCGCCACGGGACCGCTGCTTCGTCATCCATTCGCAAGCCGCCATGGAAGGAAGGAACCCACAATGCGGCTATATCTCCCACGTGTCGGGGCACGACTTAGAGGCATAGCCGCATGGTAGGTTTGTCGCAAGAGGGGTAATCTTCACACGATCCCATGTACTGAATAGAAAGGGATAAAGAGTTGTCTTACAATCGCCACTTCACACAATACATAAGTAATCCATACATCATCCAAAATGCAATCAAAGGTCCGACTACAGAACCAAAATAAAGGAAGGCAACCCCAAATGCTAGATCCCCGATCGTCCCAACTGGGCTCCACTACTGATCAACCGGAAAAGACACAAAACAACGATCAAGATCTTCATCGAGCCCCCACTTGAGCTCGGATGCATCACCTGCACTGGTATCATCGGCACCTGCAACTGTTTGCAAGTAACTATGAGTCACGAGGACTCAGCAATCTCACACCCGTGAGATCAAGACTATTTAAGCTTATGGGTAGGAAAGGTTGTGAGGTGGAGCTGCAGCAAGCACTAGCATATACGATGGCTAACATACGCAAATAAGAGCGAGAAGAGAAGCAGCGCAACGGTCGAGAAGCTAGAAATGATCAAGAAGTGATCCTGAAACTACTTACGTTCAAACATAACCCCAAAACCATGTTCACTTCCCGGACTCCGCCAAAAAGAGACCATCACGGCTACACACACGGTTGATGCATTTTATTTAAGTCAAGTGTCAAGTTCTCTACAACCGGACATTAACAAATTCTCATCTGCCACATAACTGCAGGCACGTCTCTCGAAAGTTTTATACTCTATAGGGGTGTCCCAACTTAGCCCATCACAAGCTCTCATGGTCAACGTAGGATATTCCTTCTCCCAAGAAGACCCGATCAGTCTCGGAATCCCAGTTACAAGACATTTCGACAATTGTAAAACAAGACCTGCAAGACCGCCCGGATGTGCCAACAAATCCCGATAGGAGCTGCACATATCTCATTCTCAGGGCACACCAGATAAGCTAAGCGTACAGGTACCAACATAACCCAAGTTGCCAAGGGACGGTCCCGCACGGTGCTCTAGTTTGGACCAACACTTAGAGGAGCACTGGCCTGGGGGTTTAAAATAAAGATGACCCTTGAGTCCATGGAACCCAAGGGCAAAGGCTGAGGTGGCAAATGTTAAAACCAAGGCTGGGCCTTGCTGGAGGAGTTTTATTCAAAGCGAACTGTCAAGGGGTTCCCATAACACCCAACCGCGTAAGGAACGCAAAATCAAGGAACATAACACCGGTATGACGGAAACTAGGGCGGCAAGAGTGGAACGAAATACTAGGCATAAGGCCGAGCCTTCCACCCTTTACCAAGTATATAGATGCACTAATTAAAATAAGAGATATTGTGATATCCCAACATATCCATGTTCCAACATGGAACAAACTTCAAGTTCACCTGCAACTAGCAACGCTATAAGAGGGGCTGAGCAAAAGCAGTGACATAGCCAAACAACGGTTTGCTAGGAAGGTGGGTTAGAGGCTTGACATGGCAATATGGGAGGCATGATAAACAATTGGTAGGTAGCGCGACATAGCGATAGAGCGAACAACTAGCAAGCAAAGATAGAAGTGATATCGAGGGTATGGTCATCTTGCCTGAGATCTCGCAAGGAAGAAGAATGAGTCCATGAAGAAGACAAACGGGCGGAGTTGAACGAATCCTCACAACTCCAGAATGAAACTGAAGCTAACGAGAGAGGAAACCCAGAAAGAAGCAAGCAACATGGTAAACAACCAGCACATAAACATGGCATGATGCACAATCAAGTATGATGCATGTCCGGTTTAAAGAGGCATGGCATGGCAAAGTGCACAAACAATACTACAAATTAAGTGGAGCTCAATATGCAACGAGTTGCATATTGACGAAACACCACATTCAAACATTTAGTTAACTCTCGTTTATGTCCCCAACAATATTAAATGTTGTTAAACATGGCAAGAGGTGAAGCATAAGTAAACTAAACATTTTAGGCAATTTTAAGTGAGGCCGGAAGAAACAAATAACCATTCCGGTAAATCCCCACATGCATTTAGCAATTTAATGTAAACAACTATTTTAAACATTTTAAATGTTATTATCATGATGCGGATGACATGTGCAAGTTTTATGCATTTTTATGAAAAAGTTGACATGAGCATATTATGAAGCATTTGTCACCGTGGTGGAAAGAAAGGGTGCCACGACGATGAATCCGAAAATGATGCCGCCGCAACATATCGGTTCCGGTAGCTCACGGAGATACCGGTGCAAAAGGTAGTGTGGCGGGAGCGTGCCAAGCAAGGCTGGTGTGGTGATCCCGGATGCCAGTTTCCCACGGGTTAGTGGCATGGAAACGAGTGACATTGACAAACGTTCACGGGCGAATACAACATCTAAACATGCATCTCATACAAAACATGCATTCATCCACGGGCGGTCGTTCTCGGCGTTTATACCTTTGAAGCGTGCATTTCCGGGGCGGTTCGAGTTCATCGAGGGAAGTAGAGGAAGTAGTCGTTCTGTGATGGTAGTAGAATTAGTGGTACTATTGGTCCTTGACGGTAGTGGTACACGTTTTCCTGTAGATGTTTGGGTCAACGAGCGGGTACTTGGCGCAACATAGGTCTTCGGGGTCGTCGGGTACACGTTCACATTGTAGTCATACACGTCAATGGTCTTATCGGAACCTCGTCAACGGTCGAGATCCACCTTGGCGATCCGAAGGGGTACTTGGCATCGTGGTACTTGGCTCTTCGAACTTGCCGGTCTCGTCCTTGCGACGGTAGTCTGATACGTCTCCAACCTATCTATAATTTTTGATTGCTCCATGCTATATTATCTACTGTTTTGGACATTATTGGGCTTTATTATCCACTTTTATATTTTTTCGGACTAACCTATTAACCAGAGGCCCAGCCCAGAATTGCTGTTTTTTTTGCCTATTTTAGGGTTTCGAAGAAAAGGAATATCAAACGGAGTCCAAACGGATTGAAACCTTCGGGAACGTGATTTTCTCATCGAATACAACTCAGGAGACTTGGACCCTACGTAGGGGCGCGCCCTACCCTACCAGGCACGTCCTACCCTACCAGGCACGTCCCCCACCCTCGTGGGCCCCCTGTTGCTCCACCGACGTACTTCTTCCTCCTATATATATCCACGTACCCCCAAACGATCAAATACGGAGCCAAAAACCTAATTCCACCGCTGCAACTTTCTGTATCCACGAGATCCCATCTTGAGGCCTGTTCCGGAGCTCCGCCGGAGGGGGCATCGATCACGGAGGGCTTCTACATCATCATCCAAGCCTCTCTGATGAAGTGTGAGTAGTTTACTTCAAACCTACGGGTCCATAGTTAGTAGCTAGATGGCTTCTTCTCTCTTTTTGGATCTCAATACAATGTTCTCCCCCTCTCTCGTGGAGATCTATTCGATGTAATCTTCTTTTTGCGGTGTGTTTGTTGAGATCGATGAATTGTGGGTTTATGATCAAGTCTATCTATGAATAACACTTGAATCTTCTCTGAATTCTTTTATGTATGATTGGTTATCTTTGCAAGTCTCTTCGAATTATCAGTTTGGTTTGGCCTACTAGATTGGTTGTTCTTGCCATGGGAGAAGTGCTTAGCTCTGGGTTCAATCTTGTGGTGTCCTATCCTAGTGATAGAAGGGGCGACAAGTCACGTATTGTATTGTTGCCATCGAGGATAACAAGATGGGGTTTTTATCATATTGCATGAAACTATCCCTCAACATCATGTCATCTTGCTTAAGGCGTTACTTTGTTTTTAACTTAATACTCTAGATGCATGCTGTATAGCGGTCGATGAGTGGAGTAATAGTAGTAGATGCAGGCAGGAGTCGGTCTACTTGTCTCGTACGTGATGCCTATATACATGATCATACCTAGATATTCTCATGACTATGCTCAATTCTGTCAATTGCTCAATAGTAATTTGTTCACCCACCATAGAATACTTATGCTCTTGAGAGAATCCACTAGTGAAACATATGGCCCCCGGGTCTCTTTCTCATCATATCAATCTCCATCACTTTATTATTGCTTTCCTTTTACTTTGCCTTTTACTTTTCACTTTGCATCTCTATACCAAAAATATTATTTATCATCTCTATCAGATCTCACTTTCGTAAGTGATTGTGAAGGGATTGACAACCCCTAAGCGCGTTGGTTGCGTTGAGCTATTGTTTTTGTCTAGGTACGAGGGACTCGCGTGTAGCCTCCTACTGGATTGATACATTGGTTCTCAAAAACTGAGGGAAATACTTACGCTACTTTGCTGCATCATCCTCTCCTCTTCGGGGAAATCCAAGGCAGTGCTCAAGAGGTAGCAAGAAGAATTTCTGGCGCCGTTGCCGGGGAGGTTCGCGCAAGTCAAGATTTGACTCCCGACAATGAGCCATTTCTGGCGCCGTTGCCGGGGAGTCTGCACAAAAGTCAACATACCAAGTACCCATCACAATCCCTATCTCCTGCATTACATTATTTGCCATTTGCCTCTCGTTTTCCTCTCCCCCACTTCACCCTTGCCGTTTTATTTGCCCTCTCTCTCTATCCCCTCTCTCTATTTGCCTCTTTTTGCCCGTTTGCCTTTTGTTTGCTCGTGTGTTGGATTGCTTGTTTGTCGCGATGGCTCAAGATAATACCAAATTGTGTGACTTCACCAATACCAACAATAATGATTTCCTTAGCACTCCGATTGCTCCTCTTACCGATGTTGAATCTTGTGAAATTCATACTGCTTTGCTGAATCTTGTCATGAAAGATCCATTCTCCGGCCTTCCTAGTGAAGATGCCGCTACCCATCTTAATAGCTTCGTTGATTTGTTTGACATGCAAAAGAAGAAAGATGTCGATAATGATATTGTTAAACTGAAGCTATTTCCTTTTTCGCTTAGAGATCGTGCTAAAGCTTGGTTTTCATCTTTGCCTAAAAATAGTATTGATTCATGGAACAAGTGCAAAGATGCTTTTATCTCTAAGTATTTTCCTCCCGCTAAGATCATCTCTCTTAGAAATGATATTATGAATTTTAAGCAACTTGATCATGAACATGTTGTACAAGCTTGGGAGAGAATGAAATTAATGATACGTAATTGCCCTACTCATGGTTTGAATTTGTGGATGATTATACAAAAAAATTTGCCAGATTGAATTTTGCTTCTAGAAATCTTTTAGATTCGGCCGCGGGAGGCACTTTTATGGATATCACTTTAGGAGAAGCTACTAAACTCCTAGATAATATTATGGTTAATTATTCTCAATGGCACACTGAAAGATCCACTAATAAAAAAGTGCATGTGATAGAAGAAATTAATGTTTTGAGTGGAAAGATGGATGAACTTATGAAATTATTTTCTACTAAGAGTGTTTCATATGATCCTAATGATATGCCTTTGTCTACTTTGATTGAGAATAATAATGAATCTATGGATGTGAATTTTGTTGGTAGGAACAATTTTGGTAACAACGCATATAGAGGAAATTTTAATCCTAGGCCTTATCCTAGTAATCCCTCTAATAATTATGGTAATTCCTACAACAATTCTTATGGAAATTATAATAATATGCCCTATGATTTTGAATCTAATATTAAATAATTTATTTCTTCACAAAAGAATTTTAATGCTATGATTGAAGAAAAATTGCTTAAGATTGATGATTTGGCTAGGAACATTGATAGAATTGCTCTTGATGTTGATTCTTTGAAACTTAGATCTATTCCACCTAAGCATGATATCAATGAGTCTCTCAAAGCCATGAGAATTTCCATTGATGAGTGCAAAGAAAGAACCGCTAGGATGCGTGCTAAGAAAGATGCCTTTATAAAAGCGTGTTCTTCTAGTTCCTATGAAAATAATGATGAAGATCTAAAAGTTATTGATGTGTCCCCTATTAAATCTTTGTTTTGCAATATGAATCTTGATAATGATGTGACTGAATATTATCCACCTCTACCTAGAAGGCGTTCCAATAATTCTGAATCTTTTGATCTTGATGCTAAATTTGATAAAAGTGGGATTGAAGAAATTAAAACCCTAGATGTTGCTAAACCCACTATTATGGATTTCAAGGAATTTAACTATGAAAATTGATCTGTGATTGATTGTATTTCCTTGTTGCAATCCATGCTAAATTCTCCTCACACTTATGGTCAAAATAAAGCGTTTACTAAACATATCGTTGATGCCTTGATGCAATCTTATGAAGAAAAACTTGAATTGGAAGTTTCTATCCCTAGAAAACTTTATGATGAGTGGGAAAAAACTATTAAAATTAAAATTAAAGATCATGAGTTTTATGCTTTGTGTGATTTGGGTGCTAGTGTCTCTACTATTCCCAAAACTTTGTGTGATTTGCTAGATTTCCGTGATTTTGAGGATTGCTCTCTAAACTTGCATCTTGCGGATTCCACTATTAAGAAACCTATGGGAAAAATTAATGATGTTCTTATTGTTGCAAATAGGAATTATGTGCCCGTAGATTTTATCGTTCTTGATATAGATTGCAATCCTTCTTGCCCTATTATTCTCGGTAGACCTTTCCTTAGAACGGTTGGTGCAATTATTGATATGAAGGAAGGGAATATTAGATTCCAATTTCCATTAAAAAAGGGCATGGAACACTTCCCTAGAAAGAAAATAAAATTACCATATGAACCTATCATGATAGCCACTTATGGATTGCCTACCAAAGATGGCAATACCTAGATCTATTCTTGCTTGTTATGCCTAGCTAGGGGCATTAAACGATAGCGCTTGTTGGGAGGAAACCCAATTTTATTTTTATTCCTTCCTTTTTGCTCCTGTTTAGTAATAAATAAATTATTTAGCCTGTGTTTTGGTTGTGTTATTTGTGTTTAGTTAGTGTTTGTTCCAAGTAGAACCGTTGGAAAGACTTGGGGAAAGTCTCGTTGAACTTGCTGTAAAAAAACAGAAACTTTAGCGCTCACAAGAACTGCTGTAATATTTATTTGGAGAGTGCTTTTTAGTTAATTGTTTTTTCAGATAATTAATAGATAAATTCCTCACGTCCTGAAATTTATTTTAGAATTTTGGGGGTTCCATATCTTGCGCTAGCTACAGATTACTACAGATTGTTCTGTTTTTGACAGATTCTGTTTTTCGTGTGTTGTTTGCTTATTTTGATGAATCTATGGCTAGTAAAATAGTTTATGAACCATAGAGAAGTTGGAATACAGTAGGTATAACACCCATATAAATAAAGAATGAGTTCATTACAGTACCTTGAAGTGGTCTTTTGTTTTCTTTCGCTAACGGAGCTCACGAGTTTTCTACTTTAAGTTTTGTGTTGTGAAGTTTTCAAGTTTTGGGTAAAGATTTGATGGGTTATGGAACAAGGAGTGGAAAGAGCCTAAGCTTGGAGATGCCCATGACACCCCCAAGATAATCTAAGGACACCTAAAATCCAAAGCTTGGGGATGCCCCGGAAGGCATCCCCTCTTTCGTCTACTTCTATCGGTAACTTTACTTGGAGCTATATTTTTATTCACCACATGATATGTGTTTTGCTTGGAGCGTCTTTTATGATTTGAGTCTTTGCTTGTTAGTCTACCACAATCATCCTTGCTGTACACACCTTTTGAGAGAGCCATACATAATTTTGAATTTGATAGAATACTCTATGTGCTTCACTTATATCTTTTGAGCTCTATAGTTTTACTCTAGTGCTTCACTTATATCTTTTGAGTTATATAATTTTGCTCTAGTGCTTCACTTATATCTTTTAGAGCACGGTGGTGGATTTTTTTTATAGAAACTATTGATCTCTCACGCTTCACTTAGATTATTTTGAGAGTCTTAATAGCATGGTAATTTGCTTAATATTAATATGCTTGGTATTCAAGATTTGTAAAATTTTCTTTTGAATTGCGTTGAATACTAAGAAAAAAATTGATGCTTGATAATTGTTTTGAGATATGAGGATGGTGATATTAGAGTCATGCTAGTTGAGTAGTTGTGAATTTGAGAAATGCTTGTGTTAAAGTTTGTGATTCCCGTAGCATGCACATATGGTGAACCGTTACGTGATGAAGTCGGAGCATGATTTATTTATTGATTGCCTTCCTTATGAGTGGCGGTCGGGGACGAGCGATGGTCTTTTCCTACCAATCTATCCCCCTAGAAGCATGCGCATAATACTTTGTGTCGGTGTCAAAACCGGCGGATCTCGGGTAGGGGGTCCCGAACTGTGTGTCTAGGCCGGATGGTAACAGGAGACAGGGGACACTTTGTTTTACCCAGGTTCGGGTCCTCTCGATGGAGGTAATACCCTACTCCTGCTTGATTAATATTGATGATATGGGCAGTACAAGAGTAGATCTACCACGAGATCAAGGAGGCTAAACCGTAGAAGCTAGCCTATGGTATGATTGTTGTGTATGGAGTTGATTGCCTACGGACTACAACCCTCCGGTTTATATAGACACCGGATAGGGTTAGGGTTACACAGAGTCGGTTACAATGGTAGGAGATCTTGAATATCTGCATCACCAAGCTTGCCTTCCACGCCAAGGAAAGTCCCATCCGGACACGGGACGAAGTCTTTAATCTTGTATCTTCATAGTCCAGGAGTCCGGCTGAAGGTATAGTCCGGCTACCCGAACACCCCCTAATCCAGGACTCCCTCACTTTGCTTTGATAACTTATGGATTTTTGCAATAAGTATATGAGTTCTTTATGCTAATGTTGAGTCCATGGATTATACGCACTTTCCTTCCTTCCACCATTGCTAGCCTCTCTAATACCGCGCACTTTTTGCCGGTATCATACACCCACCAAATACCTTCCTCAAAACAGCCACCATACCTACCTATCATGGCATTTCCATAGCCATTGCGAGATATATTGCCATGCAACTTTCCACCGTTCTGTTCATTATGACATGCTCCATCATTGTCATATTGCTAGCATGATCATGTAGTTGACATCGTATTTGTGGCAAAGCCACCGTTCATAATTCTTTCATACTTGTTACTCTTGATTCATTGCATATCCCGGTACACCACCGGAGGCATTCATATAGAGTCATATCTTGTTCTAAGTATTGAGTTGTAATTGTTGAGTTGTAAGAAAAATAAAAAGTGTGATGATCATCATTTTTAGAGCATTGTCCCAAGTGAGGAAAGGATGATGGAGACTATGATTCCCCTACAAGTCGGGATGAGACTCCGGACGAAAAATAAAAAAGAAAAGAAAAAGAGGCCATAAAAAAGAGAAGGCCCAAAAAAATGATGAGAGAAAAAGACAGAAGGGACAATGTTACTATCCTTTTACCACACTTGTGCTTCAAAGTAGCACCATGATCTTCATTGTAGAGAGTCTCTCATTCTGTCACTTTCGTATACTAGTGGGAATTTTTCATTATAGAACTTGGCTTGTATATTCCAATGATGGGCTTCCTCAAAATGCCCTAGGTCTTCGTGAGCTAGCGAGTTGGATGCACACCCACTTAGTTTCTTTTGTTGAGCTTTCATATACTTATAGCTCTAGTGCATCCGTTGCATGGCAATCCCTACTCACTCACATTGATATCTATTGATGGGCATCTCCATAGCTCGTTGATACGCCTAGTTGATGTGAGACTATCTTCCCCTCTTTTTGTCTTCTCCACAACACCATTCTATTCCACATATAGTGCTATATCCATGGCTCATGCTCATGTATTGCGTGAAGATCAAAAAAGTTTTGAAAATGTCAAAAGTATGAAACAATTGGTTGGCTTGTCATCGGGGTTGTGCATGATTTAAATACTTTGTGTGGTGAAGATAGAGCATAGCCAGACTATATGATTTTGTAGGGATAGCTTTCTTTGGCCATGTTATTTTGAGAAGACATAATTGCTTTGTTAGTATGCTTGAAGTATTATTATTTTTATGTCAACATGAACTTTTGTCTTGAATCTTTTGAATCTGAATATTCATACCACAATTAAGAAGATTTACATTGAAATTATGCCAAGTATCACTCCGCATCAAAAATTCTGTTTTTATCATTTACCTACTCGGGGATGAGCAAGAATTAAGCTTGGGGATGCTTGATACGTCTCCAACGTATCTATAATTTTTGATTGCTCCATGCTATATTATCTACTGTTTTGGCCATTATTGGGCTTTATTATCCACTTTTATATTATTTTTGGGACTAACCTGTTAACCGGAGGCCCAACCCAGAATTGCTATTTTTTGCCTGTTTTAGGGTTTCGAAGAAAAGGAATATCAAATGGAGTCCAAACGGAATGAAACCTTCGGGAACGTGATTTTCTCATCGAATACAACTCAGGAGACTTGGACCCTACGTCAAGGCACGTAACAGGAGGCCACGAGGTAGGGGGGCGTGCCCTACCCTACCAGGCGCGCCCCCCACCCTCGTGAGCCCCCTGTTGCTCCACCGACGTACTTCTTCCTCCTATATATATCCACGTACCCCCAAACGATCAAATATGGAGCCAAAAACCTAATTCCACCGTTGCAACTTTCTGTATCCATGAGATCCCATCTTGGGGCCTGTTCCGGAGCTCCGCCGGAGGGGGCATCGATCACGGAGGGCTTCTACATCATCATCCAAGCCTCTCCGATGAAGTGTGAGTAGTTTACTTCAGACCTACGGGTCCATAGTTAGTAGCTAGATGGCTCCTTCTCTCTTTTTGGATCTCAATACAATGTTCTCCCCCTCTCTCGTGGAGATCTATTCGATGTAATCTTCTTTTTGCGGTGTGTTTGTTGAGACCGATGAATTGTGGGTTTATGATCAAGTCTATCTATGAATAATATTTGAATCTTCTCTGAATTCTTTTATGTATGATTGGTTATCTTTGCAAGTCTCTTCGAATTATCAGTTTGGTTTGGCTACTAGATTGGTTGTTCTTGCCATGGGAGAAGTGCTTAGCTTTGGGTTCAATCTTGCGGTGTCCTTTCCCAGTGACAGAAGGGGCAGCAAGGCACGTATTGTATTGTTGCCATTGAGGATAACAAGATGGGGTTTTTATCATATTGCATGAAACTATCCCTATACATCATGTCATCTTGCTTAAGGTGTTACTCTATTTTTAACTTAATACTCTAGATGCATGCTGAATAGCGGTCGATGAGTGGAGTAATAGCAGTAGATGCAGGCAGGAGTCGGTCTACTTGTCTCGGACGTGATGCCTATATACATAATCATACCTAGATATTCTCATAACTATGCTCAGTTCTATCAATTGCTCAACAGTAATTTGTTCAACCACCGTAGAATACTTATGCTCTTGAGAGAAGCCACTAGTGAAACCTATGGTCCCCGGGTCTCTTTCTCATCATATCAATCTCCATCACTTTATTATTGCTTTGCTTTTACTTTGCCTTTTACTTTTCACTTTGCATCTCTATTCCAAAAATACCAAAAATATTATTTATCATCTGTATCAGATCTCACTTTCGTAAGTGACCGTGAAGGGATTGACAACCCCTAAGCGCGTTGGTTGCGTTGAGCTATTGTTTTTGTGTAGGTACGAGGGACTCGCGCGTAGCCTCCTACTGGATTGATACCTTGGTTCTCAAAAACTGAGGGAAATACTTACGCTACTTTGTTGCATCATCCTCTCCTCTTCGGGGAAATCCAACGCAGTGCTCAAGAGGTAGCATAGTCGAACTTGAAGTTTTTCGTTCATGGGTCTTCGGCGATGGTAGTCGCTCTAGGCATCGGGCGTCGAGGTACTTGGCGTTCTTAGCGATTCCCAAAACGAAGGTAGACGTACTTGACGTGTCACCGTATTGTCGTACACTTGTCGGAAAGGATGGCACATCCAAAATGAAGCAACACCGAAAAAGGGCCTCGGGTCTTCGTGGTCACGACGAGAGGCACCCTGGATGGAGGTGTGAGCAGAGGATGAACGGAACACGGTGGCGCAACAGTAGCTAGTGAGGCATGGCGGAGGTCTCGCGCGGTCTTCGGGTCGACGTGAACAGGAGGCCAAGGTCAGGGCACATCGGCTGCAAGAGGAGCCAGGGTTCCTGCCTGCCATGGCGGCTTGCGAATGAATGATGAAGCAGCGGTCCCGCAGCGCTGGGAATGGGCGCGGGAGGAGGCGTAGGGGCACGGCTCACCGGCGAGCAGCAGGGTCATCGGGCGGCGCGCGGGACCACAGCGAGGATGCGAGAGGGAGGGGCGACGCAAGGCGATGGCTCGTCTGCGGGGTCCATGGCAGCTGCGGGCGTGCCGGCGCTCCGGGTCGCCAGTGTCCGACAGGGCCGCATCGGCGGCCTCCGGTGAAGGAGCTGAATGGAGGTGGGGCGACAGCGGCACTGGAGGGACGGGGAAAGGGAGCGATGCGGCAGAGTGGGAGGTGCTGGCGGAAGGAGGGGAAGGGAGATCGAGAGACAGTAGCGCTCGCTGTCTCCTAGCAGCACGAGGGATATCGAGGGGAGACGAGGGAGTTCGAATCGGGCACTAGGTTTAGATGTAGGTGGGGGCGGCTGGGCCTAAAGGCCGGCCTGGCTGGGAGATGTTGGGCCTAGGGAGGCCAGCTACTGGGCATTGGCCACTTTGGCTGCGGGGGAAGGATGGGTCGGCCTGGCTGACTGCTCTCTCTCTCATCTAAAACTATTGCAATAATAGGAAAAAAACAAAGAAAGAAAGGAGAGAGAAGAAAAGGAAGGAGGTGTTAGGGGAAGAAGTTGGACATGCGGATAATTTTCCGGGCTCACAAAAATGTGCTTGTTTCGAGAAAATAGAAAAGGCCATGATTGAAAGATTTAAATTCATACTCATTTGATTTAAATTCAAATGATTTGAATAGAAAGTGAGGTTTGGGAAGGTCCAAAAATGTTCGGATTTTTGGTGGAGCTCCAGAATATGATGAAAGAATATATGGCAAGGTTGGAGACCAAGAATTAAGATAGCAAAGGCATTGGGATATTTTGCATGTGTGTTTATGGGTGATTCCAAATTATTGGAATATAATTTTTATAGCTCCCTAAAATATTGGGAGAATATGTTTTAAAGAGAAATCACCATAGTGAATATCCCTCGATTTAAATGAATCGAAGATCCATACAATTTAATTGGTTGAGTTTTAAGAAGAGGTGCAAGATGACATGATGCAATGCACATGATGCAAAAAAAGCAACGAACCAGACAAATCACATGACGAATCTCGGAAATCATGGAAGGCATCTGAAGCTTCAGTCTTGGGGCGTTACACTACTAATCTTGGACGTGATGCCTATGTAATGATCATTGCCTGGATATCGTCATAATTATTTGAGGTTCTATCAATTGCCCAACAGTAATTTGTTCACCCACCACCTTGCTATTTTTCTTATTTACCTTCGCGATCTATTTTTATTTGCTTTTGTTTTAAGATCTATTAAACCAAAAAAACCCAAAAATACCTTGCTGCAATTTATTTTATTTGGCGTTCGGTCTATCAATATTTACAACTTTCTCCCGTCCGCGTGCCATTTCTGGCGCCGTTACCCGAAATGGATTGACAACCCCTTTAACACGTCGGGTTGCGAGTGGTTGTTATTTGTGTGCAGAGGCTGTTTACGTTGTGTTGCTTGGTTCTCCTACTGGTTTGATAACCTTGGTTTCATATCTGAGGGAAATACCTACCGCCATTGTGCTGCATCATCCCTTCCTCTTTGGGGAAAAATAGACGTAGCTTCAAGCGACATCACCCTCTAAAACACATGTGGGTTTCACTCAAAGGCGGCAGTGCTGCGGGCCGCAGCGAGAGGGCAGCCCGCGGGATCCTGGGATCTAAGGGATTATCCATGGCAGGATCCGGTGGGTGAGGCAAGCCTAGGCGCTCGGAGAGCCCTACGAGGCTAATATAAAGATAGTACTACTCCACTTCGTCCATATTTAAATACAAAGTCCACCAACGGTAGCCCTGGCAAAAATTGATCATGATGCCTGCGTCCTGGTTTATTGCCCCCCTTTTTGTGTCACTTTTTATGACATGCATAAATAGTATATTACTTAAAATATGGTAAAAAATTGGCACAAAATACGAAGGAGACCAATGGAAGTAGCAACCCATGATTTAACTACTCGCATGCATGCAGTGGAGTAGTAATGTCTTTCTTCCTCCCTCATGTCCAATCAATTTGCATGCGCTGTATTAATTGACCATCAATGAAGTGAAGGACTTTACACGCGTCAAAGTATCACATGGGGTGGATCTTCGTACAAAAATGCGTCCCCCGTGTACCCGCGTGTGCATGCGAGGGAATGAGTGTGTGTGCGTGGTGTGCGTGCACATCTTTGCTTCGTGCATGTACCGCTAGTGTGCCTCAGAGAGGACGAGTAAATTGTTCTAGAACCAGCAGCACGTCACTGTGATCAATCCACACAAGGAGGTCGCGACAACGCCTCCACATGTGCCACGTGGCTTCATGAACTATAAGAAAGACATTGTGTAGCGTGGCATTGGAATTCTAATTTACGTGTTTTGCACATACTCGAAGTACTAGTAAGGTACATGTGCATTGCACGCATAAGATTTGGCAACCAAATTATGAATAAATACCACACTATAGCATGTAAGCTTTGAGTCATATATGCCTGATGTAGACGTTCGTTTAATTCTTATAGTTCAACTCATTCAAAATCAATTAGTTTTTATAAAAAAAGTTAGGGCCTCTTTGATTCGTAGGATTTCCAAAACGCGGGAATAGAAAAACATGGGATTAGAGTGGAATGTCGTCTTGAACCCTATAGGATTGTATGAGTGTTTGATTGTGCATAGAAAAAATGCAGGATTCTTTCAAATAGGTTTGAGTGGATGGGATGTTTCCTATGAAATCTAGTGCAAATGAATCCTATGGAAAAATTCATGTGGTTTACAATCCTTCGAATCAATCAACCAAGATGGGATGTTTCCTATGATATAGCATCGGTTAGTCCATTATAAAAGATATCAAGTATTTCATTTTTCTTAAGAGGATGATCAGGCAAAGCATTAAGTAATTAGAGAAGCCTCCCCCAAGCTTGTGGGAGACTCTCTTCTTAAATTTGCACAAAATTGTATATATCCCTTAAAGTAGCTTGTTTCTTATGAGCAGGGAAATATTTAGCAGAGAAGTAATAAATCATATCCTGGGGACTACACACACAACCAGGATCAAGAGAATTAAACCATATCTTAGAATCACCCTTTAATGAGAACGGAAATATTTTAAGGATATAAAAGTAGCGAGTTCTCTCATCAGTAGTGAACAGGGTGGCTATATCATTTAATTTAGTAAGATGTGCCACAACAGTTCTAGATTCATAGCCATGAAAAGGATCAAATTTAACCAAAGTAATTATATCAGGATCAACAGAGAATTCATAATCCTTATCGGTAACACAGATAGGTGAAGTAGCAAAAGCAGGGTCAGGTTTCATTCTAGCATTTAGAGATTGCTTATTCCATTTAGCTAATAACCTCTTGAGTTCGTATCTATCTTTGCAAGCTAAAATAGCTAAAGAAGCTTCTTTATCAAAAACATAACCCTCAGGAATAACAGGAAAGTCTTCATCATCAATTTCATCAGTATTATCGGATTCAATATTTTCAATCTCTCTAGCCCTAGCAAGTTGTTCATCAAGAAATTCACCAAGTGGCACAGTAGTATCAAGCATAGAAGTAGTTTCATCATAAGTATCATGTATAGCAGAAGTGGCATCATCAATAACATGCGACATATCAGAACGAATAGCAGAATCAGGTTTAGGTGTCGCAAGCTTACTCAAACAGAAGGTGAATCAAGTGCAGAGCTAGATGGCAGTTCCTTACCTCCCCTCGTAGTTGAGGGATAAATCTTGGTTCTTGGATCTTTCAAGTTCTTCATAATGATAAGCATATATAAATCCCAAGTGACTCAAAGAATAGAGCTATGCTCCCCGGCAACGGCGCCAGAAAATAGTCTTGATAACCTACAAGTATAGGGGATCGCAATAGTTTTTGAGGGTAAAGTATTCAACCCAAATTTATTGATTCGACACAAGGGGAGCCAAAGAATACTCTCGAGTATTAGCAGCTGAGTTGTCAATTCAACCACACCTAGAAACTTAGTATCTGCAGCAAAGTGTTTAGTAGCAAAGTAATATGATAGTAGTGGTAACGGTAGCAAAAGGTAACAGTAGTAAAAGTAATGTTTTTGGTATTTTGTAGTGATGATAGCAATAGCAACGTAAAAGTAAATAAGCGAAGAACAATATATGGAAAGCTCGTAGGCAATGGATCGGTGATGGAGGATTATGCCGGATGCAGTTCATCATGTAACAGTCCTAACCTAGGGTGACACAGAACTAGCTCCAGTTCATCAATGTAATGTAGGCATGTATTCCGAATATAGTCATACGTGCTTATGGAAAAGAACTTGCATGACATCTTTTGTCCTACCCTCCCGTGGCAGCGGGGTCCTTACGGAAACTAAGGGATATTAAGGCCTCCTTTTAATAGAGTACCGGAACAAAGCATTAACACATAGTGAATACATGAACTCCTCAAACTACGGTCATCACCGGTAAGTATCCCGATTATTGTCACTTCAGGGTTAATGGATCATAACACATAATAGGTGACTATAGACTTGCAAGATAGGATCAAGAACTCTCAATATTGATGAAAACATAATAGGTTCAGATCTGAAATCATGGCACTCGGGCCCTAGTGACAAGCATTAAGCATAACAAAGTCATAGCAACATCAATCTCAGAACATAGTGGATACTAGGGATCAAACCCTAACAAAACTAACTCGATTACATGATAGATCCCATCCAACCCATCACCATCCAGCAAGCCTACGCACGCACGGCAGTGAGCATCATGAAATTAGTGATGGAGGATGGTTGATGATGACGATGGCGACGGATTCCCCTCTCCGGAGCCCCGAATGGACTCCAGATCAGCCCTCCCGAGAGGTTTTAGGGCTTGGCGGCGGCTCCGTATCATAAAACGCGATGAATTCTTCTCTCTGATTTTTTCTCTCCCCGAAACACAATATATAGAGTTGGAGTTGGAGTCGGAGGAGCTCCAGGGGGCCCACGAGGTAGGGGGAGCGCCCTAGGGGGGCAGGCGCGCCCCCCAGCCTCGTGTACTAGACATTGTAATTCATGGTAAAAGAGATCCAGTCAAGTCATACTCAATGTAAACTAACAGTAATGAATGCAAATGACAGCGGTGCTCTTCAACTGGTGCTTTTTAATAAGAGGATGATGACTCAACATAAAAGTAAATAGATAGGCTCTTCACAGAGGGAAGCAGGGATTTGTAGAGGTGCCAGAGCTCGGTTTTGGAATAGAGGTGAATGATATTTTGAGCAGTATACTTTCATTGTCAACATAACAACCAATAGATGGCAATATCTTCCACGCTACACACACTATAGGCGTTTCCCAAACGGAATGGTAAAGTTTATACTCCCCCTTCCACCAACAACCATCAATCCATGGCTTGCTCGAAACAACGAGTGCCTCCAACAAACAAGAGTCCCAGGGGGAGTTTTTTTTGCAATTATTTTGATTTAGTTTGTATAAAGCATGGGACTGGGCATCCCAGTGACCAGCCATTTATCTCGTGAGTGAGGAGCGGAGTCCACTCCTCTTGAGAATAACCCGCCTAACATGGAAGATACGGACAGGCCTAGTTGATACATGAGCTATTCGAGCATACAAAATAGGATATTTATTTGAAGGTTTAGAGTTTGGCACATACAAATTTACTTGGAATGGCAGGTACATACCGTATATAGGTAGGTATGGTGGACTCATATAACTTTGGGGTTCAAGGAATTGGATGCACAAGCAGTATTCCCGCTTAGTACAGGTGAAGGCTAGCAAAAGACTGGGAAGCGACCAGCTAAAGAGCGACAAACAGTCATTGTCGGTGTCAAAACCAGCGGATCTTGGGTAGGGGGTCCCGAACTGTGCGTCTAGGCCGGATGGTAAGAGGAGGCAGGGGACACGATGTTTTACCCAGGTTCGGGCCCTCTTGATGGAGGTAAAACCCTATGTCCTGCTTGATTAATATTGATGATATGGGTAGTAAAAGAGTAGATCTACCACGAGATCAGAGAGGCTAAACCCTAGAAGCTAGCCTATGGTATGATTGTTCTTCGTCCTACGGACTAAAACCCCCCGGTTTATATAGACACTGGAGAGGGCTAGGGTTACACAGAGTCGGTTACAATGGTAGGAGATCTACATATCCGTATCGCCAAGCTTGCCTTCCACGCCAAGGAAAGTCCCTTCCCGACACAGGACGAAGTCTTCAATCTTGTATCTTCATAGTCCAGGAGTCCGGCTGAAGGTATAGCCCGGCTATCCGGACACCCCCTAATCCAGGACTCCCTTAGTAGCCCCTGAACCAGGCTTCAATGACGACGAGTCCGGCGCGCAGATTGTCTTCGGCATTGCAAGGCGGGTTCCTCCTCCAAGTACTTCATAGAAGATTTTGAACACAAAGGTAGTGTCAGGCTCTGCAAAATAAGTTTCCACATATTGCCATAGAGAGAATAATATTTACACAAATCTTAATCTACTGACGTATCCCGTAGCATGACATCACACCACGGCCAAGTCTTTATTCGAATCGTTTTACTGTCCCACCTCAGTGTGTTTAGCGAGGCGGTTTCCTTGGCACGTCTTGTCAAAGCAGAGATCATGTCCCCTTATTCCGGGATTCTCATCAATACGGGCGTGGGTAACCCAACCGCACCATTGGTTACGGTGCTTGTGAGATAAGCGAGTTTTACCAGGCTGGTGGGGGCACATAGTCGCGTCCGCCCATATAAGGGGATAAGGACCCACCTTTTCATCCATGCCTTCTTCCTTCTTTTCCTATCCATTTCCGCGCACTCGAGCTCCAGCGCCCAAGTCTGCACATCCCACCTCAACCTTCTCCAGCCATGTCCGAAGCGGGAGGCAAGTGGATGGTCTCCTCCGTCACGGAGGGACACATCAAAAGACTGAGGAAAGCCGGATACTTGTCTAACGACATTGCACACCGGCTTCCCGAAGAGGGGCAGCTCATCCCCACCCTAGGCCCCATGAGAGGGTGGTGTTCCTCCCCCATTTCCTCCGTGGACTGGGCTTCCCTCTCCACCCATTTGTCCGGGGGCTCATGTTCTACTATGGCCTGGATTTCCACGATCTGGCCCCGAACTTTGTCCTCAACATCTCGGCGTTTATCGTCATGTGCGAGGCCTTCCTCCGCATCCGTCCCCATTTCGGCCTATGGCTCAAGACTTTCAATGTCAAGCCGAAGGTGGTGAGCGGCACCCAGGCGGAGTGCGGAGGTGCCATGGTGGGCAAGATGCCCAATGTCCTATGGCTCGAGGGCTCCTTCGTGGAGACCCTAAAGGGGTGGCAATCGGGGTGGTTTTACATCACTGAGCCGCGCGACCCTGAATGGGTCGCAGCCCCCGAGTTCAGATCCGGACCCCCTACGTGGCTCACCTCCTGGAAAGAGACATGCCTGTCATGGGGTAAAAAAGGAGAGCAGACCGGACTCCAAACATGCGTCCAAACCCTGGTGGACAAGAAGCTCAAACTTGTCAACGTAGTCCAGGTTATGCTCATCCGCCGGATCCTGCCGTGTCAACAATGGGCTTTCAACCTGTGGGAGTTCGACCCAGCGCAGGACCGAACTCTGAGCAGGCTCTTCAACACGATGTACGAAGATGCCTGGAGGGTGCTTTTCAAGGGCGTCGAGGCCCCCGCATCTGCTATCGAGGATCGGGGATTCGGCACGCAGCGTCACGCTAGTGCGGTAAGCTGTTTTTACCTTTTACAGGGTATTAGTTTTTCATAGTTTGACTCCATGCGGGATCTAAGCTCCCTTACCTTTGACAGGATTGGCAGGAGACGTCCAGACAGATCAACTGTTCGGCTCCTTTGCCCAAAGGCCCAACGGACGCTCGCTTGGCGAAGCTGCTGGTTCAGGCACCCTATGTGGTGCCGGAGAAGAAGGCCAAGAAGAAGGCCATGGGGACTCGAAAGAGTGCCCGGCGCCAGGAGGTGTCGGATTCATCATCCGAGGACTCCAAGGCGCACTCCTCCCGTGAAGACGAGGAGGAGGAAGAAGAGACCTCTCCCCCTCCAGCGGGGGAAGGGAAGAAAAGGAAGGCCTCCCCAACTAGGGAGGCCGAAGGGTCCAAGAAGGGGAAGACCCCTCCTCCGGACTACTCTACCAACGCCGACGACGGCGAAGAGGAGTGGCCGCACAGGGCCAAGCCCCTGGCGAGATCGTAAGTATTCAGACACCAGAGCAATTCATAGTGTTCCTTTCTTGCACAGCTCCTCCTTACGCCGAATATGACTATGCAGTCCGCCCAAGGCCGGGCTCGACGAGTCGTCGAGCGGCTCCTTGGATTCGTCGGACGTGAATTCACTTCCGCCCGCTACCTCCCCCCACCCTACGGACGACGCCGAGGTGCTATCCCAATAGGTTCCAAGCCAGGAGGAGGTGGTCCTGGAGGCGCCACAAGGCGACCTCCCGGACTCCAGGCGCAAAGGGGATAAAACCCCCAAGGGCCCCGAGTTCGGCCTTGAGCCGGACACCGCGCAGGAACCTTCAACGGTTCCGGACTCCGGTAGGCAGCCTCCTTCCAAGAGGAGCGAGCCTACCGAGCCGGTGACCTCCGTCCAACCAGAGGCACCGGACAATTTGCTGGAGGTGCTTAAAGGCGCCTCCATCGACGAGGAGCACCGCACTATTATGAGTGCGGTGATCCAGAAGGTTCAGTCCGCTAAGAGCGGACTGACTGAAGCCTGTGCCGGCCTTCTAACAGGCTTTGAGGTAAGTAAAGAATATGTAAAAATATTACCGCATAGATAGTAGCCCCTGATGCTCTGTTCGGTGTTCGGAAAGAAAAACCGAATAGAGGATCTAATAACATTCGCAGGAGTCTAACATAATTAAGTCAATATGTGTATGCATGCTTCGTTGTTGGCCTCCGCCGCACTGACTGCGGAGGTGGATACGCTGAAGCAAAACCCCGCGCGGTCCGAGAACGAGCTCGGACATGCCAAGAGGCAACTCGAGGAGAAGGAAGGTAAGTAATACCTTGCACAAGTATATAGAGAAGATGTGGTTGCAAAAAATGACAGGATCAACTTGCTACTATAGGGGCCACGACCGAGGTGGCAACCCTTAAGCAAGCGTTGTCCGAGGCCGAAAACAGAGCAGCCACGGAGCGCACAGAGAGAGGGAAGCAGGAGGCGCGGGTGGAGGAGGTGCAGAAAGAGCTCCAGGCTCTCGTGAAAAAACATGAGAGTTTGGAGCTTGACTCAAAGACGCAAGCGTTCGAGCTTGCGGCAGCCCTCAAAAGCATGAAGTCTGCCAAGGCCGAAGCCCAGAAAGCCCTCCAAGAAATTGGAGCGATGAAGAAGATAGCGGCGGGTAAGGCATTCATTATGCAAAGCAAGCACGTGAAGGTGAATTACTTGTTACTTACCCGAGTCCGGAGCTCTCCAGGAGCATTCGCAGATTTGCCCAGCAGTGCGTCTGATGCCGCCACCTACTACCGAGCCGACGAGGGGAGCTCGACAGAAAAGGTGTTCTGGTCTCAGTATGCTGAGGCCGGACACCTGGTGCCTTTGAGCGACCAGCTGAAGCAAATGGTCGAGCTCCACAAGGTGGTCGAACAGGCCATAAAGGGCCTCGTAGTTCGGCTTTGGCCTGGAGAGGCTCTGCCTGGGAGCTACTTCGGGCTGGTGACGCGGCTGGTGGATGCCTGTCCACGGCTTGAAGTAATCAAGCGCCCATCTACATCGAAGGTGCCCGCAGGGCGCTTGCCCGTGCTAAAGTGCACTGGGGCAAGATGGATGCGAAGAAGCTGGTGAAGGACGGGCCGCCGCCGGGCAAGGAGCATCGCGTCCCGGAAGCATATTATGAGGGCGTCCTGAAGGGTGCCCGCCTTATAGCGGATGAATGCTCCAAAGATGTAATTTTTGAGTAAACTTGCATTTGTGATCCTGTACGCTGAAAACTTGTTCATATGCTCTAAGCAACGCTTTTGAATTTAAAATATTACCTTATGTGCGGCCGTTTATCAAATTTGAGAGATGGCGAGTCGTCGGCTTCTGACCCCATGCCACGAGTGCTGGGGTGTTCGGGATAAACATGAGCGCTCTTTTTCCCATTCTTGGGTCCTTCGAGGGAGGCGCTCAACACAACGAACAAGGCAATCGGACTATAATGCTTGAACACTCTCACTTAGCCATAGAATTCTATAGTTTTAAATTTCGCCGAAGCCCCTAGTGTTTGGAAGACCGAGTTCGGGGTGCTATCCACGCCTAGGCCGGACAAAGCTGACTCCTCGCTCTAAGCGGCATAAGTCTTTAGGGACTCGAAAACCTCTCGAACAGCGACCAGCTCTCACCTCATCATGACGGTCAGTTTTAGCTTTCTCTACTGAGGTGCTTAGCCCAGCTCAACTGGGGCACAATCGCAGTAGTTCTCCTAGTGCTACCTTAGCCGATATAACGGAACGTAAGGTACCAAAACATAGGAGCCGGGCAAACCCAACTATTGACCCAAGACATGATTCGGAGCCGATGCATATAATGCTATAAGTTCGGGGTGCCACAGTTTTGAAAGTGTTCGGACTTCTCACACCGTATTGTGGGGTACTTAAGCCCCTGGCATATTGGTCGTACCAAAGTGTACGGGTGCAACATGTCATTAATGAACATATATTCGTAAAAAAGAGTAATGCAATAATAGACGGAAGCTATGCATTGTTTATTTAAAAAGCTGCGATCAAACCAGAACGATAGAAATAGTGCGATAAGCAAACAATGGGACTATTTAACGTGTCCTTCCCAGGGCGAGCCGCGGAATGTCATGTGAAACAGGTATACTACTCGTTATAGAGACCACCTTAGAGTTCCATAGTGCGGTGTAGCTTTCTGCTTCCCTGGTTGTATCATTTGTGCGGCAATTGTACTGCCGGACAAGCCTTCCGAAGAATGGAGTCCTGAAAATAAGAGAAAATTGAGAAATCGGCAGCCCCTAGTGCGGTTTAAGCCGTGTTTCGGGCGTGCCGTGATGGTGCCCCTCCCCCTTTGCCCATGGTATTTCCAGAGCGTAGTTATGTACGCGCAACACTGGTTTCGCAAGTTCGCGAGGGCTGGGGTTGGGGCCGCATTGCTACGCTTGCTCGGAACGTGCCAGGCGGTCTTGTTGTAGGTTACTCTAGGCGCGCTTGATGGTGTCCAGACGTTTAATGGCCGGACTGGAGAATTGCCTTGAGAGGCTGCTTTGTACTTCCGCTGCGATAGCCGCCGTATGCTCCTCCCTTCGGAGAGAGCGTTCGGTGTTTCCATTGACCGTGATGACTCCTCGAGGGCCTGTCATCTTGATCTTGAGGTATGCGTAGTGCGGCACCACATTGAACTTAGCAAATGCGGTTCGCCCGAGCAGTGCGTGATAGCCACTACGGAACAGGACTATGTCGAAGATTAACTCCTCGCTTCGGAAATTATCAGGAGATCCGAAGACCACTTAAAGTGTAACTGAGCCTGTACAGTTGGCCTCTACACCTGGTATGACGCCTTTAAAGGTCGTTTTAGTGGGTTTAATCCTCGAGGGATCGATGCCCATTTTCCGCACTATATCCTGGTAAAGCAGGTTCAGGATGCTGCCGCCGTCCATAAGGACTCTAGTGAGGTGAAATCCGTCAATAATTGGGTCTAGAACCAATGCGGCAAATCCGCCATGACGGATGCTAGTGGGGTGGTCCCTTCGATCGAAAGTGATCGGGAAGGAAGACCATGGGTTGAACTTTGGGGCGACTGGCTCCATCGCGTATACGTCCCTTAGCGCATGCTTCCGCTCCCTCTTGGGGACGTGCATTGCGTATATCATGTTCACCGTCCGCACTTGTGGGGGAAAACCTTTCTGTCCATTGTTGTTCGGCGGACGGGGCTCCTCCTCGTCATCGCTATGCAGCCCCTTGTCTCTGCTTTCGGCATTTAACTTGCCTGCCTGCTTGAACACCCAACAATCCCTGTTGGTGTGATTGGCTGGTCTTTCGGGGGTGCCATGTATCTGGCATGAGCGGTCGAGTATTCGGTCCAAACTGGACGGGCCCGGAGTATTTCTTTTGAATGGCTTTTTCCGCTGACCGGGTTTAGAGCCTCTGAATCCGGCATTAACTGCCATATCCTCAGCTTTGTCGCAGTTAATGCGGCGCTTTTGCTTGTTGCGACGCGACCTGCCACTACTGTCCTTGGTATCCGAATTACCAGGGCTCTTGGTCATGTTATTGCTGCGAGCTAGCCAGCTATCTTCTCCCGCGCAGAAGCGGGTCATAAGTGTCGTGAGGGCTGCCATAGATTTCGGCTTTTCCTGTCCTAGGTGCCATGCAAGCCACTCGTCGCAGATGTTATGCTTGAAGGCTACTAGGGCCTCTGCGTCCGGACAGTCGACGATTTGATTTTTCTTGGTTAGGAACCGTGTCCAGAATTGTCTGGCCGATTCCTCTGGCTGCTGAATTATGTGGCTTAGGTCATCGGCGTCTGGTGGTCGCACATAAGTGCCCTGGAAATTGTCGAGGAATGTGGCTTCCAGGTCCTCCCAACAACCAATTGATTCTGCTGGCAAGCTGTTAAGCCAATTCCGAGATGGTCCTTTAAGCTTGAGTGGGAGGTATTTGATGGCGTGTAGGTCATCACCGCGGGCCATGTGGATATGAAGGAGATAGTCCTCGATCCATAACGCACGATCTGTTGTGCCATCATATGATTCTATGTTCACGGGTTTGAAACCCTCGGGGATTTGATGATCCATTACTTCATCTGTGAAGCATAGTGGGTGTGCGGCGCCTCTGTATTGGCCTATATCACGACGCAGCTCAAATGAGCTTTGTCTACTGTGTTCGGCCTGGCCGGATTTACTGTATCCGGCGTGACGAGTACCGTCTCGTGCCGTGGGGCGCCCACGTGATACGTAGATCGATCTTGTTTGCCTTGCCTTGTCCTCCAATATACCCCGCAGGTCTGGCGCATTTTCCCATGCCTTGGTATTTTTGAGCATCGCCGGGGTGCGGCTTGAGTGGAGGGCCGAGAGGCCTCTCTGTCGTGGCCACGGGGTGGCCAGTCGGCCGCATCATGCGCTGGTGATGTAGGTTTAGGTGCTTCCTCCTCTAATTAGGGTAGCAACCTGCGCTTCCGGTAGCTCTTGGAGGGGCGTTTGAGTTCATACTCTTCGGCCGCAAGGACTTCAGTCCATCTGTCGGCTAGCAAATCTTGATCAGCTCTAAGTTGTTGCTGTTTTTTCTTGAGGCTGCTCGCCGTGGCCATAAGCCTGCGTTTGAAACGCTCTTGTTTGACGGGATCCTCCGGCATGACAAATTCGTCATCATCGAGGCTTGCCTCGTCTTCGGAGGGAGGCATATAATTATCGTCCTCGACCTCTCTGTCTGCCGCTCTCTCATGAGGGCTGGCTTCTCTATCCTCCTGTGCTGAATCTTGCTGGAGGTGGTTGTCTTCGGCACTGTCCGGGGTGTTATTATCTCCCATGCCAGAATCACGGTTTTGCTTTGGCGGGATTTAGAGCGGCGCCGCTGACGCCGGCGCTTAGGCTGCTTCTTGGAGGGGTCATCCTCCGCTGTTCCATCGCCATTGCCTTCTTTTGGGGTGTCCACCATGTATATATCATATGATGAGGTGGCTTTCCTGTGCCCTATAGGCGCTGGTTCTTGATCGTCGCCTGCATCGGCGTCCATACCGTTGATGTCTTCGGAGTCGAAGTCGAGCATGTCGGTTAAATCATCGACAGTGGCTACGAAGTGGGTGGTGGGTGGGCTTTGAATTTCTTCATCATCCGCATCCCAACCTTGCTGACCATAGTCCGGCCAGGGCTCTCCTTATAAAGAGAGAGACTTTAGTGAATTCAGAATATCGTCGAAGGGCGAGTGCTGAAAGATTTCTGCGGCGGTGAACTCAATGATCGGCGCCCAATCGGGTTCGATCGGTAGGGGCGCGGAGGGCTCAGAGTCAGGAGAGGAGTCTGGCTCCTTGGAGTCACGGGCTTCGCAGAGAATAGGGCTGGTGTTCGGCTCGATTGCCGTAGAGATTGCAACCCCCGAGGCGGTGTCCAACCACCCATCCTCGATTGGTGCAGTTGGCTCCGAATTAAGGGTCGGAGCTGATGCGGGTGCGGCCTCCAGGGCACTGTTTGGCGCCAGAGCTAGATCATGCCCATCGTGACAGTGTGGCGCACTCGGCTGTGGCTTGAATCTATCAAAGATCAAGTCTCCGCGGATGTCGGCCGTGTAGCACAAACTTCCAACTGATGGCCAGGGGCATAGCTTTTGATCTGCTCCAGATGACCAAGCGAATTGGCCCGATGTGCAAAGCCGCCGAATACAAAGATCTGTCTGGGGAGAAAGATCTCGCCCTGGATCGCATTGCTGTTGATGATCGGAGAAGCCATCGAACCCAAAAGTGACGACACAGAGGAACTCTCAATGAAAGCACCAATGTCGGTGTCCAAACTGGCGGATCTCAGGTAGGGGGTCCCGAGCTGTGCGTCTAGGCCAGATGGTAACAAGAGGCAGGGGACATGATGTTTTACCCAGGTTCGGGCCCTCTTGATGGAGGTAAAACCCTACGTCCTGCTTGATTAATATTGATGATATGGGTAGTACAAGAGTACATCTACCACGAGATCAGAGAGGCTAAACCCTAGAAGCTAGCCTATGGTATGATTGTTCTTCGTCCTACGGACTAAAACCCTCCAGTTTATATAGACACCAGAGAGGGCTAGGGTTACACAGAGTCGGTTACAATGGTAGGAGATCTACATATCCGTATCGCCAAGCTTGCCTTCCACGCCAAGGAAAGTCCCTTCCGGACACGGGACGAAGTCTTCAATCTTGTATCTTCATAGTCCAGGAGTCCGGCCGAAGGTATAGCCCGGCTATCCGGACACCCCGTAATCCAGGACTCCCTTAGTCATGAACATGCATTAAAATTAATCAACACCAAATGCATGCATGAGTAGGATATAATCCACCATGAACATAAATATCGTGAAGGCTATGTTGATTTTGTTTCAACTACATGCGTGAACATGTGCCAAGTCAAGTCACTTAAATCATTCAGAGGAGGATACCACCCTATCATACCACATCACAACCATTTTAATAGCATGTTGGCATGCAAGGTAAACCATTATAACTCATAGCTAATCAAGCATGGCACAAGAAACTATGATCTCTAGTTGTCATTGCAAACATGTTTATTCATAATAGGCTGAATCAGGAACGATGAACTAATCATATTTACAAAAACAAAAGAGGTCAAGTTCATACCAGCTTTTCTCATCTCAGTCAGTCCATCATATAATCATCATTATTGCCTTTCACTTGCATGACCGAACGATGTGAATAATAATAAGAGTGCACATGCATTGGACTAAGTTGGAATCTGCAAGCATTCAATAAACAGGAGAAGACAAGGCAATATGGGCTCTTTTGTCAGATCAACAATAATGCATATAAGAGCCACTTCAACAATTTAATTATGGTCTTCTCCTATCGACCCCCAAAGAAAAGAAAAGAAATAAAACTATTTACACGGGAGATCTCCCAACAAGTAAAAGAAGAACAGGAAATCTTTTTGGGTTTTCTTTTTAATTGCTACTACAAGCATGGAAAGTAAACTAATTAAAAGGTACAACTAATTTTTTGGTTTTTTCTTAAGGTTTATCAAACACACAAGAAGAAAGCATAAAAAGGAAAATAAACTAGCATGGATGATACAATGAAAAAGTATGAGCACCGACATCTAGCAATGAGTGTGTGAACATAAATGTAATGTCGGTGGGAAATACGTACTCCCCCAAGCTTAGGCTTTTGGCCTAAGTTGGTCTATGGCCACGACTGGCCTGGCGGATATCCATAATAATAGTTGGGGTCGTACTGAGATGCAGCGGCTATCGCCTCCTGAGCTGCAGCATGGCGACGAGCGGCCTCCGTTCTCCTCTTGTACTCATCTGCCTCCTCTCTGGTAATAACATATCTTCCTTTTGCCTGATGATCAAAGAAGGCAGGAGCAGGGAGAGTAATATGGACAGCATGGCGTCTGTCAAAGATTAGTCGATAATGGAGAGGTGATTCATTCCTCTCGACAAACTGGTGGTGAACCATAGCATTAAAGTCTAGGTAAGCAGGTGGTAATTCAATATCATCTTCGCGTATGGCTACACCAAGAAAATTAGCTATGCGGGTTGCATAAATTCCTCCAAATAAATCTCCATTAAATCTATTAAGATGCAACCTACGTGCAACAATGGCTCCCAAATTATAAGATTAGTCTCCTAACACAGCACTCCTAAGAATACTGAGGTCAGGGACACACATGTGACATGCCTCATCTTTACCATTAATGCATCTACCTATGAAGAGAGCAAAATAATGTATAGCACGAAAGTGAATGCTCCCTATGGTAGCTTGTGTTATATCTCTAGATTCTCCCACAATTATGCTAGCAAGAAAATCTCTAAATTCATATTTGCGAGGATCCCTTATACTACCCCATTGTGGAAGTTTGCAAGCAATGGTAAAATCCTCTAAGTCCATAGTATAAGAATTTTCATAAAGATCAAACATGACAGTTGGAGAATTACGTGAAGATGAAAATTCAAACCTCCTCACAAAGGTACTAGTGAGATTGTGATACTGGCTGCACTTCTCTTCACGGCGGTGAGCATCATGAAATTGGTGATGGAGGATGGTTGATGATGACGATGGCGATGGATTCCCCTCTCCGGAGCCCCGAATGGACTCCAGATCAGCCCTCCCGAGAGGTTTTAGGGCTTGGCGGCGGCTCCATATCATAAAACGCGATGAATTCTTCTCTCTGATTTTTTTCTCCCCGAAACACAATATATAGAGTTGGAGTTGGAGTTGGAGTCGGAGGAGCTCCAGGGGGCCCAGGAGGTAGGGGGCGCGCCCCCCACCCTCGTGGACAGGTGGTGGGCCCCCTGGCCTTCATCTTTTGCAGGTATTTTTTATATTTTCCAAAAAGTTGCTCCGTGAAGTTTCAGGTCATTCCGAGAATGTTTGTTTCTGCACATAAATAACAGCATGGCAATTCTACTGAAAACGGCGTCAGTCCGGGTTAGTTCCATTCAAATCATGCAAGTTAGAGTCCAAAACAAGGGAAAAAGTGTTTGGAAAAGTAGATACGATGGAGACGTATCATTTACCAGCAATTGTCTAATTATCACATTCATACTATCCTCGATATATAGTGATGTTAGGGAGGCAGGGCCCTTTCTGCCCCTGTCTTCACCACTGTGCGTGTGTCTGAGAGATGAAGCGAAAGGCATGGAGGATGAGAGGGGGACGCTGGATATATAATTAATGTGGTTGTATTAGCTATGTAATCCTATATAGAGAGGTACAGATTGATCGATGTGGACATGGGAAAGAGGGTGAGACCTCACTAGATATATAGATTGATCGGTTTGTGTGGAAAACTATGAAAGACCTAACTATATATACACACATAGAGGAACATCGATCATTGCGCATGCATGTGAGAGATAAAGAATGTCCGATATGATGGAGAGGGGGAGGTGTGCATGTGTGCATGCATGGGAGGTCGACCTAAAGAAAAAGATTGCATGTGTGCGATGGATAATGCCGACTGGTAGTGTGTGTGCACGCATGCACGAGAGAAAGTTAGTGGTACAATTATAAAGAGAAGACGACTGTGTGGGTGTAAAAGACTAGGTGAGGTCATAATCAATGTAAAGTTGAATTCAAATATTTGAATAAAAGATCATGATGTTTGAAACCCATGCATGCATGAATATAACTGAGATATGCGCGGTGTGGTTTGGAAACGAGCATGTTGTACTGTATACACATTGAACAAGGTCAGACTGATTTGAATTTGAGATACCGATGGCAGACATCGTTTGGCCACATTGCATCTGTGCATGGACACACACTATTCTAATTGGAGATGATGGGTGGCTTTCATGTCACATATCTATATCTATACCCCTATATATTATATTTTATATTTCTTATATAGTGTACAGATAACTTTAACATTGAAAGATGGTCGTTGGATGAAGCCAATCCGATGGTGCAGAGATGGCAAATTTGAGCACTACTGGCCATTAGATATCATCCAGATTCCACCAGATTTTGCCACATGTACAATCTAGAAGACTCCATGGTTGAACTTAAACATAAGGCACAAACCTCAAAACACAAGCACTTCTTCTTTGTTCTAGAATCTTCCATATCAGAATTGCCCAAATGTTTCTCTACATGATTTGCCATTGTTTGTTTTTACTTTATGCTTTACAACGCACAATTCCATGAATCTTAAAATAGATTAGCTTTCTTATAAAAACTAGATGATTTTGAATGAAATGAACTATAAGAATTAAACGAACATCTACATCATGCATATATGACTCAAAGCTTACATGCTATAATGTGGTATTTATTCATAATTTGGTTGCCAAATCTCATGCGTGCAATGCACGTGTACCTTACTAGTCTAAATGGTGTTTGTGTGTGTGTTGTGTGTGTTAAACACATTGTACGTGTTAAATACATCGTTTAGATTATGAACATCTAGCTAGAGCATACATGTACTATCATTTGAATTCAACATAAAATGGATACATATATTTGAATTGGAGATCGTATGTACATGTAGTTCGTATTTATATAGGAATTTACTTCTCCTATATTCATGTCATGTGTTGTGAAGATAATATTTAGATGGTTGTATAACTAACCCAAGTACAATACCATTCAAACAGGGAAATGTACTCAAATTTAGTCCATATGCTAGACAACACACATTGTTTTTTATTGTTGAGGGAAGTGCAAATTGTTTTGGTACTGTACATGTTATGTTTGTTGTCCTCATTCTTTTAGTTTTTTTGTTGTATTTGAATGCATTTCTAGTAATATAGTAAAACGAGACATGGCTCTCTCTAGTGATGAGGTGCGAATTGCCTTTTTTGGGGTACATGTTAAGCTTGTTCTCCCGAAATTTCAAGCCGCGCCTTGTCATGTCGAAATTTCAAGCTAGCATCTCTGTCTATCGTGCTGCGAAACTCCCGCCTCTTCAACCCGCGCCTTGTTACCCTGAAATATTTAAGATATATCTTTGTCTCGTTGTGCTCGAAAAACTCCCTCCATCTCGACCCGCACCTTGCTATCCCAAAATTACAACGCGCGCGAAAACTCCCACCTCCTGCGAAATCCCGGCATGCGAAATGCCCGTGATACCCCTGAACCGAAAGAACCGCCTAGCACAAATCGGTGGGGGTACTTTCGTAACTTACCCCATATTTCGGACAAGTGCGTCCCTAAGCCATGGTTCCCCACTCCCATCCCATCAGCCCACCCATTCGAACACCGAGGCCGTGAAAACCCGTGAAGCCCCACACCCTCCTCCATCTGCCACACAACCGGAGCCTCTTCCTCGACGACGTCGTCCACAACAACACCTCAACGTCCCTCATCCACCGTACCGGATGAGGATCCGTCGTCGATCTCGTCGTCCTGCCGGTTCAGCCACCCCATCCTCCACCTCCAAGGAGCTGCCCCGATGTTCCCCTCGTCTTTCGTGCCACCTCCATTCCCACACTGCCGTCTTCACCTGCACCACCGGAAGAACAGCATCATCATTGTTTCCTCGGATGAAGATGAGGCCTAATCGGCACCACCAAAGAGGTTGTACACTAATCACCAACATTTTCTTCTTGATTCGATTCCACGGTGCTGCCGGTGCTCGGTCCCGAGCTGACATGCATGGCGTGGCTCCATCCACGGCGGCGGTGCTGGCCACTTCCTCCATGGCATCGCTCCCTCGACGGCGACGTCCACATCAGTAGGAGCTGCTGCTGCTTTAGCTCTCGCTCGCATTGCTACTCTGCTCTTGCTCGTGCTGCTGCTCTCGCTCTTGCTCTTGCTTGCGATGCCGGTCCGATTTAGCTACACTTCAGTCGGCTGAGTCGACTTTTGGGTCAGTCGGTTTTCAGGGGGTGGGGGGCTCGCCGAAGTTAAGGAAGAACCAGCCGCAGCGGGGAGGGGGGCTCGCCGGAGAGGTACCCCACTATCTATCTTAGGGTTCAGGGTGGGGGCGCTGGTCGCCGGCGATGGTGAGGCGGTGGCGTGGGGATTGCCGGAGAAAAAGCTCGGCACGGGGGGCCTAGAGGGATGACCGGGGCGGCGGCGGACCGGTGGTGGGGAGTGTTTTCGGGGTGGGCCGGGCGGCGCACCGCCGGCCGCGGGTGGCGGGGGGCCGCGGTTTGGCCGGTGGTGTCAGTCGTCTGATGCTGCTACACGACCAGCTGCCCCGGCTTTCGCACACGCTGCTGCTACTGCTTTTCTACTACTAGTGCGTTCAGTTTCGATAGTAAAATTTAGTTTCGACCGCAAAATTTAGTTTCGGCAGTTAAGTTCAGTTTCGACAAATTTAGTTTCGACAGTTAAGCTCGGAGATGAGCGGCTGATGTATTTTACATCTAGCACTCCGTGGTTATGTATTTTACATCATCTATTGGAGATGTTATTACAATTTTACTCAGGTTAACGCTGTCTCTCTTGTCCTGCTTCAACCTCAGTGTTGTACAACTCACCGGAGCTGCTCCAACAACGAAACCTACCATCACAGCGGAGCAGTACCCCGGGCTCCATCTCCAGACGCCTAAGATCTTCGTCCCCTCCTCCGACAGCCAAGTCAGTCGGAGCATCCTCACCGACCAACCCAATCATGCTGAGATCGACATGGCTTCGCCAAAGAGGTTGTACATATATTGTCCACTAAGCACATGTAGTAACGTGAAATACGATTAGTTTCTCCTACTATATGACAAGCAGTAAGGTACTAGGCAACTTAGCTATCTGTGATGGACTCTCTTGAATGCCATCATTATTTATCTCTGTCGTTTGAGCTGTGCATTTGTCGATGGGCCTGAGAGTTGAGCTAGTAGGGCAGTGGCCTGGGTCCAAAGTAGTAGAAGTAGCACAAAAACATTTTTTGAGTGTAGGCTTTCTTGCTCAAGCCTGCCTACTAGAATCACCAGTGCTTGGAAGGAAAAGTGAAGGAAAAACATAGGAATTGGGAAGTTTCCTATGGTACTACTATTCATGCATTTGGTTCAAAGGAATGGAGCAAAGGAAAACTATAGGATTTGTTCCTTTAGTGTCTCCTTGAAAAAAAAAACTGTAGGAATTTTAATTTCCACTTGTCCTCCTTTTCAAATTCCTATTCATGAAACACAAGACTAAGAGATAGTAGCATAATAGCATTATAAGCGTACATTTTCGTGTGGATTGACTTAATCTCACCATGCTTCTTTCCATCCTGTGATCTTCCAATTCTTGTGAACCAAACACCCAGATTGGCAGAAATCATGTGTTTTTAAATTCTCTATTTTCCACATGCATTCATATCCTATTCCTGTCTATTTCCTATCCCTGCATTGTTAGAATCCTAAAATTCAAACAAGCCCTTACAAAATTAATATTGTTACATATATGTGTCAAAGAAAACCTTGTGTCATTTGTCCTGCTCCTGCTGCGTTGTGTTCCACCCTAGCTCAGCTGCTCCAATGACGGAAGGGTTCACCACAATAGGGATCCACTCTCCAGACTGTCTTTCACTGCCTCAGACCTTTCCCCGTAGTCAGCAGCCACAACAACTGCATTACCATCATCAACTGAGCAGATGACCTTGAGGACTACACGGGTCCGCAAGAGAGGTCTAACTCTTCCGTGTCTGCTTACGTTATGCATTGCTTAATATGATGACATGCTACTTTATTGTTGTTTTCACCTATTAGACTCCGAGTCAGGTCCAAACTAATGCTAAAACTTGAGTTTATAAATGGTTGTGGGGTACATATTGGGGCAGCAATCAGTACTATATGTCTACTAACTGGTTAATCTCGGGTGTCTACTATGAGTTTCATGTTGGGTGCAAACAAACATTAAAGGAGCCATTATCTGTATTTTTTAACTAAAGCTATTATCTGCATGCTATCATTGGTTTTGGGTCTATCCACAGTTTGCTGCCATCACTCTGGAATTGTGCATGCACTCCTTACATAATCTCACTATATTTTATTCCTATGCATGCCAGTTATTGTACACAATGGAACTAAACATGTAGAGCAAAAGAGACGAGCCTTGCGTGGCAATAAAATTTCATGCACAAGTCGCTCCATGGTGGGCGCAAAGGCAGCCCCCCTCCACACATTTTGTATTGTAATCAAGAGGAAGATAATTGTTCTGAGGGGGATTCAGAAGGAGAAGACCACTCCTATTTACCCCCTGAGGTCTTCGCTCTAACTTGGCATGCTGATGTTGGTAATATCATGCATATGGTGCCTTGCATTGCTTACTTTATACATCAAATATGTCATCTGCTTAGTTTAGACATGCTTTGTGTGAATGCCATCTGTTTAGTTTCTTTATCGTATATGTGAATCATGCAATGCCATCTTATTTAGCCAGGCATCATATATGTGAATTTTGCAATGACACCCTGGTTAGCCAGTCATCTTATATGTGAATTATATCATGCCATCATTTTTTTATTACGTGTTAAATTTGTCAACAATTTTAGTACATTCAATTACTCTTCCTGTGCATCAGCCATTCGGCACGGTCATGGAAAAATCTAGAGTGGAAACAAGGTCTTCAGAGCAGACAATGTTGTCTGATGAAGCGCATGTCTTGCTGGTTACGGATAGCTCCTTAGAGGAGAATTCAGAGACAGGCGACCAGTCCTATTTCCCCCCCGAGGTGCATGCTCTAACTTGGCATGGTTATGTTGCTCATATCATGCGTATGGTATCTTGCATTGCTATGTCATTTGCTTAGTTTAGACATGATTTGTGTGAAAGCCACCTGTTTAGTGTCTAATTACCATATATGTGAATTATGCAATGCCATCTTGTTGCAAGACATCATATATGTGAATTATGCAATGCTATCTTGTTGCAAGGCATTATATATGTGAATTATGCAATTCCATGTTGTTTAGCCAAGCATCATATATGTGAATTATATCATGTCGTCCTTTTTTTGTATTTCTCGTTGCATTTGTCGACAATGTTTGTATATTCAACTACTCTTCCTGTGCATCAGCCATTTGAATTGGTGATGGAGAAATCTGGAGTGAAAACAAGGTCTTCAGAGCAGACAATGCTACCTGCTGAAGCAGATATCTTGCTGGTTACAGATAGCTCTTCAGAGGAGGATTCAGAGGCAGATGACCAGTCCTATTATCCCCCTGAGGTGTATGCTCAAACTTGGCAGGCTTATATTACTCATATAATGCATATGTTGTATTGCAATGCTTAGTTTATTCATCATATACACAATATTGAATGACATCTCCTTAGTTGACACATCATATATGCGATTGCCCTCTGCTCACTTGCTTAGTATATAAATCATATATTTGAATTATATCATGCCATGATGTTTACATAGACAACATGTATCTGAATTATGGCATGCCAACCCATTTTCTAAAGACATAATATAGTTATATCATCTCATCATGTTTACATTGTCATCATATTTTGAATTATGTCATTCTATCCATGAATTATATCATGCTATCATGTTTCCATCGACGGCATGTTTGTGATTTATGGCATGCCAACCACTTTAATAGACACATCGTATAGTTATATCATGTCATCCTGTTTACATAGTCATTATATTTTGAATTATGTCATTCTATCTTGTTTAGTTAGCCATCATACATGTGAAATTGTGCCATGTTATCCTGTTTAATTAGCCATCATATATGTGAAATTATGCCCTGCTATTCTATTTGGTTAGACAACATAAATGTGAATTATTTCATGCCCTCTTTTCTTCCCTACTATCCATTGCACCTGTCTATCTTACAATGTCTGTACATTCAGTTACTTTTCTTGTTTATCAGCCATTTCAATTGGAGGCGGTGATGGCAGTATCTGTGGGAGTAAGAACACGGTCTTCAAAAAAGATTGTGCCACTGTCGATGCAGATAGAACCACGGTTGTACTTGCCCAAGAACCAGCCCCACCACACATAACCCAGACTCAAGCAAATTGTACCCCTACCCAGTTGGACAGAGAACCAGCTACACCCCTTCTAACCCCAACCCCAGCAGATAGTAACCCAGTTCCATTTGACACAGCACCGTCTCCACCACAGAGTACCCAAACATGAGTAGTTAGTAAGGCAACTGCAGTGCCCAAAGCACGAGGACCACCACTCCGAACCCCAAGTCAACGCTTAAAGTAGAAGAAGAATTGTTCTCAGGTCAGGTTCCATAGCTATGGCTCATACTAATTTGCTCTTGCATCACTGTATTTACTCATACCAACTAATTTCAAATTTGAAGGATGCAATTGAAACTCCAATGGTGCAACAGGTATGTTTTAAACCTGTTTCTTTAACGTGTTTGCTGTTGTAACTTGCTCTATGTTGATTTCAGTTTCAATTGAATAAACAATTATGTTCTCATGTCATGCACATTACAAGTGTTGTTATTGCCGTGTAGTTTCCCACACTTATACTCTGTCTATGTTGCTTTGTCTTAAAATGGATATGCTTTGAACTGTCTCTATCTTGATTTGGCAACATAAACTAGAATGATATAGACCATACAGTGACCATACTACATAGATATATGTTTGTTTCATGTTCTTATCCGGTCCACCTTACTACTAAACTGGTTTACCAAAATGAGTTTGATATACAACATGGTAAACCTGTGATGTGTTTGTTTGTTTCTCTTTTAGAACGCGGATAAAATATTGGAGAAGAGTATCTCGTTATGCAATGGTAAAGGAAGTAATGCAGATAAGGTTCAAGATAGTGAGACATCCCTGTTGGTCTCCAAGAAAGCTGATAAAAACTATATTGAAGACACTGAGACAACCCCAAAGTCTTGTCTTGATGTAGTGTTCGAGTTACTAGCTACTACTGCTGGCACCAGCTCTTCGAACTTGCTGCCTGAATCAGTTCGGCTTCTTGAGTCTCAACTTCAAGTTGAAAGACATCGATCAGATGTTATGCGACAGGAAGCCGAAGGACTGAGGAAGTCCCTGTAGAATTCATATGCATACTTTCTGGTGCAACAGCAAGTGCTGGAGGATTTAAGCGCCAAACAAGAGAAAGTTAATAAACTTGCTAAGCATCTTGCCAGCATTATGGGTACCCAAGATATTGTTTCTTGAGCTCTTCTGAAGTGGTTTCAGTTCTGGACTTGTTTTGCTGCGGCGTTTATTTGCACTGGTCAGCAACTTTGACAACCAGTGTATATGATATGCGGCTTTGTTCCCTATATTTGCACTGGTGGCAAAATTTGATGCCCAGTGGATGTAATATGTGTAATAGCCGTGATAGCCTAGCATAAGTTGCTTGCTTATTTATTTCCTTATTGTCTTGTTTATTTGTTTGCTTGCAGTCAGTGTTGTTCTTTTTCCGCGGTTTGCTAGTGGCCGCAATAACCTATTTTTTAAAACTATGCCACAATAACCATGGGCTACATATTAACAGTAGTTACCAAGGGCCTCCTACAGGCCGTAGAAACAATGAGCCTTTTAAGGGACGTAGAAACAATGGGCCTTCTATGGGTCGTAGCATCAATGGGCCTTCTACGGGTTGTATGATCGATCGGCCAAACATGGGCCAATAACATACCGCATTATGGGCCGTAACGGGCTAGATTTGGAATCGTCCGTTCATGGGCCGGCCATAACGGGCCATCGTTAATCGGCCGTATTTGATGACGCTACGAAAACGGCCCAACGGATTAACGGGCTGATTGTAACCACGGGCTGAATTTGGCCCACAAGCAGAAAAGGCTAGTAATGGGCCGTAAGTAACCGAATGTTGGAAATAAGCCCAAGAATAAATGGGCCCTGATAAGGCCGAAAGATAACATGGGTTGGAAATGGCCCAATGGAATAATGGGCCGTTAATGGGTATAAAGCGGTACACTATTCATTACGGGCCAGATTCACCATGGGTCGTTAATGGGCCAAGAGTTACAGATGGCCTCGTATGGGCCGAAAGACATCATGGGCCATACATGGGCTGGAATCATATTGGACGTCCCAGATGAAGCTACTGGGCTTAATTCCAATAGGCCGTAACAGGTCGTCAGTTAGCGGGTCGTAAATGGGTTATATACTAACAGGTCGTTAACAAGCTTTCCGTGGACCGGCCCATTACCTTTTGACCAAGTCAAACGGGCCGGCCTTTTCACTGGAATGGGCCTCTATTGGGTCGTGCCACGTGTCAACGTATCATAGGCGCCTCCTATCCAATGAATGGATGACATCTGTCCCAACGGTGAGCCAACACGTGTTTCCTCCGGCCAATGACAATTTTACACGTGGAAAATCCTCATTGGTCCGGGCTGTTAACGGGTTATCGGATCCAAAACCGGACTTGATAGCTTAACGGCGACCCATTACGGTGGATGCCACATGTCGGTCACCCTTGACGAAAGCACTTCTATGACGCGTGATTTATCGTCATGGAAGTGGACACTTCTGTGATGATAATTTTGGTAATGTCATGGAACACTTCTACGACAGCGCAAGTATGACTATCTTGATTCTGTCATAAAATCGCCATGGATGTACATGCATGATAGAAAACGTGACCTACTATGACAAACATGTATCATTACGGAAGTGTCTTTTTTTGTAGTGCCTCCACAGAACCCTCAGTCATATTCTCGCGGTGCTTAGGCAAAGCCCTGCACGGATTACTTCACCATCACCGTCACCACACCGTCGTGCTGATGGAACTCATCTATTTCCTTGACACTTTGCTAGATCAAGAGTTCGAGGGACGTCATCAAGCTGAACATATGCAGAACTCGTAGGTGGCCTACTTTCGGTACTTGATCGGTCGGAACGAGAAGAAGTTCAACTACATCAACCGCGTTGTCAAACGCTTCCGCTTTCGGTCTACGAGGGTAGGTAGACACACTCTCCCCCTCTCGTTGCTATGCATCTCCTAGATAGATCTTGTGTGAGAATAGGAGTTTTTTTGAAATTGCATGCTATGTTACCCAACAGTGGTATCAGAGCTAGGTCTATGCGTAGATGATATGCATGAGTAGAATACAAAGAGTTGTGGGCGGTGATCGTCATACTTCTTACAACCAATGTCTTATTTTGATTCGGCGGTATTGTTGTATGAAGTGGACCGGATCAACCTTACATGACCATGTTCATGAGACCGGTTCCACCGACAGACATGCAACTAGTTTTGCATAAAGGTGGCTGGCGGGTGTCTATTTCTCCTACTTTAGTTGAAACGAATTTGACTGCGTTTGGTCCTTGTTGAAGGTTAAAACGACAAAATTGATAAATCACCGTTGTGGTTTTGATGCATAGGTAAGACCGGTTCTTGCTAGAAGTCTGTAGCAGCCACGTAAAACTTGCAACAACAAAGTAGAGGATGTCTAACTTGTTTTTTGCAGGGCATGTTGTGATGTGATATGGTCAAGACATGATGTGATATATGTTATTGTATGAGATGATCATGTTTGGTAAAAGTTATCGGCAACTGGCAGGAGCCTTATGGTTGTCTCTTTATTGTATGAAATGCAAACATCGTGTAATTGCTTTACTTTATCACTATGCGTTAGCGATAGTTGTAGAAGCAATAGTTGGCGAGATGACCATGACGCAACGATGGACATCAAGGTGTCGAGCCAGTGACAATAGAGATCATGACGATGCTTTGGAGATGGAGATAAAAAGCACAAGATAATGATGGCCATATCATGTCACATATTTTGATTGCACGTGATGTTTATCTTTTATGGATCTTATTTTCCTTAGTACGGCGGTAACATTATAAGATGATCCCTTACTAAAATTTCAAGGTATAAGTGTTCTCCCCAAGTATGCACCGCTGTGACAATTCGTCGTGTTGAGACACCACGTGATGATAAGGTGTGATAGACTCTACGTTCACATACAACGGGCGCAAGACAGTTTTGCACATGCGGAATAATCAGGTTAAACTTGACGAGCCTGGCATGTACAGACATGGCCTCAGAACACTGGAGACCGAAAGGTCGAACATGAATCATATAGTAGATATGATCAACATAGAGATGTTCACCATTGATGACTACTCCATCTCACATGATGGTTAGACATGTTTAGTTGATTTGGATCGTGTATCATTTAGATGACTTGATGGATGTCTATCTAAGTGGGAGTTCTTAAGTAATACGATTAATTGAACTTAATTTATCATTAACTTAGTCCTGATAGTTTTTGCATATTTATGTTGTAGATCAATAGCTCACGTTGTAGCTCCCCTATGTTTTTGACATGTTCCTAGAGAAAACTAAGTTGAAAGATGATAGTAGCAATGATCCGGACTGGGTCCGTGATCTGAGGATTATCCTCATTGCTGCATAGAAGAATTATGTCCTTGATGCACCGCTAGGTGACGGACCTATTGCAAGAGTGGATACAGACGTTATGAACATTTGGCAAGCTCGGTATGATGACTACTTGATAGTTTAGTGTGCCATACTTTACGGCTTAGAATCGAGGCTGCAAAGATGTTTTGAACGCCATGGAGCATATGAGATGTTCCAAGAGATGAAATTGGTATTTCAGACTCATTCCCATGTCGAGAGGTATGATACCTCTGACAAGTACTTTGCCTACAAGATGGAGGAGAATAGCTCAGCTAGTGAGCATGTACTCAGAATGTCTGGGCACTACAATCGCTTGAATCAAGTGGGAGTTAATCTTCCAGAGAAGATAGTGATTGACAGAGTACTCTAGTCACTATCACCAAGCTACTAGAACTTCGTGATGAACTATAATATGCAAGGGATGACGAAAACGATTCCCGAGCTCTTCGCGATGCTGAAATTAGCGAAGGTAGAAATCAAAAAAGAGCATCAAATGTTGATGGTTAACAAGACCACTAGTTTCAAGAAAAGGGGCAAGGGAAAGAAAGGGAACTTCAAGAATAATGGCAAGCAAGTTGCCACTCCCATGAAGAAGCCCAAAGCTGGACCCAAGCCTGAAAATGAGTGCTTCTACTGCAAAGGAAATGGTCACTGGAAGTGGAACTGCCCCAAATACTTGGTGTATAACAAGGATGGCAAAGTGAACAAAGGTATATTTGATATACATGTTATTGATGTGTATTTTACTAGTGTTCAAAGTAACCCCTAGGTATTTGATATCGGTTCGCATGCTAAGATTAGTAACTCGAAACAAGAGTTACAAAGACTAGTTAAAAGTGAGGTGACCATGTGTGTTGGAAATGATTCCAAGGTTGATATGGTCACCATCACACACTCCTCTACTTTCGGGATTAGTGTTGAACCTAAATAAATGTTATTTGGTGTTTGCATTGAGCATTAATATGATTAGATCATGATTATTGCAATACGTTTATTCATTTAAGTTAGAGAATAATTGTTGTTCTCTTTACATGAATAAAACCTTCTGTGGTCATACACCCAATGTAAATGGTTTATTGAATCTCAATCATAGTAATACACATATTCATAATATTGAAGCCAAAAGATGCAAAGTTCATAATGATAGTGCAACATACTTGTGGCACTACCGTTTAGGTCATATTGGTGTAAAGCACATGAAGAAACTCCAAGTAGATGGACTTTTGGAATCACTTGATTATGAATCATTTGATACTTGCGAACCGTGCCTCATGGGTAAGATGACTAAAACTCCGTTCTTCGGAACAATGGAGTGAGCCAATGACTTATTGGAAATAATACATATTGATGTATATGGTCCGATAAGTGTTGAGGCACGCGGCGGGTATCGTTATTTTCTAACCTTCACAGATGATTTGAGCAAATATAGGTATATCTACTTAATGAAACACAAGTCTGAAACATTTGAAAAGTCAGAGTAAAGTGGAGAATCATCATAACAAGAAAATAAAGTTTCTGCGATCTGATCGCGGAGGCGAATATTTGAGTTATGAGTTTGGCCTTCATTTGAAACAATGTAGAATAGTTTCACAACTCACGCCACCTGGAACACCATAGCATAATGGTGTGTCCGAACGACGTAATCGTACTTTATTAGATACGGTGCATTCTATGATGTCTCTTACCGATTTACCACTATCGTTTTGGGGTTATGCATTAGAGACAACTGCATTCACGATAAATAGGGCACCGTCTAAATCCATTGAGATGACACTATATGAACTGTGGTTTGGCAAGAAACCTAAGTTGTCGTTTCTTAAAGTTTGGGGTTGCGACACTTATGTCAAAAGGCTTCAGCCTGGTAAGCTCAAACCCAAATATGAGAAGTGTGTCTTCATAAGATACCCTAAGGAAACAATTGGATACACCTTCTACCATAGATTTGAAGGCAAGATCTTTTTTGCCAAGAATGGAACCTTTCTAGAGAAGGAGTTTCTCTCGAAAGAAGTGAGTGGGAGGAAAGTAGAACTTGATGAGGTAATTGTACCTTCTCTCAATTTGGAAAGTAGCGCATCAGAGAAAGCCGTTCCCGTGATGCCTACACCAACTAGAGAGGAAGTTAATGATGATGATCATGAAACTTCATATCAAGTTACTACTAGACCTCGTAGGTCGAACAGAGCACGTTCTGCACTAGAGTGGTATGGTAATCCTATTCTGGAAGTCATGTTACTAGACCATGGCGAACCTACGAACTATGAAGAAGCTATGATGAGCCCAGATTCCGACAGATGCATTGAGGCCATGAAATCTGAGATAGGATCCATGTATGAGAACAAAGTGTGGACTCTGGTGGACTTGCCTGATGATTGGCAAGCCATAGAAAATAAATGGATCTTCAAGAAGAAGACTGACGTTGATGGTAATGTTATTGTCTACAAAGCTTGACTTGTCGCAAAAGGTTTTTTGACAAGTTCAAGGAGTTGACTACGATGAGACTTTCTCACCTGTAGCGATGCTTAAGTCCATCCTAAATGGATATCTCAAAGAAGAGTTGTATATGATGCCACCAGAAGGTTTTGTCGATCCTAAAGGTGCTAACAAAATATGAAAGCTCCAGTGATCCATCTATGGACTAGTGCAAGCATCTCGGAGTTGGAATATACGCTTTGATGAGGTGATCAAAGCATATGGTTTTATATAGACTTACGGGGAAGCCTGTATTTACAACAAAGTGAGTGGGAGCTCTGTAGCATTTCTAATATTATATGTGGATGACATATTGTTGATTGGAAATGATGTAGAATTTCTAGATAGCATAAAAGGATACTTGAATAACAATTTTTCAATGAAAGACCTCGGTGAAGCTGCTTACATATTGGGCATCAAAATCTATAGAGATAGATCAAGACACTCGATAAGACTTTCTATGATTACATACCTTGACAAGATTTTGAATGAGTTCAAAATAGATCAGTCAAAGAAGGAGTTCTTGTCTTTATTGCAAGGTGTGAAGTTGAGTAAGACTCAAAACCCGACCACAGTAGAAGATAGAGAGAGAATGAAAGCATTCCCTATGCCTCAGCCACATGTTCTATAAAGTATGCCATGCTATGTACCAGACCTATTGTATACCTTGCCATGAGTTTGGAAAAAGGGATGCAATAGTGATTCAGGAGTAGATCAGTGGACAATGGTCAAAATTATCCTTAGGTACCTAAAGAGGACTAAGGAAATGTTTCTCGGTTATGGAGGTGAGAAAGAGTTCGTCGTAAAGGGTTACGTCGATACAAGCTTTGACATTGATCCAGATGACTCTGAGTCTCAATCTGGATACATATTAAAAGTGGGAGCAATTAGCTAGAGTAGCTCCGTGTAGAGCATTGTAGACATAGAAATTTGCAACCTACATACCGATCTGAATGTGACAGGGCCGTTGACTAAACTTCTCTCACAAGCAAAACATGATCACACCTTAAGTACTCTTTGGGTGTTAATCACATAGCGATGTGAACTAGATTATTGACTCTAGTAAACCCTTTGGGTGTTGGTCACATGGCGATATGAACTATGGGTGTTAATCACATGACGATGTGAACTATTGGTGTTAAATCACATGGTGATGTGAACTAGATTATTGACTCTAGTGCAAGTGGGAGACTGAAGGAAATATGCCCTAGAGGCAATAATAAAGTTGTTATTTTATATTTCCATATTCATGATAAATGTTTATTATTCATGCTAGAATTGTATTGACCGGAAACCTTAATACATGTGTGTATACATAGACAAAATACTGAGTCCCCAGTGAGCCTCTACTTGACTACCTCGTTGATCAAAGATGGTTAAGATTTCCTTATTGGTGAACATAGTAATTTCAAAAATTTCCTACGCACACGCAAGATCATGGTGATGCATAGCAACGAGAGGGGAGAGTGTCGTCCACGTACCCTCGTAGACTGTAAGCGGAAGCGTTATGAGAACGCGGTTGATGTAGTTGTATGTCTTCATGATCCGACCGATCCAAGTACCGAATGTACGGCACCTCCGAGTTCAGCACACGTTCAGCTCGGTGACGTCCCATGAACTCTGATCCAGTAGATCTTTGAGGGAGAGTTCCGTCAGCACGGAGGCATTATGATGGTGATGATGATGCTACCGATGCAGGGCTTCGCCTAAGCACCGCTATGATATGACCGAGGTGGATTATGGTGGAGGGGGGCACCGCACACGGCTAAAAGATCAACTGATCAACTTGTGTGTCTTGGGGTGCCCCTGCCCCCGTATATAAAGGAGCAAGGGGGAGGCCGGCCTGCCCTAGCAGGGCGTGCCAAGAGGAGGAGTCCTCCTCCTAGTGGGAGTAGGACTCCCCTTTCCTAGTCCCACTAGGAGGGGGAGGAAGGAGTGGGAGAGGGGGAAAGGCAAGGGGGCGCCCCCCCTTTCCTTGTCCTATTCGGACTCAAGGGGAGGGGGCGCGTGTCCTGCCCTGGCTGGCCCCTCTCTCTCCACTAGGGCCCAACAAGACCCATTAACCAACGGGTGGTTCCGGTAACCCCCCCCCCCGGCACTCCGGTAAATTCCCGATTTCACCCGGAACTATTCTGATGTCCAAATATAGGCTTCCAATATATCAATGTTTATGTCTCGACCATTTCAAGACTCCTCGTTATGTGCGTGATCATATCCAGGACTCTGAACTACCTTCGGTACATCAAAACACATAAACTCATATTACCGATCATCACTGAACTTTAAGCGTGCGGACCTACGGGTTCGAGAAGTATGTAGACATGACCGAGAATCGTCTCTGGTCAATGACCAATAGCGAAACTTGGATGCTCATATTGGTTCCTACATATTCTACAATGATCTTTATCGGTCAAACCGCATAACAACATACGTTGTTCCCTTTGTCATCGGTATGTTACTTGCCCGAGATTCGATCGTCGGTATCTCAATACCTAGTTCAATCTCGTTACCGGCAAGTCTCTTGACTCGGTCCATAATGCTACATCCCGTAACTAACTCATTAGCTACATTGCTTGCAAGGCTTATTGTGATGTGCATTACCGAGAGGGCCCAGAGATACCTCTCCGACAATTGGAGTGACAAATCCTAATCTCGATCTATGCCAATTCAACAAGTACCATCGGAGACACCTGTAGAGCACCTTTATAATCACCCAGTTACATTGTGACATTTGGTAGCACACAAAGTATTCCTCCGGTACTCAGGAATTGCATAATCTCATAGTCATAGGAACATGTATAAGTCATGAAGAAATCAATAGAAACAAACTAAACGGTCACCGTGCTAAGCTAACGGATGGGTCAAGTCAATTACATCATTCTCTAATGATGTGATCCCGTTAATCAAATGACAACTCATTTCTATGGTTAGGAAACATAACCATCATTGATTCAACGAGCTAGTCAAGTAGAGGCAAACTAGTGACACTCTGTTTGTCTATGTATTCACACATGTACTAAGTTTCCAGTTAATACAATTCTAGCATGAATAATAAACATTTATCATGATATAAGGAAATATAAATTACAACTTTACTATTGCCTCTAGGGCATATTTCCTTCATTCCTAACCATGGAAATGAGTTGACATTTGATAACAAGATCACATCATTAGGAGAATGATGTGAAGGACAAGACCCATCCGTTTGCTTAGCATATTGATCGTTTAGTTTTATTGCTATTTCTTTCTTCATGCCAAATACATATTCCTTCGACTATGAGATTATGCAACTCCCGAATACCGAAGGAATGCCTTGTGTGCTATCAAACGTCACAACGTAACTGGGTGATTATAAAGATGCTCTACAGGTATCTCTGAAGGTGTTTGTTGGGTTGGCATAGATCGAGATTAGGATTTGTCACTGATACGTCTCCAACGTATCTATAATTTTTGATTGCTCCATGCTATTATATTATATATTTTGGATGTTAATGGGCTTTATTATACACTTTTGTATCATTTTTGGGACTAACCTACTAACTGGAGGCCTAGCCCAAATTGCTGTTTCTTTGCCTATTTTAGGGTTTCGAGAAAAGGAATATCAAACGGAGTCCAAACGGAATGAAACCATCGGGAACGTGATTTTCTCAACAGATGTGATCTAGGAGACTTGGAGTGGTCGTCAAGAAACAATGGGAGGAAGGCACGAGGCCGGGGGCACGCCTACCCCCTGGGCACGCCCTCCACCCTCGTGGGCCCTCCGTTGCTCCACTGACGTACTTCTTCCTCCTATATATATCCATGTACCCCCCCCCAAACATCCAAGAGCACCACGAAAACCTAATTCCACCGCCGCAACCTTTTGTACTCAAGAGATCCCATCTCGGGGCCATTTTCGGACCTCCGCCGGAGGGGGCATTAATCATGGAGGGCCTCTACATCAACTCCATGGCCTCTCCGGTGATGTGTGAGTAGTTTACTTCAGACCTACGGGTCCATAGTTATTAGCTAGATGGCTTCTTCTCTCTCGTTGGATCTCAATACAAAGTTCTCCTCGATCTTCTTGGAGATCTATTTGATGTAATCTTCTTTTACGGTGTGTTTGTCGAGATACGATGAATTGTGGGTTTATGATCCAGATTATCTATGAACAATATTTGATTCTCCTTTGAATTCTTTTATGTATGATTGGTTCATCTTTGCAAGTCTCTTCGAATTATCAGTTTGGTTTGGCCTACTAGATTGATCTTTCTTGCAATGGGAGAAGTGCTTAGTTTTGGGTTCAATCTTGCGGTGTTCGATCCCAGTGACAGAAAGGGAACCTACACATATTGTATTGTTGCCATCGAGGATAAAAAGATGGGGTTTATATCATATTGCATGAGTTTATCCCTCTACATCATGATCTTCCCTAAAGCATTACTCTGTTCTTATGAACTTAATACTCTAGATGCATGCTGGATAGCGGTCGATGTGTGGAGTAGTAGTAGTAGATGCAGAATCGTTTCGGTCTACTTGTCTCGGATGTGATGCCTATATACATGATCATACCTAGATATTCTCATAACTATGCTCAATTCTATCAATTGCTCGACAGTAATTCCTTTACCAACCGTAATACTTATGCTCCTGAGAGAAGCCACTAGTGAAACCTATGGCCCCCGGGTCTATCTTCCATCATATTAATCTTCCAACACTTAGTTATTTCCTTTGCCATTTATTTTACTTTGCATCTTTATCATAAAAATACCAAAAATATTATCTTATCATATCTATCAGATCTCACTCTCGTAAGTGACCGTGAAGGGCTTGACAACCCCTTTATCCCGTTGGGTGCGAGGTTCTTATTTGATTGTGTAGGTGCATGGGACTTGAGCGTGATCTCCTACTGGATTGATACCTTGGTTCTCAAAAACTGAGGGAAATACTTATGCTACTTTGCTGCATCACCCTTTCCTCTTCAAGGGAAAACCAACGCAGTGCTCAAGAGGTAGCAAGAAGGATTTCTGGCGCCGTTCACAGGGAGATTCGTGCCAAGTCAAGTCAAGATTTGACTCCCAACAACGAGCGATTTCTGGCGCCGTTGCTGGGGAGATTCGCGCCAAGTCAAGTCAAGACATACCAAGTACCCATCACAAACTCTTATCCCTCGCATTACATTATTTGCCATTTGCCTCTCATTTTACTCTCCCCCCCACTTCACCCTTTCCGTTTTATTCGCCCTCTCTCTCCGTTCCCCTTCTCTTTTCTGCTCACCTTTATTTCGCCATGTCAGAATCAAAAAGGGTTGAGGGTTCTCTCCCAAGTTTTAGTACTTTTGACAATCCTTCTATTCTCTCTAAACTCATAAAAATGATGTTATGGAAAGACCTGCCGAAGTTATCAGTGAAAATCTTAATAATTTTGACGAAGATGATTCCGTAATTTTTCGTTATTTACTCGATGAATCTTTGAAATATGCTTGGGATAGACTATTAAGGATCCGAGCCAGCTATGTGCCCCAATACCAAATTGAAATTTACTTAAAGAGCTTTTATGTTGCCCTACCTTCTTCGTTTAAGTATATCCTAGATTCTATTTTTGAAGAAGGTTTTCTTGAAGGGGATGCTGTAGATACTTATTGAGGGAGTCCTGGATTAGGGGGTGTTCGGGTGGCCGGACTATACCTTCAGCCGGACTCCTGGACTATGAAGATGCAAGATTGAAGACTTTGTCCCGTGTCCGGAAGGGACTTTCCTTGGCGTGGAAGGCAAGCTTGGCGATGCAGATATTCAAGATCTCCTACCATTGTAACCGACTCCGTGTAACCCTAACCCTATCCGATGTCTATATAAACCGGAGGGTTGTAGTCCGTAGGACATCAACTCCATATACAACAATCATATCATAGGCTAGCTTCTAGGGTTTATCCTCCTTGATCTCGTGGTAGATCTACTCTTGTACTACCCATATCATCAATATTAATCAAGCAGGAGTAGGGTATTACCTCCATCGAGAGGGCCCGAACCTGGGTAAAAACATCGTGTCCCTTGTCTCCTGTTACCATCCGGCCTTGACGCATAGTTCGGGACCCCCTACCCGAGATCCGCCGGTTTTGACACCAACATTGGTGATTTCATTGAGAGTTCCTCTGTGTCGTCGCCTTTAGGCCCGATGGCTCCTTTGATCATCAACAATGATGCGGTCCAGGGTGAGACTTTTCTCCCCGGACAGATCTTCGTCTTTGGCGGCTTCGCACTGCGGGCCAATTCGCTTGGCCACCTGGAGCAGATCGAAAGCTACGCCCCTGGCCATCAAGTCAGGTTTGGAAGCCTAAATTACATGGCAGACATCCGCGGAGATTTGATCTTCGACGGATTCGAGCCACAACCAAGCGCGCCGCACTGTCTCGCGGGGCATGATCTAGCTCTATCACCGAATAGTATCCCGGAGGCCGCAAACGCACCAGCTCTGACCCTTAATTCGGAGCCAGTTGTGTCAATTGAGGATGAGCGGTTGCGCGTCACCTCGGGGGCTGCGATCTCAAAGGCGATCGAGCCGAACGCCGGCCCCACACTCCGCGTGACTCATGACTCCGAGGATCCGGACTCCTCTCCGGTATCCGAACCCCCCGCGCCCCTGCCGATCGAATCCGATTGGGCACCAATAATGGAGTTCACCGCCACGGACATCTTTCAGCACTCGCCTTTTGGCGATATCCTGAATTCTCTCAAGTCTCTCTCTTTATCAGGAGAGCCCTGGCCGAACTGCGGTCAGCAAGGATGGGATACGGACGATGAAGAAATTCAAAGCCCACCCACCACCCACTTGGTAGCCACTGTCGATAATTTAAACGACGTGCTCAACTCCGACTCCGAAGACATCGACAGCATGGATGACGATGCAGGAGATACCGATGAACCAACGCCCATAGGGCATTGGACAGCCACCTCATCTCACGATGTGTACATGGTGGATACCCCTAAAGGAAGCGACAATGAGGAAAAAGGGGATGGAACGGGAGATCGACCCCCTGAAAAGCAATCAAAGCGTCGGCGTAAACATCGACCCAAGCCCCGCCTCGATAATAACCCAGCCATAGAGCAGGACGAGCCGGTAGACGACGAGCAAGCCTTAGAGAAACCGTCCGAACAGGGCAACACGGATAGAGAAACCGAACACCCCTCCTCCGGCGAAAACGACATTCCGGACGACCTCACGCCGGATAAACCCATGGAGCAGAAGAATCTCCACAAGAGGCTCGTTGCAACTGCATGCAGCCTGAAAAAGCAGAAGCGGAAGCTAAAAACAGCGGAAGATGCACTCCGGATTAGATGGAGCAAAGTAATCAATACCGCAGATAAATACAGCGACGGTAGCCGCACTAAAAGCTATTCGAAAAGAAAGCTACTGTCTGAATTCGATGAAGAGGCCCTAGAGCCCTCGCATTCAAAAAATAAGAAAGCCACACGGTCGGATGGATGACCCCATAAAGCGGCAAGCGGCGCCGCACTTAAATCGGCATGCGACCCACCTAAGGATTCACATCATGGCCCAGTTAGGTCCATTTATGGACCAAGAAAGCAAGCTCTCGTAAGCAATGCAATAAAGCCATCATCAGAATCCGGCACACCCAAATACAGGGGCGTCACACACCCCCTATGTTTCACCGATGAGGTCCTGGACTATGAATTTCCAGAGGGATTCAAGCCCATAAACATAGAGGCATATGATGGAACAACAGACCCTGGAGTCTGGATCGAGGATTATATCCTCCACATACACATGGCTAGAGGAGATGATCTCCACGCCATAAAACATTTACCCCTTAAGCTTAAAAGCCTTCCTGAAAACACAATTGGAAGTTGGGAAGAGCTCGAGGATGCTTTCCGAGCAAATTTTCATGGGACCTATGTCCGCCCTCCGGATGCAGACGATCTTAGTCACATAACTCAACAGCCCAGAGAATCAGCTCGGCAGTTCTGGAATAGATTCTTCACTAAAAAGAATCAAATAGTCGACTGTCCGGACGCCGAAGCCTTAGCAGATTTCAGGCATAACGTTCGAGACGAATGGCTCGCCAGACACCTCGGCCAAGAAAAGCCAAGAACAATGGCCGCACTAACAAGCCTCATGACCCGCTTTTGTGCAGGAGAGGATAGCTGGTTGGCAAGATGCAGCCCCAGCAACCCAAGTACATCCGAAACTAGGGATGGAAACGGAAAACCGCGACGCCACAAGGACTGTCGCCGGACTAAGGAAAAAAGTCCGAAGAGCACGGCAGTCAATGCCGGATTCAAAGGCTCACGACAAAATCAAACAAAACCGCCCCTCCAGGATAACAGGGATGATCCATCCAACTTAAATAAAATCCTGGACAGGATATGTCAGATACACAGTACTCCCGGGAAGCCTGCTAACCATACCCACAGAGATTGTTGGGTTTTCAAACAATCCGGCAGACTCAATGCCGAACACAAGGGGCTCGACACACCAAGCGAAGACGAGGACGAACCCCAAAAGCAAAGCACCAGGAAACAAAAGAACTTCCCACAAGAAGTAAACATAGTAAACTTACTTCACATAACAAAATGTGTGGCGCCCATAAAGGTACGCACCACACGACCTATCCCCAAAGGGTCCCACCACTGGTTGTCAAAACCAATCATCTTCGATCAGCTAGATTATTCTAGAAATATCAAGAATGCAGGCTGAACTGCCTTGATACTCGATCCAATAATTGGCGGACTCCAGTTTTCAAATGTCCTCATGGACGGCGGCAGTGCACTAAACCTGATATATCAGGATACAATCCATCACATGGGGATAAACCCAGCAAGAATCCGCCTCAGCAAAACCTCCTTTCAAGGAGTAACACCTGGTCCGGACACCCATTGTATGGGTTTTCTCCGGCTAGAAGTTATATTCGGCTCTGCTGATAACTTCCGCCACGAAAAGCTGACCTTCCATATCTTCCCATTCTCAAGTCGCTATCAAGCACTACTGGGACGCGAAGCTTTCGCCCGCTTTAACGCAATACCGCATTATGCATCTCTCACGCTTAAGATGCCTGGTCCACGAGGCATCATCTCTTTGAAGGGGAAGCACTAAAGTGCGCCTCCCCAAGCGGAGGACTGTGCGGCCGCTTTGACAGCCCCACAGTAAAATGGCCTCACCAGCCAAAAAACTTCGAAATAGGTCATTAAAGACCACGAACGCGGATAGACGAGTTCGGGACAAAATCATCATTGATGCGGGCTTAGTGGCCATATACCCCCACTAGGGGCTCCATGCATATACAATAAGAGACAATAAAGCTCAATTTTATATATTTTACTTTATACTTTGTTTATTTTAAACTTTTGTTCGGCATGACCCATTTTCAACTCAGTTCCTTTCTTTTACAGATGAACGTCGTGCGGCGCCCGTCCAGGATACGGCACAACGGAGACACATGCGCAGACGTGCAGTAGGGACCCGTCCTAAAGGATTCTTTTTAGATTAAGACCCTGCGTAAACCTTTTTTACTATCTCTTGTTGCTACACATCCCCTGGTTTTTTCTGATATAACCAAGGAGGAGGCTGGCTTCTTGGCATGTGGCCACGTCAGAATTTTTGCACGTACCTGGACACTAGGGGCTTTTTTAATAAAGAGTGTTGTTTCGCCCGCACTCATAAAGACCGAACACCTTAGGGAGTGTTCGGCGTCGCGAGTTTTGGCATTATATGCATCAGCTCCGAATCATGTCTTTGGTCAAATGTTGGGTTCCCTGGCTCCTGAGTTCGGCTACCTTACGTTCCGCTCTATCGGCTAAGGTAGCACCAGGAGAACTACTGCGATTGTGCCCCGGTTCGGCCGGGCGAGCACCTTAGTAGAGAAAGCCGAAAACTGACTATCATGATGTAGCGTGAGACTGGTCAGCCACTCGATGACCTATCGGAATCTATCGGATTCCTCCGCTTTAACGAAGGGCCGCTTCCCGGCAGGCACATACGCGCCCCGAACTCGGGCGAGCGCGGTCGCCACCAAGGGGATACCTAAATAGTCTCATTGTCAAGCTCCTATGGCTAAGTGAAAGTGTTAAAGCATTATAGTCTGGTTGCCTGGCCCACTGCGCTATCACCTCCTTTGTAGGACCAAGACGTTGGGTTAAGTGTGAAAATGCGTCTTCTACGAGCACCCCCGCACTATGTGCGTGGGGGTTGAAGCCAACGACTGCCATCTTTCAGATTTTGTATATATATATATCTTAAAACGGCCGCACAGGAGGTGTTCCCAATACTTGAAGGCACAAGTATAAAAAGGCCACTACAGTTTATCAAAATATTACTTTATAATTACATATGCTATCATAACATAGCATCTTTCGAGCACTGCGTCTCTATTACACGAGCGCCTTCAAGGACTTCTTGAAAGTAGTGCTCGGAGGGTACTCGGCTTTTGTCCAAATCTCGGGACGCAACAACGGTGGTCTCCATCTCTGCCCAGTATGTCTTGACACGGGCAAGAGCCATCCTTGCGCCCTCTATACATGCTGACCTCTTCATTGCATTAATACGCAGCACCGCGTCAAGGAATTGCTGCACCAAGCCGAAATAACTCTTCGGCTCCGATCTCCCCGGCCACAAATGACCCATGACGTACTTCATGGCGAGTCCGGATAACCTGTTCAGTTCGGCCCATTGAGCCAAACGATCGTCCACTGCCAGTGGACGCTCTGGATTGTGAAACTGCGACCAAAAAAGCTTTTCCACTTCACGATCTTTCTGATCTCGAAAGTGCTCGGTCGCATCAGCAGCACTCGCTGCCGAATCCAGTTAGGTATCCTCCACACTCCACATCCGGTCCAACGGAGCAAACTTCGGATCACAAAATTTCCTTCGCAGCATAAAGGGCTTTCTAGCCGCAATCTGTTCGGCCTGACGCAGCTCCTCCTTCGCAGCTCTCATCGCAGAGCGCACGTCCTTGGCATTGGCAACGGCCTTCTCTAAGTCCGTCTGTTTCGCCTGGTCTTCTTTCTCAAGAAGTCTGCAACGGTCTGCAGCACTCTTTAACTTTTCGGCCATCTCGGCCATCTCTTCCTTGCTTCGACAATGAGCAGCATGTTCGGCTCTCAGCTCTTCAAGGGCTTTCTTGGCAGCCGCATCACTTTCTCTGGCTTGTTCTTTAGCCCGGGCAAGTTCTGCCAAGACTCTCCACGGCGGCCGCACCATCTACGTCAAGCACACACATCATAAGACACTGGCATAAAACCCTTCTTACTTGATGTTGCCCGAGGAATTACATACCTTGAGCCTCATCAAGCCGCTTGTTGACAAGCGCGACGTCGGCATCTGCCACGTCCAGTTGCCGCTTTAGTTCGGCAAAATCGTCAGTTAGGCTCGATTCCGGACACCCTGCCGCCTACATTCAAAGGCGACATCTTAGACCTGGGATTATGATCCTCCGCGTGCCGTCATTTCTTGACGACGTGCAGAGTCTCAGGGGCTACTATCTACACAGGGCGCATCTTATTCATGCGCAACTGACAAAAGTGTACATTATCTAATGTACCTCAAAACCCGTCAGTAAACTTTTGACGGACTCATGCAATCCATTCTCTGCGGATGAGATCCTTCCAATCATCGTGCCCATCAATGCACGGTGCTCCTCCGAGATAGAAGCTAGCCCCGGCAGAATCTTTAGCTCCTCCGGCCGAGCACCAGACGGTGCCGGACTTGTCCCACGACCTCTTTCGAAGGCCGGACACGGAGAACCTCGGGGGGCACATAGCTATCTTCCGCCCCTGCCGGATTCGGAGAAACCCTCCGCGACGACACCTCAGGGTCGCCCGCCTCGCTAGGCGGCACGGCAGGGGGAGGCGTCCCGCTCTCCATCATCTCCGGAAGGAGATCCCCCGAAGACGAGCTCTGCTGAGAAGGGCTGAGGTCCGAGCTGCAAGGTAAAAATTCGGTTAATCTTCTCAGATATAAATCAAGGATTTCCCTCACCCCTCAAAAGGAAAATCTTTCTCTACTTACGGCTCGCTGGAGGGCTGATCCCCTTGAGGGTGTAGTCCGGCCGAGGAACTCCCCGGCGTCGGACCCTCTGACGAGGATTTTTTCCCCCGCTTCGAGGCCATGGTTTCCGGGTCGTCAGAGGCGGCTCTCTTCTTCCCCTTAGGAGAGGAATTGTCGGTTCCTCCCTTCGAAGAAGCCTCCTTCGAGGAGGCCATAGTTTCATTTCCTTTCCCTTGCTTCCCTCCAAAGGCATTATCTCCAGCATCCTGACCAGCACGGGATCCGGCCTGGTTTCGGCAAGGGGAGCCGGACACCTAATCAGCTTTGCCTTCACTATCCACTCCTGTTTAAAAGGACGACTCTTTTAGGGGCAAGTTTATGACAATTATACGGATAGAAGGTCCGGGCACAAGGTTGCTTACTTGAGTATCCAGGCGATTGCAGCTTAGGCCTGCGTCCTCGGTTAAATCGGACACATCTCTTGTGATCCGAAGAATAGTTTATACATCTCCGCGGGCGTGGCGCCCATGAAATTCTGGAGAGCTCGCGGTCCCTCTGGATTAAACTCCCACAGGCGAAGGGAGCGACGTTTGCCGGGCAATATTCGGTGAATCAGCATGACCTGCGTCACCTTGACCAGGCTGAAGTCTCCTTCCAAGAGATCCTTAATGCGGCCCTGTAACAAGGGCACATCTTTGGGAAAACCCCAATCTAACCCTCTGTTGACCCATGACGCTAGCCGTGATGGGGGACCCGAGCGAAAGGCAGGAGGCGCCACCCACTTGGTGCTCCGGGGAGCGGTGATATAAAACCACTCTCGTTGCCACAAGCCTAGCTCCTCCTGAAAAGAGCCCTCGGGCCATGGAGCATCAGCATTTTTGCTTATAACAGCGCCTCCGCACTCTGTGTGCCGTCCCTTGATCATCTTCGACTCCACTTTGAAGGTCTTGAGCCATAATCCGAAGTGAGGGGTAACACGGAGGAACGCTTCACACACGACAATAAACGAGGAGATATGGAGGATGGACTCCGGGGCTAAGTCATGGAATTCCAGCCCGTAATAAAACAGCAGTCCCCTCACAAAGGGATCCATTGGGAAGCCCAACCCCCGAAGGAAGTGAAACATGAACACCACGCTCTCACCGGGCTGGGGACTGGGAATGACCTGCCCTTGAGCAGGCAACCTATGCGAAATTTCGCCGGTCAGGAACTTAGCCTCCCTCAACTTTAGTACGTCCTCCTTTGTGACGGAGGAGGGCGTCCATCGGCCTTGAAGGTCAGAACTGGACATCGTCGAAGGTCCGAAGCGCCTGGAATCTGGAGCCTAGGGTGTTGGAACTCGAGGCGACGGGCGAACTCGCTTGAGATTGAAAAAAGGAGTAAGGCCTTGGTCTCTTTATAAGAGGTTGAATACCAAGAGCCCTCCCCGCAACCGTTTGGGACTCGTCTTTACTCGAGGAAATGTGCTAACAGGCACGGTTGGGTTACCCACGTCCGTATTGATGAGAATCCCGTAAAAGGGGTACACGATCTCTGCTTTGACAAGACGTGCCAAGGAAACCGCCTCGCAAAACGTGCTAAGGTGGAAAAGTAAAAACGATTCGAGTAAAGGACTTGGCCGTAGTGTGATGACGCACTGCGGAATACGTCAGCAGATTTGATTTGTGTTAATATTATTCTCTCTATGGCAATATGTGGAAACTTATTTTGTAGAGCCGGACACTACTCTTGGTGTTTACAATCTTCTATGAAGGACTTGGAGGAGGAACCCGCCTTGCAATGCCGGAGACAATCTGCGCGCCGGACTTGTCGTCATTCAAGCCTGGTTCAGGGGCTACTAAGGGAGTCCTAGATTAGGGGGTGTTCGGGTGGCCGGACTATACCTTCAGCCGGACTCTTGGACTATGAAGATGCAAGATTGAAGACTTCGTCCCGTGTCCGGAAGGGACTTTCCTTGGCGTGGAAGGCAAGCTTGGCGATGCAGATATTCAAGATCTCCTACCATTGTAACCGACTCTGTGTAACCCTAACCCTATCCGGTGTCTATATAAACCGGAGGGTTGTAGTCCGTAGGACATCAACTCCATATACAACAATCATATCATAGGCTAGCTTCTAGGGTTTAGCCTCCTTGATCTCGTGGTAGATCTACTCTTGTACTACCCATATCATCAATATTAATCAAGCAGGAGTAGGGTATTACCTCCATCGAGAGGGCCCGAACCTGGGTAAAAACATCGTGTCCCTTGTCTCCTGTTACCATCCGGCCTTGACACACAGTTCGGGACCCCCTACCCGAGATCCGCCAGTTTTGAGATCGACACTTATGAAAAGATGAAAACCATATTTGGGCACCCCATGTGTCGGTGTCAAAACTGGCGGATCTCGGGTAGGGGGTCCCGAACTGTGCGTCTAGGCGGATGGTAACAGGAGACAAGGGACACAATGTTTTACCCAGGTTCGGGCCCTCTTGATGGAGGTAAATCCCTATGTCCTGCTCGATTAATATTGATGATATGGGTAGTACAAGAGTAGATCTACCACGAGATCAAGGAGGCTAAACCCTAGAATCTAGCCTATGGTATGATTGTTGTATATGAAGTTGTCCTACGGACTAAAATCCCCCGGTTTATATAGACACCGGAGAGGGTTAGGGTTACACAAAGTCGGTTACAACAGTAGGAGATCTTGAATATCCACATCGCCAAGCTTGCCTTCCACGCCAAGGAAAGTCCCATCCGGACACGGGACGAAGTCTTCAATCTTGTATCTTCATAGTCCTGGAGTCCGGCTGAAGGTATAGTCCGGCTACCCAAACACCCCCTAATCCAGGACTCCCTTAGTAGCCCCTGAACCAGGCTTCAATGACGACGAGTCCGGCGCGCAGATTGTCTTCGGCATTGCAAGGCGGGTTCCTCCTCCAAATTCTTCATAAAAGTTTGTAGACACCAAGAGTAGTGTCCGGCTCTGCAAAATAAGTTTCCATGTATTGCCACAGAGAGAATAATATTAACACAAATCTTAATCTGCTGACATACTCTGCAGCGTGACATCACACTACGGCCAAGCCTTTATTCGAATCGTTTTCACTTTTCCACCTCGGCGTGTTTTGCGAGGAGGTTTCCTTGGCACGTCTTGTCAAAGAAGAGATCGTGTCCCCTTTATTTACGGGATTCTCATCAATACGGACTTGGGTAACCCAACCGCGCCACTTATCACGGCGCTTGGGAGGCAAGCGAGTTTTACTAGGCTGGTGGGGACGCATAGTCGCGTCCGCCCATATAAGGGGATAAGGATCCACCTTTTTACCCACGCCTTCTTCCTCCTTTGCCTATCCATCTTCTGCGCACCCGAGCTCCAGCGCCCAAGCCCGCACTTCCTACCTCAACCTTCTCCAACAATGTCCGGAGCGGGAGGCAAGTGGATGGTCTCCTCCATCACGGAGGGCCATGTTAAAAAGCTAAGGAAGGCCGGATACTTGTCCAAGGACATCGCGCACCGGCTTCCTGAGGAGGGGCAGCTTCTCCCCACCCCAAGGCCCCATGAGAGGGTAGTATTTCTTCCCCACTTCCTCCGTGGACTGGGTTTTCCTCTCCACCCATTTGTCCGCGGACTCATGTTCTACTATGGCCTAGATTTCCACGATCTGGCCCCGAACTTCGTCCTCAATATCTCGGCGTTTATCGTCGTGTGCGAGGCCTTCCTATGCATCTGCCCCCATTTCGGCCTCTGGCTCAAGACCTTCAACGTCAAGCCATAGGTGGTGCGCGGCAACCAGGCGGAGTGCGGAGGTGCCATGGCGGGCAAAACAGCCAACGTCCTATGGCTCGAGGGCTCTTTTGTGGAGACCTTGAAGGGGTGGAAGTCAGGGTGGTTTTACATCACCGAGCCACGCGATCCGAAGTGGATTGCAGCCCCTGAATTCTGATCCGGACCCCCTATGCGGCTCACGTCGTGGAAGGAGACGGGCTTGTCGTGGGGCGACGAAGAAGAAGTGACCGGACTGCAAAAATGCATCCAGTCCCTGGTGAACAAGCAGCTCAAGCTTGTCAACGTAGTCCAGGTCATGCTCGTCCGCCGGATCCTTCCGTGTCAAGAACGGGACTTCAATTTGTGGGAGTTCAACCCGGCGCAGCACCGAACTCTGAGCAGGCTCTTCGACACGACGTACGAAGATGTCTGGAAGGGGCTAACCAAAGGCGCCGAGGCTCCCACATCCGCCTCCGAAGACCGTGGATTCAGCTCGCAGCGTCCTGCTGGCGAGGTGAGATATTTCCATCTTTTATAGGATGTTAAGTTTTTTTCATAGTTTGACTCTATGCGGGATCTAAACTCCCTTACCTTTGACAGGATTGGCAGGCACAGTCCGGACTGATTAACTGTCTGGCTCCCTTGCCCGAAGACCCAGCCCCTGCTCTCCTAGTGAAGCTGCTGGTTCCGGCACCTTATGTGGTGCCGGAGAAGAAGGCCAAGAAGAAGAAGGCCGCGGGGACTCGAAAGAGTTCCCAGAATATGGTGGTGTCGGACTCGTCGTCTGACGAGTCCAAGACACACTCCTCCCATGAAGATGAGGAGGAGGAAGAAGAAACATCTCCCCCTCCAGCAGGGGGAGGAAAGAAGAGGAAGGTTGCCCCAGTGGGGGAGGCCGAAGGGTCCAAGAAGAGGAAAACCCCTCCGTCGGACTATGCCCCCGACGTCGACGAGGACGAAGAGGGGTGGCTGGACAGGGCCAAGCGTCCGGCGAAATCATAAGTGTTCGGATACCAGAGTAATTCATGATATTCCTTTTGTTGCACAGATTTCCCTAATGTCGAATATAATCATGCAGCCCGCCCAAGGACGGGCTCGACGAGTCGTCGAGCGGCTCCCTGGATTCATCGGACGTGAATTCGGTTCCACCCGCTGCCTCCCCCTGTGTCGCGGATGATGCTGAAGTGGCGTCGCGACAAGCTCTGGGGCAAGAGGAGGTGGTCCAGGAGGAAGCGCGAGGCAACCTCCCGGACTCCAGGAGTAAAGGGGACAAGACCCCCCAGGGCTCCAAGTCCGGCTTTAAGCCGGACACCGCGCTGGAATCGTCAACGGTTCCGGACCGTGGCAGGCGAACTCCTGCCAAGAGGAGCAAGCCTATTGAGCCGGCGTCCTCCGTCCAGCCGGAGGCGCCGGACAATCTGCTGGAGGTGCTTGCGGGCACCTCCATCGACGAGGAGCACCGTACCGTCATGAGTAGAGTGGTCCAGAAGGTTCAGTCCACCAAAAGCGGACTGACTGAAGCTTGTGCTAGCCTTCTAACAGGCTTCGAGGTAAGTAAAAAATATGTAAAAATATTACCGCATAGACAGTAGCCCCTGATGCTCTGTTTGGCGTTCGGAAAGAAAAGCCGAATAGAGGATCTATTAAATATCATAGGAGTCTAACTAAAAAGGAGTCAATATACGTATGCAGGCTTCGCTGCTGGCCACTGCCGCACTGACCGCGGAGGTGGGTGCCCTGAAGCAGGGCCTCGAGCGGACCGAGCAAGAGCTCGGCGTTGCCAAACGGCAGCTCGAGGAGAAAGAAGGTAAGAGATACCTTATAAAAAATGCCTATAAGAAGGCGCAATTGCAAAAAATGACAGGAGTATACTGCTTATTTGTAGGGGCCACAACTGAGGTGGCGACCCTTAAGCAGGCGCTGTCCGAGGCCGAAAAGAAAGCGGCCACGGAGCGCACCGAGCGGGGAAATTTGAGGCGCAGGTCGGCGAGGTGCAGCAAGAGCTTCAGGCTCTCATGAAAAAACATGAGAGTTTGGAGCTCGACTCGAAGACGCGAGCGTCCGAGCTTGCTGCGGCCCTTAAGACTGCCGAATCTGCCAAGGCCGAAGCCCAGAAGGCCCTCCAGGAATTGGATGCGGTGAAAAAGATAGCGGCGGGTAAGGCATTCTCTATGCAAAGCAGACATGTAAAAGTAAACTACTTGTTACTTACCCGGATCCGGAGCTCTCCAGGGGCATTCGCAGATCTTCCCCGCAGCGTATCCGATGCCGGCGCATTCTACCAAGCCGAGGAAGGCAGCTCGACGGAGAAGGTGTTCTGGTCTCAGTACGCTGAAGCCGGACACCCTGTGCCCTTGAGCGATCAGCTGAAGCAGCTGGTCGAGCTCCACAAGGTGGCCGAACAGGCCCTAAAGGGCTTCATAGTTTGGCTGTGGCCTGGAGAGGCCCTGCCTGGGAGCTACTTCGGACTGGTGCGGCAGCTGGTGGAGGCTTGTCCAAGGCTCGAGGTCATCAAGTGCTCCGTCTGCATCGAAGGTGCCCATAGGGCCCTTACCCGTGCAAAGGTGCACTGGGGTAAGCTGGATGGTGAGAAGCTTGTGAGGGACAGGCCGCTGCCGGGGAAGGAGCATCGCAAGCCCGAGAACTATTACAAGGATGTTCTGGCTGGTGCCCACCTTATGGCGGATGAATGCACCAGGGATGTAATTTTTGAATGAACTCGCTCGTGTTATCCTATGTGCTGAAAACTTGTTCATATGCGCTAAGCAATGCTTGTTGAATTTAAAATATTACTTTCTGTGCGGCCGTTTATCAAAAAAAAATTGAGAGATGGCCAGCCGTCAGCGTCTGCCCCCATGCCACTAGTGCTGGGGTGTTCGGGATAAACCTGAGCGCTCTTTTTCCCATGATTGGGTCTGTCGAGGGAGGCGCTCAGCACAACGAACAAGGCAATCGGACTATAATGCTTGAACACTCTCACTTAGCCATAGAACTCTATAGTTTTAAATTTCAGCGAAGCCCCTAGTATTCGGAAGACCGAGTTCGAGGCGCTATCCACGCCTTGGCCGGACATAGCCGATTCCTTGCTCGAAGCGGCATAAGTCTTTAAGGACTCGAAAAACCTCTCGAACAGCGACCGGTCTCTCGCCTCATCATGACAGTCAGTTTTAGCTTTCTCTACTGAGGTGCTCAGCCCAACTCAACTGCGGCACAATCGCAGTAGTTCTCCTAGTGCTAACTTAGCCGATATAGCGGAATGTAAGGCACCAAAACATAGGTGCCGGGAAAACCCAACTATTGACCCAAATCATGATTCAGAGCCGATGCATATAGTGCTATAAGTTCGGGGTGCCGCACTTGTGGAAGTGTACGGACTTCTCACGCCGTATTGATGGGTACTAAAGCCCCTGGCGTATTTTTTCCATACCGCGGTGTACGGATGCAACATGTTATTAATAAACATATATATAAAAAGAGGATAATGAAAAAAATAGACAAAAAGCTATGCATTGTTTATAGAAAGGCTGCTATGAAAGCGGAACGATACAAATAGTGCGATAAGCAAAAGAAATTGGACTATTTAACATGTCCTGGCCAGGGGCAGGCCGCGGAATTGTACTAAAAAAACAGGTATACTGCTCATAATAGAGACCACCTGGGAGTTCCATAATACGGCGTGGCTTGTCTGCTTTCCTGGATCTTGCATCGTTTGTGCGGCAGTTGAATTGCCGAATGGGTCGTCCAAAGTATGGAGTCCTGAGAGTAAGGAAGAAAGAAAAAGGAATCCGGCAGCCCTGGTGTGGTTAGGCTGTTTTTCGGGCATGCCGTGATAGTGCCCCTTCCCCTGTGCCCATGGTATTTCAAGAGCGTAGTTATGTACGCGAAGCACTGGTTTTGCTATATCGCGAGGGCTGGGGTTGGAGCCGTATTGCTACGCTAGCTCGGCGCGTGCCAGGCGGTCTTGTTGTAGGGTACTCCGGGCGCGCTTGACCGTGTTCGGCTTTTTGAAGGCCGAACTGGAGAACTTCCTAGAGAGGCTGCTTTGTACTTGTACTGTGAGCGCTGCCGTGTGCTCCTCCGTTCAGAGGGAGCGTTCGGTGTTCCCATTGACCATGATTACTCCTCTAGGGCCTGGCATCTTGAGCTTGAGGTATGCATAGTGCGGTACCGCGTTGAATTTTGCGAATGCGGTTCGCCCGAGCAGTGCGTGATAGCCACTGCGGAACGGGACGATGTCGAAGATTAACTCCTCGCTTCAGAAGTTATCCGGAGATCCGAAGACCACTTCCAGTGTGACTGAGCCTGTACAGTTGGCTTCTACACCTGGTATGACGCCTTTAAAGGTCGTTTTGGTGGGCTTGATCCTCGAGGGATCTATGCCCATTTTTCACACTGTATCTTGGTAAAGCAGGTTCAGGCTGCTGCCGCCGTCCATGAGGACTCTTGTGAGATGAAATCCGTCGACGATTGGGTCTAGAACCAATGCGGCGAAGCCGCCGTGACGGATGCTAGTGGGGTGGTCCCTTCAATCAAAGGTGATCGGGCAGGAGGACCATGGGTTGAACTTTGGGGCGACTGGCTCTATCGCATATACGTCCCGTAACGCACGCTTCCGCTCCCTCTTGGGGATGTGGGTTGCGTATATCATGTTAACCGTCCGCACTTGCGGGGGAAATCCCCTCTGTCCACTATTATTCGGCGGCCTGGGCTCCTCCTCGTTGTCGCTATACAGCCCCTTGTCTTTGTTTTCGGCCCTTAACTTGCCTGCCTGCTTGAACACCCAACAATCCCTGTTGGTGTGATTGGCTGGCTTTTTGGGGGTGCCATGTATCTGGCACAAGCGGTCGAGTATTCGGTCCAAACTGGACGGGCCCTGAGTATTTATTTTGAATGGCTTTTTTCATTGACCGGATTTGTAGCCTCGGAATCAGGCATTAACTGTTGTATCCTCGTTGCTGTCGCAGTTAACACGGTGCTTTTGTTTGTTCCGACGCAACCTGTCACTTTTGTCCTTGGTATTCGAATTACCAGGGTTCTTGGTTAAGTTGTTGCTACGAGCTAGCCAGCTGTCTTCTCCCACGCAAAAGCGGGTCATGAGTGTCGTGAGGGCTGCCATAGATTTCAGCTTTTCCTGTCCCAGGTGCCGGGCCAGCCACTCGTCACGGATATTATGCTTGAAGGCCGCTAAGGCCTCTGCGTCCGGACAGTCGACTATCTGGTTTTTCTTTGTTAGGAACCGTGTCTAGAATTTCCTGGCCGATTCCTCTGGCTGCTGAATTATGTGGCTTAGGTCATCGGCGTCCGGTGGTCGCACATAAGTGCCCTGGAAGTTGTCAAGGAAAGCGGCTTCTAGGTCCTCCCAAGAACCGATTGAGTCTGCTGGCAAGCTGTTAAGCCAATGCCAGGCCGGTCCCTTAAGTTTGAGTGGGAGGTATTTGATGGCGTGTAGATCATCACCGCGGGGCATGTGGATATGAAGGAGATAGTCCTCGATCCATACCGCAGGATCTGCCATCGTACGATTCGATGTTTACGGGTTTGAAGCCCTCAAGGATTTTATGATCCATTACCTCGTCTGTGAAGCATAGTGGGTGTGCGGCGCCTCTGTATTGGGCTATATCATGACGCAGCTCGAAGGAGCTTTGTCTGTTGAGTTCGGCCCGGCCGGATTCATTGCATCCGGAGTGACGGTCACCGTCGCGTGCCGTGGGGTGCCTGCGCGATCCGTAGATCGATCTTGTTTGCCTTGCCTTGTCCTCCAGTATGTCGCGCAGGTCGGGTGCATTTTCTCGTGCCTTAGTATGCTTGACGCTGGGGCATGGCTTGAGTGGAGGGCCGAGAGGCCTCTCTGTCGCGGCCACGGGGTGGCCGGTCGGCCATGTCATGTGCTGGTGATGTAGGTGCTTCCTCCTCTAGTGGGGGTAGCAGCCTGCACTTTGGGTAACTCTTGGAGGGGTGTTCGAGTTCATACTCTTTGGCCGCAAGGACTTCAGTCCATCTGTCAGCTAGCAAATCTTGATCAGCTCTAAGCTATTGCTGCTTTTTCTTGAGGCTGCTTGTCATGGCCATAAGCCTGCGTTTAAAACGCTCTTGTTCGGCGAGGTCCTCTGGCACGACGAACTCGTTGTCGTCGAGGCTTGCATCGTCTTCGGAGGGAGGCATATAATTATCGTCCTCAACCTCTTGGTCCGTCGCCCTCTCGTGAGGGCTAGCTTCTCTGTCCTCCTGTGCTGAATCTTGCTGGAGGGGGTGTCCTTCGGCGTTATCCGGAGTAGCATTATCTCCTGTGCCGGAATCACCGTTTTTGCTTTGGCGGGATTTAGGGCGGCGCCGCTGACGCCGGCGCTTGGGCTGTTTCCTAGAGGTGTCGTCCCCCGCTGTTTCATCGCCATCTCCATCCTTTGGAGTGTCCACCATATATATATATCATATGACGAGGTGGCCTTCCAGCGCCCTACAGGTGCTGCTTCTTGTTCGTCTGCTGCATCGTCGTCCATGCCGTCGATGTCTTCGGAGTCGAAGTCGAGCATATCGGTTAAGTCGTCGACAGTGGCTACGAAGTGGGTGGCGGGTGGGTTTTGAATTTCTTCATCGTCCGCATCCCAACCTTGCTGACCGTAGTCCGGCCAGGGCTCTCCTGATAAAGAGAGAGACTTTAGGGAATTCAGGATGTCATCGAAGGGCGAGTGCTGAAAGATGTCCGCGGCGGTGAACTCCATTATCGGCGCCCAATCGGATTCGATCGGCGGGGGTGCGGGGGGCTCGGAGTTCGGAGAGGAATCCGGCTCCTCGGAGTCACGGGCCACGCGGAGTGCGGGGCTGGAGTTTGGCTCGATCGCCTCTGAGATTGCAGCCCCTGAGGCAGCGTCTGACCGCTGATCCTCGATTGGCGCAGTAGGCTCCGAATCAATGGTCGGAACCGATGCGCGTGCGGCCTCCAAGGCGTTGTTCAGCGGCAGAGCTATATCATGCCCATCGAGACAGTGCGGCGCGCTTGGCTGTGGCTCGAATCCGTCAAAGATCAAGTCCCCGCGGATGTCAGCCATGTAGTTTAGGCTTCCAAACCTGACCGGATGGCCAGGGGCGTAGCTTTCGATCTGCTCAAGGTGGCCAAGCGAATTGGCCCGCAGTGCGAAGCCGCTGAAGACGAAGATCTGTCCGGGGAGAAAAGTCTCACCCTGGACTGCATCGTTGTTGATGATCGAAGGAGCCATCGGGCCTAAAAGCGACGACACAGAGGCACTCTCAATGAAAGCACCAATGTCGGTGTCAAAACCGATGGATCACGGGTAGGGGGTCCCGAACTGTGCGTCTATGCGGATGGTAATAGGAGACAAGGGACACAATGTTTTACCCAGGTTCGGGCCCTCTTGATGGAGGTAAAATCCTACGTCCTGCTCGATTAATATTGATGATATGGGTAGTACAAGAGTAGATCTACCACGAGATCAAGGAGGCTAAACCCTAGAAGCTAGCCTATGGTATGATTGTTGTATATGAAGTTGTCCTACGGACTAAAATCCCCCGGTTTATATAGACACCGGAGAGGGTTAGGGTTACACAAAGTCGGTTACAACGGTAGGAGATCTTGAATATCCGCATCGCCAAGCTTGCCTTCCACGCCAAGGAAAGTCCCATCCGGACACGGGACGAAGTCTTCAATCTTGTATCTTCATAGTCCTGGAGTCCGGCTGAAGGTATAGTCCGGCTACCCAAACACCCCCTAATCCAGGACTCCCTCACCATGAATGAGAAGGTTGCTTCCACATCTCTTTTGCTCTCCTACCAAAACGAATCTACTAAAGAGATGAAAGCTAGCTTAGATGCAAATTTCCGTAAAATGCTTAATCTTTATTCCACCATTAACAACCATGTCCTTTATAAAAATAGAAAGATTAATACCATAGATAAAAAGTTTGCTCTTTTCTTCCCTAAAACCAAAGATGGCAATACCTAGATCTATCTTCGCTTTTATGCCTAGCTAGGGGCTTTAAACGATAGCGCTTGTTGGGAGGCAACCCAATTTTATTTTTATTCCTTGATTTTTGCTCCTGTTTAGTAATAAATAATTTATCTAGCCTCTGTTTTGGTTGTGTTTTTTGTGTTTAATTAGTGTTTGTGCCAAGTAGAACCGCTGTGAAGACTTGGGGAAAGTCTTTTTGATCTTGCTGTAAAAACAGAAACTTTAGCACTCACGAGAATCGCTGCCATTTTTATTTGGACAGTGATATTTAGTTAATTCTTTTTGCATATGACTAATAGATAAATTCCTCACGTCCATAAATTTATTTTAGAATTTTTGGGCTTCCAGAACTTGCGTTAGCTACAGATTACTACAGACTGTTCTGTTTTTGACAGATTCTATTTTCTTGTGTTGTTTGCTTATTTTGATGAATCTATGGCTAGTAAAAGAGTTTATAAACCATAGAGAAGTTGGAATAAAGTAGTTTTAACACCAATATAAATAAATAATGAGTTAATTACAGTACCTTGAAGTGGTGTTTTGTTTTCTTTCGCTAACGGAGCTCACGAGATTTTCTATTTTGAGTTTTGTGTTGTGAAGTTTTCATGTTTTGGGTAAAGATTTGATGGATTATGGAACAAAGAGTGGCAAGATCCTAAGCTTGGGGATGCCCATGTCACCCCAAGGTAAAATTCAAGGACACCAAAAATCCTAAGCTTGGGGATGCCCTGGAAGGCATCCCCTCTTTCGTCTTCGTCTATCGGTAACTTTACTTGGAGCTATATTTTTATTCACCACACGATATGTGTTTTGCTTGGAGCGTCTTGTATGATTTGAGTCTTTGATTTTTAGTTTACCACAATCATCCTTGTTGTACACACCTTTTGAGAGAGACTCACATGATTTGAAATTTATTAGAATACTCTATGTGCTTCACTTATATCTTTTGGGCTATATAGTTTTTGCTCTAGTGCTTCACTTATATCTTTTAGAGCGCGGTGGTGGATTTGTTTTATAGAAACTATTGTTCTCTCATGCTTCACTTATATTATTTTGAGAGTCCTTTAGAACAACATGGCAATAATAAAAACTTTGATACAAGTGATTGAATACTATGAGAAGTTTGATACTTGATAATTTTTTTTGTGATATGGAGATGGTGATATTAGAGTCATGCTAGTTTAGTAGTTGTGAATTTGAGAAATACTTGTGCTGAAGTTTGTGATTACCGTAGCATGCACGTATGGTGAACCGTTATGTGATGAAGTCGGAGCATGATTTATTTATTGATTGTCTTCCTTATGAGTGGCAGTTGGGGACGAGCGATGGTCTTTTCCTACCAATCTATCCCCCTAGGAGCATGCGTGTAATACTTTGTTTCGACAACTAATAGATTTTTGCAATAAGTATGTGAGTTCTTTATGACTAATGTTGAGTCCATGGATTATACACACTATCACCCTTCCACCATTGCTAGCCTCTCTAGTATCGTGCAACTTTCGTCGGTACCATAAACCCAACATATACCTTCCTCAAAACAGCCACCATACCTACCTATTATGGCATTTCCATAGCCATTCCGAGATATATTGCCATGCAACTTTCCACCGTTCCGTTATTATGACACGCTTCATCATTGTCATATTGCTTTCATGATCATATAGTTGACATCGTATTTGTGGCAAAGCCATCATTCATAATTCTTCATACATGTCACTCATGCATCATTGCACATCCCGGTACACCGCCGGAGGCATTCACATAGAGTCATATTTTGTTCTAAGTATTGAGTTCTAATTCTTGAGTTGTAAAGTAAATAAAGTGTGATGATCATCATTATTAGAGCATTGTCTCAAGTGAGGAAAGGATGATGGAGACAATGATTCCCCCACAAGTCGGGATGAGACTCCGGATGAAAAAAAGAGGCCAAAAAGAAAAGAAAAAAGAAAGAAGGCCCAAATAAAAAAATATGAGAGAAAAAGAGAGAAGGGACAATGCTACTATCCTTTTTCCACACTTGTGCTTCAAAGTAGCACCATGATCTCCATGATAGAGAGTCTCCTATGATATCACTTTCATATACTAGTGGGAATTTTTCATTATAGAACTTGGCTTGTATATTCCAATGATGGGCTTCCTCAAAATGCCCTATGTCTTCGTGAGCAAGCAAGTTGGATGCACACCCACTTAGTTTCTTTTATTGAGCTTTCATATACTTATAGCTCTAGTGCATTCGTTTCATGGCAATCCCTACTCACTCACATTGATCTCTATTGATGGGCATCTCCATAGCCCGTTGATACGCCTAGTTGATGTGAGACTATCTTCTCCTTTTTTGTCTTCTCCACAACCACCATTCTATTCCACCATAGTGCTATATCCATGGCTCACGCTCATATATTGGGTGAAAATTGAAAAAGTTTGAGAACATCAAAAGTATGAAACAATTGATTGGCTTGTCATCGGGGTTGTCCATGATTTAAATATTTTGTGTGGTGAAGATAGAGCATAGCCAGACTATATGATTTTGTAGGGATAACTTTCTTTGGCCATGTTATTTTGAGAAGACATAATTGTTTAGTTAGTATGCTTGAAGTATTATTATTTCTATGTTAATATTAAACTTGTATCTTGAATCTTTAGAATCTGAACATTCATGCCACAGTAAAGAAAAATTACATTGATAAATATGTTAGAAAGCATTCCACATCAAAAATTCTTCTTTTATCATTTACCTACTCGAGGACGAGCAGGAATTAAGCTTGGGGATGCTTGATACGTCTCCAACGTATCTATAATTTTTGATTGCTCCGTGCTATTATATTATCAATTTTGGATGTTAATGGGATTTATTTTACATTTTTATATCATTTTTGGGACTAACCTACTAACCGGAGGCCCGGCCCAAATTGCTGTTTTTTTTGCCTATTTTAGGGTTTCGAAGCAAAGGAATATCAAACGGAGTCCAAACAGAATGAAACCTTTGGGAACGTGATTTTCTCAACAAACGTGATCCAGGAGACTTGGAGTGGCCGTCAAGAAACAAGGGAGGAACGCACGAGGCAGGGGGCGCGCCCTCCACCCTCGTGGGCCGTCCGTTGCTCCACCGACGTACTTCTTCGTCCTATATATATCCACGTACCCCCCCTAAACATCCAAGAGCACCACGAAAACCTAATTCCACCGCCGCAACCTTCTGTACTCGAGAGATCCCATCTTGGGGCCTTTTCCGGAGCTCCGCCGGAGGGGGCATTGATCACGGAGGGCCTCTACATCAACTCCATGGCCTCTCCGGTGATGTGTGAGTAGTTTACTTCAGACCTACGGGTCCATAGTTATTATCTAGATGGCTTCTTCTCTCTCTTTGGATCTCAATACAAAGTTCTCCTCGATCTTCTTGGAGATCTATTAGATGTAATCTTCTTTTGCGGTGTGTTTGTCGAGATCCGATGAATTGTGGGTTTATGATCCATATTATCTATGAACAATATTTGATTCTCCTATGAATTCTTTTATGTATGATTGGTTTATCCTTGCAAGTCTCTTCGAATTATCAGTTTGGTTTGGCCTACTAGATTGATCTTTCTTGCGATGGGAGAAGTGCTTAGCTTTGGGTTCAATCTTGCGGTGTTCGATCCCAGTGACAGAAAGGGAACCTACACGTATTGTGTTGTTGCCATCGAGGATAAAAGGATGGGGTTTATATCATATTGCATGAGTTTATCCCTCTACATCATGTCATCTTGCTTAAAGCATTACTCTGTTCTTATGAACTTAATACTCTAGATGCATGTTGGATAGCGGTCGATGTGTGGAGTAATAGTAGTAGATGCAGAATCGTTTCGGTCTACTTGTCTCGGACGTGATGCCTATATACATGATCGTACCTATATATTCTCATAACTATGCTCAATTCTATCAATTGCTCGACAGTAATTCATTTACCCACCGTAATACTTATGCTCTTGAGAGAAGCCACTAGTGAAACCTATGGCCCTCGGGTCTATCTTCCATCATATTAATCTTCCAACACTTAGTTGTTTCCTTTGTCGTTTATTTTATTTTGCATATTTATCATAAAAATACCAAAAATATTATCTTATCATATCTATCAGATCTCACTCTCGTAAGTGACCATGAAGGGCTTGACAACCCCTTTATCGCATTGGTTGCGAGGTTCTTATTTTTTTTGTGTAGGTGTGTGGGACTTGAGCGTGATATCCTACTGGATTGATACCTTGGTTCTCAAAAACTGAGGGAAATACTTACGCTACTTTGCTGCATCACCATTTCCTCTTTAAGGGAAAACCAACGCAGTGCTCAAGAGGTAGCAGTCACTCCGAGTATCAAAGAGGTATATCTGGGCCCTCTCGGTAATACACAAGAAGCCTTGCAAGCAAAGTGACTAATGAGTTAGTTACATGATGATGTATTACGAAACGAGTAAAGAGACTTGCCGGTAACGAGATTGAACTAGGTATGAAGATACCGACGATCGAATCTTGGGCAAGTAACATAGCGATGGACAAAGGGAATAACGTATGTTGCCATAATGGTTCGACCGATAAAGATCTTCATAGAATATGTAGGAACCAATATGAGCTTCTAGGTTCCGCTGTTGGTTATTGACCGAAGAGGTGTCTCGGTCATGTCTACATAGTTCTCGAACCCGTAGGGTCCGCACGCTTAACGTTCGATGACGATTTAGTATTATATGAGTTATGTGATTTTGTGACAAAATGTTGTTTGGAGTCCCTGATGAGATCACGGACATGACGAGGAGTATTGAAATGGTCGAGAGGTAAAGATTGATATATAGGACGATAGTATTCGGACATCGGAAGTGTTCCAGAGGGTACTAGGTACATATCGGGTCACTGGAAGGGGTTTCGGGCACCCCGGCAAAAGATACGGGCCTAATGGGGCAAGAGGGGAAACGCAGCAGGCAGCAGGGGCTGTTGCGCCTCCCATATGGGCCGAACCAGAGGAGAAGGACAGAGGGGAAGAGAGAAGGAAGGGGAGGGATTCGGCCTCCCCCTTCCCTCCTCCCTCCTCCTTCCTTTCCCCTCCGGAATATATGGAAGGGGGGAGGCCGAATTGGGGAAGCACCCAAGTAGGATTCCTCCTACTTGGGGGGCCCCCTTGTTGCTCCCCTCCCTCTCCCACCTATACATACATGGGGAAGGGGCGCCTAGAACACACAACAACATCTGTTAGCCGTGTGCGGCGTCCCCCTCCACGGAATACACCCTCGATCATATTCTCGTAGTGCTTAGGCAAGCCCTGCGCGGATCACTTAACCATCACTGTCACCACACCGTCGTGCTGACAAAACTCATCTACTTCCTCGACACTTTGCTGGATCAAGAGTTCGAGGGACGTCATCAAGCTGAACATATGCATAACTCGGAGGTGTCGTACATTCAGTACTTGACCGGTCCGAACAAAAAGAAGTTCGACTACATCAACCACGTTGTCAAACACTTCCGCTTTTGGTCCACGAGGGTACGTAGACACATGCTACCTCTTGAGCACTGCGTTGGATTTCCCCGAAGAGGAGAGGATGATGCAGCAAAGTAGCGTAAGTATTTCCCTCAGTTTTTGAGAACCAAGGTATCAATCCAGTAGGAGGCTACGCGCGAGTCCCTCGTACCTACACAAAAACAATATCTCAATGCAACCAACGTGCTTACGGGTTGTCAATCCCTTCACGGTCACTTACGAAAGTGAGATCTGATAGAGATGATAAATAATATTTTTGGTATTTTTGGTATAGAGATGCAAAGTAAAAAGTAAAAGTCAAAGTAAAAGCAAAGCAATAATAAAGTGATGGAGATTGATATGATGAGAAAGAGACCCGGGGGCCATAGGTTTCACTAGTGGCTTCTCTCAAGAGCATAAGTATTCTACGGTGGGTGAACGAATTACTGTTGAGCAATTGACAGAATTGAGCATAGTTATGAGAATATCTAGGTATGATCATGTATATAGGCATCACGTCCGAGACAAGTAGACCGACTCCTGCCTGCATCTACTACTATTACTCCACTCATCGACCGCTATCCAGCATGCATCTAGAGTATCAAGTTAAAAACAGAGTAACGCCTTAAGCAAGATGACATGATGTAGAGGGATAGTTTCATGCAATATGATAAAAACCCCATCTTGTTATCCTCGATGGCAACAATACAATACGTGCCTTGCTGCCCCTTCTGTCACTGGGAAAGGACACCGCAAGATTGAACCCAAAGCTAAGCACTTCTCCCATGGCAAGAACAACCAATCTAGTAGGCCAAACCAAACTGATAATTCGAAAAGACTTGCAAAGATAACCAATCATACATAAAAGAATTCAGAGAAGATTCAAATATTATTCATAGATAGACTTGATCATAAACCCACAATTCATCGGTCTCAACAAACACACCGCAAAAATAAGATTACATCGAATAGATCTCCACGAGAGAGGGGGGAACATTGTATTGAGATCCAAAAAGAGAGAAGAAGCCATCTAGCTACTAGCTATGGACCCGTAGGTCTGAAGTAAACTACTCACACTTCATCGGAGAGGCTTGGATGATGATGTAGAAGCCCTCCGTGATCGATGCCCCCTCCGGCGAAGCTCTGGAACAGGCCCCAAGATGGGATCTCATGGATACATGAAGTTACGGCGGAGGAATTAGGTTTTTTGCTCCCTATTTGATCGTTTGGGGGTACGTGGATGTATATAGGAGGAAGAAGTACATCGGTGGAGCAACAGGGGGCCCACGAGGGTGGGGGCGCGCCTGGTAGGGTAGGGCGCGCCCCCCTACCTCGTGGCCTCCTGTTACATGCCTTGACGTAGGGTCCAAGTCTCCTGAGTTGTATTCGATGAGAAAATCACGTTCCCGAAGGTTTCATTCTGTTTGGACTCCGTTTGATATTCCTTTTCTTCAAAACCCTAAAACAGGCAAAAAACAGCAATTCTGGGTTGGGCCTCCGGTTAATAGGTTAATCCCAGAAATAATATAAAAGTGGATAATAAAGCCCAATAATGTCCAAAACAGTAGATAATATAGCATGGAGCAATCAAAAATTATAGATACGTTGGAGACGTATCAAGCATCCACAAGCTTAATTCCTACTCGTCCTCGAGTAGGTAAATGATAAAAACAGAATTTTTGATGCGGAGTGCTACTTGGCATAATTTCAATGTAATTCTTCTTAATTGTGGTATGAATATTCAGATTCAAAAGATTCAAGACAAAAGTTCATGTTGACATAAAAATAATAATACTTCAAGCATACTAACAAAGCAATTATGTCTTCTCAAAATAACATGGCCAAAGAAAGCTATTCCAACAAAATCATATAGTCTGGCTATGTTCTATCTTCACCACACAAAGTATTTAAATCATGCACAACCCCGATGACAAGCCAAGCAATTGTTTCATACTTTTGACATTTTCAAAACTTTTTCGATCTTCACGCAATACATGAGCGTTAGCCATGGATATAGAACTATATGTGGAATAGAATGGTGGTTGTGGAGAAGACAAAAGGAGGGGAAGATAGTCTCACATCAACTAGGCGTATCAACGAGCTATGGAGAAGCCCATCAATAGATATCAATGTGAGTGAGTAGGGATTGCCATGCATCGGATGCACTAGAGCTAATAGTATATGAAAGCTCAACAAAAGAAACTAAGTGGGTGTGCATCCAACTCGCTTGCTCACGAAGATCTAGGGCATTTTGAGGAAGCCCATCATTGGAATATACAAGTCAAGTTCTATAATGAAAAATTCCCACTAGTATATGAAAGTGACAGAATGAGAGACTCTCTACAATGAAGATCATGGTACTACTTTGAAGCACAAGTGTGGTAAAAGGATAGTAACATTGTCCCTTCTCTCTTTTTCTCTCTTTTTTTTTGGGCCTTCTCTTTTTTATGGCCTCTTTTCCTCTCTTTTTTCGTCCGGAGTCTCATCCCGACTTGTGGGGGAATCATAGTCTCCATCATCCTTTCCTCACTTGGGACAATTCTCTAAAAATGATGATCATCACACTTTTATTTTTCTTACAACTCAACAATTACAACTCAATACTTAGAACAAGATATGACTCTATATGAATGCCTCCGGCGGTGTACCGGGATATGCAATGAATCAAGAATGACATGGATGAAAGAATTATGAACGGTGGCTTTGCCACAAATACTATGTCAACTACATGATCATGCTAGCAATATGACAATGATGGAGCGTGTCATAATGAACAGAACGGTGGAAAGTTGCATGGCAATATATCTCGGAATGGCTATGGAAATGCCATGATAGGTAGGTATGGTGGCAGTTTTGAGGAAGGTATTTGGTGGGTGTATGATACCGGCGAAAAGTGTGCAGTATTAGAGAGGCTAGCAACGGTGGAAGGAAGGAAAGTGTGTATAATCCATGGACTCAACATTAGTCATAAAGAACTCATATACTTATTGCAAAAATCTAGAAGTTATAAAAGCAAAGTATTACGCGCATGCTCCTAGGGGGATAGATTGGTAGGAAAAGACCATCGCTCGTCCCCGACTGCCACTCATAAGGAAGGCAATCAATAAATAAATCATGCTCCCACTTCATCACATAATGGTTCACCATACGTGCATGCTACGGGAATCACAAACTTTAACACAAGCATTTCTAAAATTCACAACTACTCAACTAGCATGACTCTAATATCACCATCCTCATATCTCAAAACAATTATGAAGCATCAATTTTTTCTTAGTATTCAACGCACTTCAAAATAAAATTTTACAAATCTTGAATACCAAGCATATTATTATTAAGCAAATTACCATGCTATTAAGACTCTCAAAATAATCTAAGTGAAGCATGAGAGATCAATAGTTTCTATAAAAAAATCCACCACCGTGCTCTAAAATATATAAGTGAAGCACTAGAGCAAAATTATATAACTCAAAAGATATAAGTGAAGCACTAGAGTAAAACTGTAGAGCTCAAAAGATATAAGTGAAGCACATAGAGTATTCTATTAAATTCAAAATTATGTATGGCTCTTTCAAAAGGTGTGTACATAAAGGATGATTGTGGTAGACTAACAAGCAAAGACTCAATCATAAAAGATGCTCCAAGCAAAACACATATCACGTGGTGAATAAAAATATAGCTCCAAGTAAAGTTACCGATAGAAGTAGACGAAAGAGGGGATGCCTTCCGGGGTATCCCCAAGATTTGGCTTTTAGGTGTCCTTAGATTATCTTGGGGGTGCCATGGGAATCCCCAAGCTTAGGCTCTTGTGTTGGAAATATGCCCTAGAGGCAATAATAAATATGTTATTATTATATTTCTTTGTTCATGATAATAGTATTTTATTCATGCTATAACTGTATTATCCGAAAATCGTAATACACGTGTGAATACATAGACCACAATATGTCCCTAGTAAGCCTATAGTTGACTAGCTCGTTGTGATCAACAGATAGTCATGATTTCCTGGCTATGGACATTGGATGTCGTTGATAACGGGATCACATCATTAGGAGAATGATGTGATGGACAAGACCCAATCCTAAGCCTAGCACAAAGATCGTGTAGTTCGTATGCTAAAGCTTTTCTAATGTCAAGTATCTTTTCCTTAGACCATGAGATTGTGCAACTCCCGGATACCGTAGGAATTCTTTGGGTGTACCAAACGTCACAACGTAACTGGGTGGCTATAAAGGTGCATTACAGGTATCTCCGAAAGTATCTGTTGGGTTGGCACGAATCGAGACTGGGATTTGTCACTCCGTGTAAACGGAGAGGTATCTCTGGGCCCACTCGGTAGGACATCATCATAATGTGCACAATGTGACCAAGGGGTTGATCACGGGATGATGTGTTACGGAACGAGTAAAGAGACTTGCCGGTAACGAGATTGAACAAGGTATCGGTATACCGACGATCGAATCTCGGGCAAGTACAATACCGCTAGACAAAGGGAAATGCATACGGGATTGATTAAGTCCTTGACATCGTGGTTCATCCGATGAGATCATCATGGAACATGTGGGAGCCAACATGGGTATCCAGATCCCGCTGTTGGTTATTGACCGGAGAACGTCTCGGTCATGTCTGCATGGTTCCCGAACCCGTAGGGTCTACACACTTAAGGTTCGATGACGCTAGGGTTATAAAGGAAGTTTGTATGTGGTTACCGAATGTTGTTCGGAGTCCCGGATGAGATCCCGGACGTCACGAGGAGTTCCGGAATGGTCCGGAGGTAAAGATTTTTATATGGAAAGTTGTTGTTCGGGTTCCGAAAAAGGTTCGGGTTTTTTCGGTATTGTACCGGGAAGCTTCCAGAAGGTTCCGGAGGATTCCGGAGGGGTCCGGAGGTCCGGAAATTGTTCCACCACGTCCAATATAGTAGCATGGGCTGTAGGGGGCGCCCTAGCCTTAATGGGCCAGGGGCACCAGCCCCCCCAAGGCCCATGCGCATGGGAAGGGGAAAACCCTAAAGGGGGAGGCCTCCACTTGACTTGGGAGGCACTCCTCCCCCCTTGGCCGCACCCCTTGGGGTGGGAAACCCTAAAGGGGGCGCAGCCCCCTTCCCCCTATATATACTTGAGGTTTTGGGGCTGCCAACACATGAGAACTTCTCCTCTCTTGGTGCAGCCCTACCTCTCTCCCTTCTCCTCTCCCGTGGTGCTTGGCGAAGCCCTGCTGGATTGCCACGCTCCTCCACCACCACCACGCCGTTGTGCTGCTGCTGGATGGAGTCTTCCTCAACCTCTCCCTCTCTCCTTGTTGGATCAAGGCGTGGGAGACGTCACCGGGCTGTACGTGTGTTGAACGCGGAGGTGCCGTCCGTTCGGCACTAGGATCATCGGTGATCTGAATCACGACGAGTACGACTCCACCAACCCCGTTCACTTGAACGCTTCCGCTTAGCAATCTACAAGGGTATGTAGATGCACTCTCCTTCCCCTCGTTGCTGGTTTCTCCATAGATAGATTTTGGTGACACATAGGAAAATTTTGAATTTCTGCTACGTCCCCTAACAGTGGTATCAGAGCTAGGTCTATTGCGTAGATTCTTTGCACGAGTAGAACACAAAGTAGTTGTGGGCGTTGATTTTGTTCAATATGCTTACCGTTACTAGTCTAATCTTGTTTCGATGGTATTGTGGGATGAAGCGGCCCGGACCGACCTTACACGTACTCTTACGTGAGACAGGTTCCACCGACTGACATGCACTTGGTGCATAAGGTGGCTAGCGGGTGCCAGTCTCTCCCACTTTAGTCGGAACGGATTCGATGAAAAGGGTCCTTATGAAGGGTAAATAGCAATTGGCATATCACGTTGTGGTTTTGCGTAGGTAAGAAACGTTCTTGCTAGAAACCCATAGCAGCCATGTAAAACATGCAAACAACAATTAGAGGACGTCTAACTTGTTTTTGCAGGGTATGCTATGTGATGTGATATGGCCAAGAAGAATGTGATGAATGATATGTGATGTATGAGATTGATCATGTTCTTGTAATAGGATTCACGACTTGCATGTCGATGAGTATGACAACCGACAGGAGCCATAGGAGTTGTCTTTATTTATTGCATGACCTGCGTGTCATTAAACAACGCCATGTAATTACTTTACTTTATTGCTAACCGGTAGCCATAGTAGTAGAAGTAATAGTTGGCAAGACAACTTCATGAAGACACGATGATGGAGATCATGATGATGGAGATCATGGTGTCATGCCGGTGACGATGATGATCATGGAGCCCCGAAGATGGAGATCAATGGAGCCATATGATATTGGCCATATCATGTCACTACTATATAATTGCATGTGATGTTTATTATGTTTATGCATCTTGTTTACTTAGAACGACGGTAGTAAATAAGATGATCCCTTACAACCATTTCAAGAAGTTTTCTCCCCTAACTGTGCACTGTTGCTAAAGTTCGTCGCTTCTAAGCACCACGTGATGATCGGGTGTGATGGATTCTTACGTTCACATACAACGGGTGTAAGACAGATTTACACACGCGAAACACTTAGGGTTAACTTGACGAGCCTAGCATGTACAGACATGGCCTTGGAACACAGAGACCGAAAGGTCGAGCATGAGTCGTATAGTAGATACGATCAACATGAAGATGTTCACCGATGATGACTAGTCCGTCTCACGTGATGATCGGACACGGCCTAGTTGACTCGGATCGTGTAATCACTTAGATGACCAGAGGGATGTCTATCTGAGTGGGAGTTCATAAGATGAACTTAATTATCCTGAACATAGTCAAAAGACCTTTGCAAATTATGTCGTATGCTCGCGCTTTAGTTCCACTGTTTAGATATGTTCCTAGAGAAAATATAGTTGAAAGTTGATAGTAGCAATTATGCGGACAGTAGAAAGCTTATGTGTTTAATGCACTGCTCAGTGTGCTGAACCCCAAACGTCGTTTGTGGATGTTGCGAACATCGGACATACACGTTTTGATAACTACGTGATATTTCAGTTAAACGGTTTAGAATTGAGGCACCGAAGACGTTTTTGAAATGTCGCGAAACATATGAGATGTTTTGAGGGCTGAAATTGGGATTTCAGGCTCGTGCCCACGTCAAGAGGTATAAGACCTCCGACGATTTTCTTAGCCTACAAACTAAGGAGAAAAGCTCAATTGTTGTGCTTGTGCTCAGATTGTCCGAGTACAACAATCGCTTGAATCGAGTGGGAGTTGATCTTCCAGATGAAATAGTGATGGTTCTCCAAAGTCATTACCACCAAGCTGCTAGAGCTTCGTGATGAACTATGATATATCAGGGACATATATGATGATCCTTGAAATACTCGCGATGTTTGACACCGCGAAAGTAGAAATCAAGAAGGAGCATCAATTGTTGATGGTTGGTGAAACCACTAGTTTCAAGAAGGGCAAGGGCAAGAAGGGATACTTCATGAAACGGCAAATCAGCTGCTGCTCCAGTGAAGAAACCCAAGGTTGAACCCAAACCCGAGACTAAGTGCTTCTGTGATAAGGGGAATAGTCACTAGAGCGGAATTACCCTAGATACTTGGTAGATGAGAAGGCTGGCAAGGTCGATAGAAGTATATTGGATATACATTATGTTAATGTGTACTTTACTAGTACTCCTAGTAGCACCAGGGTATAAGATACCGGTTCGGTTGCTAAGTGTTAGTAACTCAAAATAAAAGTGCTACGGAATAAACGGAGACTAACTAACGGTGAGCCGACGATACGTGTTTGAAGTGTTTCCAAGGTTGATATGATCAAGCATCGCACGCTCCCTCTACCATCGAGATTGGTGTTAAACCTAAATAATTGTTATTTGGTGTTTGCGTTGAGCATAGACATGATTGGATTATGTCTGTCGCAATACGGTTATTCATTTAAAGAGAATAATGGTTACTCTATTTATTTGAATAATACCTTCAATGGTCTTGCACCTAAAGGAATGGTTTGTTGAATCTCGATCGTAGTGATACACATTTTCATGCCAAAAGATATAAGATAGTAATGATAGTACCACTTACTTGTGGCACTGCCATGTAAGTCATAATGGTATAAAACGCATGAAGAAGCTCCATGTTGATGGATCTTTGGACTCACTCATTTTTGAAAAGTTTGAGACATGCGAACCATGTCTATTGGTGTATACGCATGAAGAAACTCCATGCAGATGGATCGTTTGGACTCACTTGATTTTGAATCACTTGAGATATGCAAATCATACCACATGGGCAAGATGACTGAAAAGCCACGGTTTCAGTAAGATGGAACAAGATAGCAACTTGTTGGAAGTAACACATTTTGATGTGTGCAGTCCAATGAGTGCTGAGGCATGCAGTGAATATCGTTATGTTCTTACTTCACAGATGATTTGAGTAGATGTTGAGAATATTTACTTGATGAAACACAAGTCTGAATTATTGAATGGTTCAAGTAATTTCAGAGTGAAGTAGAAGATCATTGTGACAAGAGGATAAAATGTCTATGATATGATCATAGAGATGAATATCTGAGTTACGAGTTTTGGTACACAATTAAGACATTGTGGAAATTGTTTCGCAATTAATACCGCCTGGAACACCATAGTTTGATGGTGTGTCCGAACATCATAGTTGCACCCTATTGGATATGGTGCGTACCATGATGTCTCTTACCGAATTGCCACTATTGTTCATGGGTTAGGCATTAGAGACAACCGCACTCACTTTATTAGGGCACCACGTAATTCCGTTGAGATGACACCGTATGAATTATGGTTTGGAGAAACCTAAGTTGTCGTTTCTTAAAGGTTTGGGGCTGCGACGCTTATGCAAAAAAAGTTTCAGGCTAATAAGAACCCAAAGCGGATAAATGCATCTTCATGGACACCCAAAACAGTTGGGTATACCTCCTGTCTCAGATCCGGAAGCAAAAGGGATTGTTTCTTGAACGGGTCCTTTCTCGAGGAAAAGTTTCTCTCGAAAGAATTGAGTGGGAGGATGGTGGAGACTTGATATGGTTATTGAACCATCACTTCAACCAGTGTGTATCAGGGCACAGGAAGTTGTTCATGTGGCACCTACACCAATTGAAGTGGAAGATTATGATAGTGATCATGAAGCTTCAGATCAAGTCACTACCGAACCTCATGGGACGACAAGGACGCGTACTGCTTCGGAGTGGTACGGTGACCCTGTCTTGAAGGTCATGTTGCTAGACAACAATGAACCTACGAGCTATGGAGAAGCGATGGTGGGCCCAAATTCCGACAAATGGTTAAGAAACCATGAAATCCGAGATAGGATCCATGTATCAGAACAAAGCATGGACTTTGGTGGACTTGCCCGATGATCGGCAAGCCATTGAGATAAATGGATCTTTAAGAAGAAGACGGACGTGGACGGTAATGTCACCGTCTATGAAGCTCGACTTGTGGCGAAGAGTTTTTCACAAGTTCAAGGAGTTGACTACATTGAGATTTTCTCATCTGTAGCGATGCTTAAGTCCGTCGGATTCATGTTAGCATTAGCTGCATTTATGAAATCTGGCAGATGGATGTCAAAACGAGTTTCCTTATCAATTTTCGTAAGGAAAGGTTGTATGTAATACAATCAGAAAGGTTTTGTCGATCCTAAGGATGCTAAAAGGTATGCTAGCTCTAGAGATCCTTCCATGGACTGGAGTAAGCATCTCGGAGTTGGAATGTGCACTTTGATAAGATGATCAAAGATTTTGGGTTTATACAAAGTTTATGAGAAACTTGTATTTCCAAAGAAGTGAGTGGGAGCACTATAGAATTTCTGATGAGTATATGTTGTTAACATATTGATGATCAAAAATGATGTAGAATTTCTAGAAAGCATATAGGGTTATTTGAAAGGTGTTTTTCAATAGAAAACCTGAATTAAGCTACTTGAACATTGAGCATCAAGATCTATGAGGATGGATCAAAATGCTTAATAATACTTTCAAATGAGCACATACCTTGACATGATCTTGAAGGTGTTCAAGATGGATCAGTCAAAGAAGAAGTTCTTGCCTGAGTTGTAAAGGTACAAAGTTAAGACTTAAAGCTCGACCTCGGCAGAAAAGAGAGAAAGGACGAAGGTCGTCCCCTGTGCTTTAGACGTAGGCTCTACAGTATGCCATGCTGAGTACCGCACCTGAAGTGTGCCTTGCCATGAGTCAGTCAAGGGGTACAAGAGTGATCCAAGAATGGATCACAGGACAGCGGTCAAAGTTATCCTTAGTAACTAGTGGACTAAGAAATTTTCTCGATTATGGAGGTGGTAAAAGAGTTCGTCGTAAAGGGTTACGTCGATGCAAGCTTGACACCTATCCGGATAGCTCTGAGTAGAGATACCGGATACGTATAATGGAGCAACAATTTAGAATAGCTCCAAGTAGAACAGTTATTTGGAATAGCTCCAAATAGAGCATGGTAGCTGCATCTAGGAGATGACATAGAGATTTGTAAAGCACACACGGATCTGAAAGGTTCAGACCCGTTGACTATAACCTCTCTCACACGCATAACATGATCAAACCCAGAACTCTTGGGTCTTAGTCACATGGGGATGTGACCTTGAGTGTTAATCACATATCGATGTGAACTGGATTATTGACTCTAGTGCAAGTGGGAGACTGTTGGAAATATGCCCTAGAGGCAATAATAAATATGTTATTATTATATTTCTTTGTTCATGATAATAATATTTTATTCATGCTATAACTGTATTATCCGGAAATTGTAATACACGTGTGAATACATAGACCACAATATGTCCCTAGTAAGCCTCTAGTTGACTAGCTCGTTGTGATCAATAGATAGTCATGATTTCCTGGCTATGGACATTGGATGTCGTTGATAACGGGATCACATCATTAGGAGAATGATGTGATGGACAAGACCCAATCCTAAGCCTAGCACAAAGATCGTGTAGTTCGTATGCTATAGCTTTTCTAATGTCAAGTATCTTTTCCTTAGACCATGAGATTGTGCAACTCCCGGATACTATAGGAATGCTTTGGGTGTACCAAACGTCACAACGTAAATGGGTGGCTATAAAGGTGCATTACAGGTATCTCCGAAAGTATCTGTTGGGTTGGCACGAATCGAGACTGGGATTTGTCACTCCGTGTAAACGGAGAGGTATCTCTGGGCCCACTCGGTAGGACATCATCATAATGTGCACAATGTGACCAAGGGGTTGATCACGGGATGATGTGTTACGGAATGAGTAAAGAGACTTGCCGGTAACAAGATTGAACAAGGTATCGGTATACCGACGATCGAATCTCGGGCAAGTACAATACCGCTAGACAAAGGGAATTGCATACGGGATTGATTAAGTCCTTGACATCGTGGTTCATTCGATGAGATCATTGTGGAACATGTGGGAGCCAACATGGGTATCCAGATCCCGTTGTTGGTTATTGACCGGAGAACGTCTCGGTCATGTCTGCATGGTTCCCGAACCCGTAGGGTCTACACACTTAAGGTTCGATGATGCTAGGGTTATAAAGGAAGTTTGTATGTGGTTACCGAATGTTGTTCGGAGTCCCGGATGAGATCCCGGACGTCATGAGGAGTTCCGGAATGGTCCGGAGGTAAAGATTTATATATGGAAAGTTGTTGTTCGGGTTCCGGAAAAGGTTCGGGTTTTTTCGGTATTGTACCGGGAAGCTTCCAGAAGGTTCCGGAGGATTCCGGAGGGGTCCGGAGGTCCAGAAATTGTTCCACCACGTCCAATACAGTAGCATGGGCTGTAGGGGGGCGCCCTAGCCTTAATGGGCCAGGGGCACCAGCCCCCCCAAGGCCCATGCACATGGGAAGGGGAAAACCCTAAAGGGGGAGGCCTCCACTTGACTTGGGAGGCACTCCTCCCCCCTTGGCCGCACCCCTTGGGGTGGGAAACCCTAAAGGGGGCGCAGCCCCCTTTCCCCCTATATATACTTGAGGTTTTGGGGCTGCCAACACATGAGAACTTCTCCTCTCTTGGTGCAGCCCTACCTCTCTCCCTTCTCCTCTCCCGTGGTGCTTGGCGAAGCCCTGCTGGATTGCCATGCTCCTCCACCACCACCACGCCGTTGTGCTGCTGCTGGATGGAGTCTTCCTCAACCTCTCGCTCTCTCCTTGCTGGATCAAGGCGTGGGAGACGTCACCGGGCTGTACGTGTGTTGAACGCGGAGGTGCCGTCCGTTCGGCACTAGGATCATCGGTGATCTGAATCACGACGAGTACGACTCCATCAACCCCGTTCACTTGAACGCTTCCGCTTAGCGATCTACAAGGGTATGTAGATGCACTCTCCTTCCCCTCGTTGCTGGTTTCTCCATAGATAGATCTTGGTGACACGTAGGAAAATTTTGAATTTCTGCTACGTTCCCCAACATCTTGCCACTCCTAGTTCCATAATCCATCAAATCTTTACCCAAAACTTGAAAACTTCACAACACAAAACTTAAAGTAGAAAACTCGTGAGCTCCGTTAGCGAAAGAAAACAAAAGACCACTTCAAGGTACTGTAATGAACTCATTCTTTATTTATATGGTTGTTATACCTAATGTATTCCAACTTCTCTATGGTTCATAAACTATTTTACTAGCCAAAGATTCATAAAAATAAGCAAACAACACACGAAAAACAGAATCTATCAAAAACAGAACAGTCTGTAGTAATCTGTAGCTAGCGCAAGATCTGGAACCCCAAAAATTATAAAATAAATTTCTGGACGTGAGGAATTTATCTATTAATCATCTGCAAAAAGAATTAACTAAATAGAACTCTCCAAATAAAAATGACAGCAGTTCTCGTGAGCGCTAAAGTTTCTGTTTTTTACAGCAAGTTCAACAAGACTTTCCCCAAGTCTTCCCAACGGTTCTACTTGGAACAAACACTAATTAAACACAAAAAACACAACCAAAACAGAGGCTAGATAAATTATTTATTACTAAACAGGAACAAAAATCAAGGAATAAAAATAAAATTGGGTTGCATCCCAACAAGCGCTATTGTTTAACGCCCCTAGCTAGGCATAACAAGCAAGAATAGATCTAGGTATTGCCATAATAGTAAGATAGATTATTAAAACTCATTTCATATTCTCTACGTTCGGAAGCAAGTTTTCTTTGAGGCAAGCAAAAGTAATCAAATGGGCTAAATTTAACGGGACAAAAGTCCCCAAGATCAACCTTGGGAGGTATAGGTTCCTCCTTTGGTCCTTCATAATGCACAACCAATTCATCATTATAAGCATTCTTTTGACAGAACTTTGTGAGCCTATATTCAAGAGAATATCCTAGTTCATTATTTCGAATAGCCAAATCATCATTAAGTTCAGAAATTCTATCAACTAAAACATTGGTAGGAACCCTTTTTCTAAGATTTTTATTGAAAGCAACATTGTCTAGAGATTGAAAACGCATTATTTCTTCTTGATCAAAGAGGATAGCCTCTATGGGAGGACGGCAAGCGTCCACCCTATGATGCGCAAAGATTCTTTGGCTTCTTTCATTATGAATCTAAACTCATGAGCCAAAAAGATAGTAGCGGCACGCTTAACAGAAGATTGCTCAATATTAGAAAATTCCAGAAAAATCCTTTGTATGGAAGGATGCATGTGCATGAATTATCTTTCAAGTTCAACTACAAGCATGGCAATAGCGTCCGCAAGACTACTAGTTCTTTGAAGGATAAAACTACCCATAGAAGGTAAAGCACCGGCACAAGTAAAGAAATCTTGAATAACTCCTTTTCCAATAATATTACCACTACCAACACGGGATTTTTTTTGTATGAAAGATGGTAGGTTCTTTAGCAGGAGCATCAGAATTTTTCATGATATTGTTATTGTCCATATCGACAATAATTTCCCCAATTTCAGACATAGAGGCAAAAGGTAAAGGACTTGACATAACGACAAGCTAGCAAACTAACACACAAGCAAACAGAAAGGCAAACGGGCAAAAAGAGGCAAATAGAGAGGGAGGATAGAGAGAGAGAGAGAGGGCGAATAAAACGGCAAGGGTGAAGTGGGGGAGAGGAAAACGAGAGGGAAATGGCAAATAATGTAATGCGGGAGATAGGGATTGTGATGGGTACTTGGTATGTTGACTTTTGCGTAGACTCCCCGGCAACGGCGCCAGAAATGGCTCGTTGTCGGGAGTCAAATCTTGACTTGCGCGAACCTCCCTGGCAACAGCGCCAGAAATTCTTCTTGCTACCTCTTGAGCACTGCGTTGGATTTCCCCGAAGAGGAGAGGATGATGCAGCAAAGTAGCGTAAGTATTTCCCTCAGTTTTTGAGAACCAAGATATCAATCCAGTAGGAGGCTACGCGCGAGTCCCTCGTACCTACACAAAAACAATAGCTCAATGCAACCAACGTGCTTAGGGGTTGTCAATCCCTTCACAATCACTTACGAAAGTGAGATCTGATAGAGATGATAAATAATATTTTTGGTATTTTTGGTATAGAGATGCAAAGTAAAAAGTAAAAGGCAAAGTAAAAGCAAAGCAATAATAAAGTGATGGAGATTGATATGATGAGAAAGAGACCCGAGGGCCATAGGTTTCACTAGTGGCTTCTCTCAGAGCATAAGTATTCTATGGTGTGTGAACAAATTACTGTTGAGCAATTGACAGAATCGAGCATAGTTATGAGAATATCTAGGTATGATCATGTATATAGGCATCACATCCGAGACAAGTAGATCGACTCCTGCCTGCATCTACTACTATTACTCCACTAATTGACCGCTATCCAGCACGCATCTAGAGCATTAAATTCAAAAGATCAGAGTAACGCTTTAAGCAAGATGACATGATGTAGAGGGATAAACTCATGCAATATGATATAAACCCCATCTTGTTATCCTCGATGGCAACAATACAATACGTGCCTTGCTGCCCCTTCTGTCACTGGGAAAGGACACCGCAAGATTGAACCCAAAGCTAAGCACTTCTCCCATGGCAAGAACAACCAATCTAGTAGGCCAAACCAAACTGATAATTCGAAGAGACTTGCAAAGATAACCAATCATACATAAAAGAATTCAGAGAAGATTCAAATATTATTCATAGATAGACTTGATCATAAACCCACAATTCATTGGTCTCAACAAACACACCGCAAAAAGAAGATTACATCGAATAGATCTCCACGAGAGAGGGGGAGAACATTGTATTGAGATCCAAAAAGAGAGAAGAAGCCATCTAGCTACTAACTATATATGGACCCGTAGGTTTGAAGTAAAATACTCACACTTCATCGGAGAGGCTTGGATGATGATGTAGAAGCCCTCCGTGATCGATGCCCCCTCCGGCAGAGCTCCGGACGTAGCGACCAGACCTCAAACAGTCTGATCTCTATGCTCAGATGTCATCCCTGGATCAGTAATGCTAACACCACACAGTACTTGAAGGATTTATAACAGAGTAGCAATCACACACTTATTACATCGAGTGTCTCAATAGAGAACTTATTACAATAAATATGGCTTAAGGCCATCTAATAACGATAACATCGGAAGGCTTGGAAGATAAGTGAGTCCATCAACTCCAACGGCATCACTGAGTATAGAACCACGACCTAAAAACTCCTTAATTGTCGTCTGAAAAGTCTGCAACATTAACATTGCAGCCCGAAAACGGGTCAGTACATGGAATATGCCGGCAATGTAACACATAGAGAGTAATGGAATGAAACAGCTATACTATATGCATATTTGGCTGGTGGAAAGCTCTATGGTTACAGTTTTGCATAAAGCTAATTTTTCCCTACTACAAGGGAATGAAATTTATTTAACTATCATGGTAGTTGTTAGACATTGAGAATGGTTGACAGCATTCTCAATCCCAATTAAGCATCATCATTAAACAAAACCCAAAATAAATAAAATTTAGAGTAACATGTTGAGATTCACATGATAATCCAAGTACTAGATACTCAAGATGTCCATAACCGGGGACACGGCTAACCATGATTAGTTTATACACTCTGCAGTGGTTTGTGCACTTTTCCCCACAAGACTCGATCGCCTCCGTTTGGTTTCTCACACTACATGGTGTTTGAGAGGACGGATGACCGAGACATAGTCTTTCAGAAGCGCTAGCACCTTACGATGGATAGACCGTTACACCTACTTTCCCCTACATCTGCTAGTCTACCCTGTAAGAGTTCGCACGACTTAGTCAACTATGCTAGAGCCCATAATAGCTTGTGGCTGCACACGGAAGTTTCTAGTATGAAAAATCTCATGATCCCTTTGGGCCTGGGTGGCGGTCCATAAAGAAAAACAGGCAATCCTCGAATACCCAGGTACCTCAATCCATCCAGATGTGTGTTTAAGTTGCCACCTTAGATAAACCATTAATTAACACTCTCACATCTGTCATGGATATCACTCACCCAATCCACGTCTACTAGCATAGCATGGCATAATGGCAAACTAGTAGTAACTCCCAAAGGTTTGATAATACAACAAGTAATAGGTACTACCTCAACTACTTCCCAAACCCACAATTTAATTAGATCCTAATCATGCAATGTTTGAGGATTGATCTAATGCAATAAAACTGGGTAGTAGGAGGTATGATCAAAGTGTTACTTGCCTTGCTGATGATCCGCGAAACCTAGAGATTCGAAGTAACAGGCGGCGCACTCCGGGTATTCTATCGCAGACAAAAAAATAAGCATACAATAAGTATTCATCTAATGCACAGGTAAAACTCAAATAAGAGATCTAACCAGAAAGCTCAACTTAAGAACTCCGGTTTGCAAAAAGAATCAAATCAAACGAAGCAACGAAAGTCAAACGGCAAAAGAAACAGGCTTCATTTACTATTCTGGATCTAGGGCAATTTTTACAGTGGCAAAAACTTGTTTAAGTTGGTTAAACGAATAGAGGGTTTAGAGACGAAACTCCAGGTGCTTGAATCGCCTGATTCCGATAAACGAGCAAAAAGTTATACTAAAACGAAAATTGGATCAGAAATCGCGATCAGAAAAATCGTGGATTTAATTCCGAGAAAAGAAAAAACGATGAACGTTTGCTATAATGAACGAACGAACAAACGCTCGCTATTTAAATAAATCGAAAAACCAATCTATTAGAAAAACCAAAACAAAAAAACGAACAAAACTGTCGGAAAAACCGAATGGTTTTTCGGAAAAAAAACCGGCGTCTAAAGAAAAAAAAACTACCCGGCAATTCCGGCGAGGTTCCGGCGGCGGCGGCGGGGCTCCGGCGACGGTGGCGGCGGGGC
>NC_041380.1:413970638-414025301 GCF_002162155.2 Triticum dicoccoides
AGCGGCGGGAGCGGCGGCGGCGGCGGGAGCGGTGGCGGCGGCGCGGCGCGTGCGGCGCTAGGGTTCGGGGCGGCGGGGCGGCTCGGTGGGCTGCGGGGTCGGGCGCCCGGGCTTTAAAGGCCGGCCCCGGAGGAGTCCGGGCCTAACACGTCCCGTAGGTCGGTTTCAATTTTTTTTAATTATTCCGCGCAGAAAAACAAATAAAAGAAATACTAAACGGACTCCAAAGTCTCAAAATAAATTTTTTCGGGCTTCTAAAATCAAGCCGCATAAGGTGAACATTTATTTGGGGCCTAAATGCAATTTTGAAAAACGCACATTTTTCCTAAATTCAAATAAAATAATGAGAAACTCCGAAATAAAATCTTATTTGATTTTATTACTAAATCCTCAATATTTATTTATTTTGGGAAAGTCATTTTATTCCCTCTCTCATATTTTTGTAATAGAAATAATTGATGATAAAATAATTAAAATCAAATGATCGTATTCTCAAAATTTGAGAAAACTCAAATATGAAAATAACGAAATCCCCAACTCTCTCCGTGGGTCCTTGAGTTGCCTAGAATTTCTAGGATCAAAACCAAAAGCCAATAAATTATGATATGCAATGATGATCTAATGTATAACATTCCAAATTGAAAATTTGACATGTTACAAACCTACCCCCCTTAAGATGAATCTCGCCCTCGAGATTCGGGTTGGCTAGAAAATAGTTGAGGGTGGTCCTTGAGAAAATTTTCCTCTCGCTCCCAGGTGGCTTCATCCTCCGTGTGATGGCTCCACTGAACCTTACAAAACTTGATAACCTTGCTACGGGTGACTCGGCTGGCATATTCTAGGATCTTAACTGGTTTCTCCTCATAGGTCAAATCACTGTCCAACTGAATTGCTTCCAATGGCACTGTGTCTCTCAAGGGTATGTCAGCCATCTCCGCGTGGCACTTCTTCAGCTGAGAAACGTCGAACACACCATGAACTCCTGACAATCCTTCAGGCAATTCCAACTTGTAGGCCACTTCTCCCATACGTTCCAATACTCGGTATGGTCCTACAAATCGTGGCGCTAACTTTCCCTTAACACCAAAGAGCTTTGTTCCCCGAAGTGGGGATACTCGAAGATAAGCTTTATCTCCAACTTCGTAAACTGTCTCCTTGCATTTAGAATCTGCATAGCTCTTCTGCCTGGATTGAGCTACCTTGAGTCTATCGCGAATCAATTTCACCTTCTGTTCAGACTCTTTAATCAAATCAGGTCCAAACAACTGGCGGTCTCCAACTTCATCCCATGACAACGGTGTCCTGCACCTTCTTCCATACAAGGCTTCGAAAGGGGCCATCTTTAAACTAGATTGATAGCTGTTGTTGTAAGAGAATTCTGCATATGGGAAATTGTCGTCCCAACTAGATCCATAATCTAGTGCACAAGCTCTCATCATGTCCTCCAAAATCTGATTGACTCTCTCGGTCTGTCCATCTGTTTGTGGATGAAAAGTTGTGTTGAACTCTAGCCTGGTACCCAAAGTTTCGTGCAACTGATTCCAGAACTTTGAGGTAAACTGGGTTCCTCTATCTGATACTATACACCTCGGAACTCCATGTAAGCATACAATCCTGGTCATGTATATCTTTGCCAACTTAGCACTGGTGTAAGTGGTCTTTACCGGGATGAAATGAGCTACTTTCGTCAACCGATCAACTACAACCCAAATCGAGTCATAGCCTGAACGAGTCCTGGGTAATCCTATGATAAAATCCATGCCTAGATTATCCCACTTCCATTCGGGTATGGGCAATGGTTGTAGCAATCCTGTTGGCTTCTGATGCTCTGCCTTTACTCTCTGACATACGTCACAAACTGCTACATACTCCGCAATATCTTTCTTCATTCCGGTCCACCAGAAAGTATCCTTCAAACCCAAATACATCTTGGTATTTCCTGGGTGAATCGAATATGGTGAGTCGTGCGCCTCTTGCAGAATCAACTTCCTGATCTCAGGGTCATTGGGCACATAAACACGGTCTTCAAACCATACGGTTTCGTGCTCATCCTCACGAAATCCTTTAGCCTTTCCTTTGCTCATTTTCTCCTTTGTAGAGGCAATCTCCTTGTTAGTCTTCTGAGCTTCTCTGATTCTATCCATCAAAGTTGACTGAATCTCCAATGCTGCTACATAGCCTCTCGGAACTATTTCCAAACATAGCTCACGAAAATCCTCCGCTAACTCCTTTGGTATTTCTCCCGTCATTAGTGTATTGACATGGCTCTTACGGCTCAATGTGTCATCTACTACATTAGCCTTTCCGGGATGGTAATGCAATCTCATATCATAATCCTTGATGAGCTCCAACCATCTCCTTTGTCTCAGGTTTAACTCCTTCTGCGTGAAAATGTATTTTAAACTCTTGTGGCCCGTATACACCTCATAATGATTTCCAATGAGGAAATGTCTCCATGTTTTCAATGCATGCACTGCGGCTGCTAACTCCAAATCATGCATGGCATAATTCAATTCGTGGGGTTTTAGTTGTCGTGAGGCATATGAAACAACTCACCCTTCCTGCATAAGCACTGCTCCAAGTCCTCGTCGTGAAGCGTCACAATACACCTCATAATCCTTGGTCTGGTCTGGCAAAATCAACACTGGTGAAGTAACCAAGCGTTTCTTCAACTCCTGGAAACTAGCCTCACACTCCTCAGTCCATATGAACTTGGTATCCTTCTTTAATAACTCCGTCATAGGTTTTGCAATCTTGGAGAAATTCTCAATTAATCTCCGGTAGTATCCTGCGAGTCCAAGAAAACTCTGGATCTGTCCAACGGTGGTTGGTGCTTCCCACTTGGTCACGGTATCAACTTTAGTGGGATCTACTGATATACCTTCTCCGGATATAACGTGTCCGAGGAATCCTACTTCCTTCAACCAAAACTCACATTTGCTGAACTTGGCATACAACTAATGCTCTCTGAGCTTCTAAAGTACCAAACGCAAATGTTCCTTATGCTCCTCTTCATTCTTCGAGTAAACCAGGATATCATCAATGAACACCACGACAAACTTATCCAAGAACTCCATAAACACTTTGTTCATCATGTTTATAAAATAAGCAGGTGCGTTAGTCAGACCAAATGACATAAAGGTATACTCGTACAGCCCATACCTGGTGGTAAAAGCCGTCTTAGGTATATCCTGTTCTCGAATCTTCAACTGGTGGTATCCTGATCGCAGATCGACCTTGGAAAATACCTTAGCTCCTTGCAATCGGTTAAACAGATCATTGATCATTGATAGTGGGTACTTGTTTTTTATCGTTACTTCATTCAACCCACGATAATCAACAACCATCCTTAACGATCCATCCTTTTTCTCCACTAGAAGTACTGGTGATCCCCAAGGCGACGAACTTGGGCGAATGTAACCTTTATCCAGTAACTCCTTAATCTGCTTCTTAATCTCCACCAAATCCTTTGCGGGCATCCTGTATGGTCTCTTTGATATTGGCCCTGTGCCTAGCAATAGCTCAATCAAAAACTCAATATCTCTATCCGGTGGCATGCCTGGCAACTCCGCTGGAAATACTTCAGGGAAATCCCTTACCACTGGTACTTCCTCCTGCACAACTCCTGTTAAACAATTTATTTGAGTCCCTTTTGGCACATGCCGGGATACATACTTGATCCTTCTCCCTTCTGGGGTGGTAAGCAAAATTGTCTTACTAGCGCAATCGATGTTTCCCCCATACATTGACAGCCAATCCATACCCAGAATTACATCCAATCCTTGTGATTCCAAAATGATTAAATCTGAGGGAAACACATGCCTACCTATACTCAATGGCACTTGAAAACATCCTTGACTGGCCATATACTCCGCTCCTGGTGAGCTTACTAGCATAGGTGTTCTAAGAACCTTAGTGGAAAGGTTATACTTATCCACAAATCCCCTTGATATGTATGAATGTGATGCACCAGTATCAAAAAGAACGAGTGTAGTAAATGACTTAACCAAAAACTTACCGATTACTGCATCCGACTGCTCTTCAACCTCCTCCACGTTAACGTGGTTCACCTGTCCCCTGTTGAAAGGGTCCGGCTTCTTCCCAGAGCTTCCATTGCCATTATGGCCTTCAGGACATTCATTGGCATAATGTTCGGTCTTCTGACACTTAAAGCAAGTGACTTGGCTCAGGTCTTTCTTGGCTGGGGTTGATGGGTTGGTACGGTTATGGCCGTTGCTTCCTCCATTACCATTACCATTCTTGGTGCCATTGTGATTGTGCGAGGTACCTCCTCCACGGGTATGCTGAAAATGTCCTCCCGATCTAGGGGTAAAACGTGGCTCCTGCTGAGCTCCAGAATTGTACTTCCCTTGTCCATACTTCCTCTTGCGGTTCTCAATTTGCTGTTGCTTGCCTTCAATCATAAGATCACGGTCTACCAACTCCTAGTAGTTGTTGAAGGTTGCTACCATCAACTGCATGCTTAACTCATCATTCAGTCCTTCCAGAAACTTATCATGCTTAGCTGCATCCGTAGCAACGTCATCTTGGGCATAACGTGCTAATTTACTAAAGTCCTCCACATACTGGCCAACTGTCCGTCCTCCTTGGCGCAAGTTGCGAAACTCACGCTTCTTCATGGCCATAGCTCCTGCTGAAACATGGGCAGTTCGAAAAGCCTGCTGAAACCAGTCCCATGTGACAGTGTCGACAGGGAAAGTGGCTGTGAAATTCTCCCACCATGATGATGCGGGTCCTTCAAGCTGATGTGCGGCAAACTTCACCTTCTCCGCATCCGTGCATCCTACTATGGTCAACTCCCTAGCTATCTTGCGGAGCCAATCATCCGCTACTATCGGCTCGGTGCTACTGGAAAACACCGGTGGATTCAGCCTAAGAAAACGGGCTAAGTGATCAATAGGTGGTGGTGGTGGTGGTGGGTTGTTGTTGTTCCCCTGATTCTGATTCTGGACTAGCAACTACATCAATGTGTCCTGCTGTTGGATCAACTGGGTGAGCTCCGGTGGAAAGGTAAATCCGGGGTCACATCTCGGAGGCATCTGAGGGTTTAGAAAAGATGAGATTTAAGAATAGAGGGGGTCTAAAGAGAAAACACTACCCATATGCACATGAGGCAAAAGCAAACAATTCACTTCATTCAATCAAACAAGGGCATACAATCGATCTAACTATCGCAAAAGTGCTCGGACTACTGTATTTACATGGTGGACTACTACTACTTATGAGGTGGTCTACTAGAAATATTCTTCGGTTGCAGACTCCATGATATCTGCTCCAGCTTCATCAACATAGTCATCATCGCTATCATCTGGATCCAAGTCAGTGTCGTCGATGATGATGTAGTCTTCCGGGCGAATCTCCTTGGGTTCTTCATCTTCATCTACTGGTGTAGGGCCTCCCATAAATATTCCGATCTTCTTGATCAGATCATCATTCTTCTTCACCAATACTTCTATTTCTTCTTCATAATCTTCACGTGTAGCCTTGAGTTCTTCCTCCAGTTCCTTGATTCTTGTCCTTGCCTTCTTTAGGTCTATCAAGTCGGCGCACATCTGATTCTCCTGTCGTTGAATGTGCTGGTTTAATTCCTGGAAAAAAACTGCAATTGATCTATCCTTCCTGGTGCTGATCATCTCCCAATGCTCATCTCGGCGCCCACAAATCTGGTAGATAGTATCCTTCAGATCATTGCGGTAGACTTCTCCAATGCATCCCATGCGATGTGAGCTGCCATGCTCTTTCCTAGACTCCAAGTTGGTGCATCAAAAGAAAACTCTATGGGCTCAGTGACTGGCATGAACGTCCTTCCTGGAACTTGAACTTGAATCATCCAGCGCTCCTCTTCAGGTAAAGTGGCGTTGTAGATTCCGGTGAAGCTTGGTACCCCTATGTTCAGGTATCTAGTGACGTCCAAAGGGTGTATCTTAATCCGGTTGCGTGAACTTGTTCCTTGCATCCGCCATCCTAAAGAGTAGAAAAGATGAGAGGTCGGAAGAGAAGAGAGTGAATAGTGATCTAGGTCTTTAGCTTAGTGGTCGTGTCCTACAGTCAGCGTGTGCTCTGATACCATCTTTGTAGCGACCAGACCTCAAACAGTCTGATCTCTGTGCTCAGGTGTCATCCCTGGATCAATAATGCTGACACCACACAGTACTTGAAGCATTTATAACAGAGTAGCAATCACACACTTATTACATCGAGTGTCTCAATAGAGAACTTATTACAATAAATATGGCTTAAGGCCATCTAATAACGATAACAGCGGAAGGCTTGGAAGATAAGTGAGTCCATCAACTCCAACGGCATCACTGAGTATAGAACCATGACCTAAAAACTCCGTAATCGTCATCTAAAAAGTCTGCAACATTAACGTTGCAACCCGAAAACAGGTCAGCACATGGAATATGCCGGCAATGTAACACATAGAGAGTAATGGAATGAAACAGCTATACTATATGCATATTTGGCTGGTGGAAAGCTCTATGGTTACAGTTTTGCGTAAAGCTAATTTTTCCCTACTGCAAAGGAATGAAATTTATTTAACTATCATGGTAGTTGTTAAACATTGAGAATGGTTGACAGCATACTCAATCCCAATTAAGAATCACCATTAAACAAAACCCAACAAAATTAAATTTTAGAGTAACATGTTGAGATTCACATGATAATCCAAGTACTAGATACTCAAGATGTCCATAACCGGGGACACGGCTAACCATGATTAGTTTATACACTCTGCAGAGGTTTGCGCACTTTTCCCCACAAGACTCGATCGCCTCCGTTTGGTTTCTCGCACTGCATGGTGTTTGAGAGGATGGATGACCGAGACATAGTCTTTCAGAAGCGCCAGCACCTTACGAAGGATAGACCGTTACACCTACTTTCCCCTACATCTGCTAGTCTACCATGTAAGAGTTCGCATGACTTAGTCAACTATGCTAGAGCCCATAATAGCTTGTGGTTGCACACGGAAGTTTCTAGTATGAAAAATCTCATGATCCCTTTGGGCCTGGGTGGCGGTCCATAAAGAAAAATAGGCAATCCTGGACTACGTAGGTACCTCAGTCCACCCAGATGTGTGTTTAAGTTGCCACCTTAGATAAACCATTAATTAACACTCTCACATCTGTCATGGATATCACTCACCCAATCCACGTCTACTAGCATAGCATGGCATAATGGCAAACGTAGTAGTAACTCCCAAAGGTTTGATAATACAACAAGTAATAGGTACTACCTCAACTACTTCCCAAACCCACAATTTAATTAGATCCTAATCATGCAATGTTTGAGGATTGATCTAATGCAATAAAACTGGGTAGTAGGAGGTATGATCAAAGTGTTACTTGCCTTGCTGATGATCCGCGAAACCTAGAGATTCAAAGTAACAGGCGGCGCACTCCGGGTATTCTATCGCAGACAAAAAAACAAGCATACAATAAGTATTCATCTAATGCACAGGTAAAACTCAAATAAGAGATCTAACCAGAAAGCTCAACTTAAGAACTCCGGTTTGCAAAAAGAATCAAATCAAACGAAGCAATGAAAGTCAAACGGCAAAAGAAACAGGCTTCGTTTACTATTCTGGATCTAGGGAAATTTTTACAGTGGCAAAAACTTGTTTAAGTTGGTTAAACGAATAGAGGGTCTTGAGACGAAACTCCAGGCGCTTGAATTGCCTGATTCCGATAAACGAGCAAAAAGTTATACTAAAACGAAAATCAGATCAGAAATCGTGATCAGAAAAATCGCGGATTTAATTCTGAGAAAAGAAAAAACGACGAACATTCGCTAGAATGAACGAACGAACGCTTGCTATTTAAATAAATAGGAAAACAGATCTATTTAAAAAACCAAAACAAAAAAACGAACAAAACCGTCAGAAAAACCAAACGGTTTTTCGGAAAAAAACGGCGTCTAAAGAAAAAACTACCCGGCAATTCCGGCGAGGTTCCGGCGGCAGCGGCGGGGCTCCGGCGACGGTGGTCGGCGGCGGGGCAGCGTGGCGCTGGCGGGAGGCGGCGATGGCGGGATCCAGCAGCGGGGCGGCGCGGCGTGGGCGGCGGCGGGAGCGGTGGTGCGGCGGCGGCGGCGCGGGCGGTGGCGGCGGCGCTAGTGTTCGGGGCGGCGGGGCGGCTCGGTGGGCTGCGAGGTCGGGCGCCCCGGCTTTAAAGGCCGGCCCCGGAGGAGTTTGGGCCTAACACGGCACGTAGGTCAGTTTCGATTTTTTTTAATTTTTCCGCGCAGAAAACAAATAAAAGAAATACTAAACGGACTCCAAAAATCCTGAAATAAATTTTACCGGGCTTCTAAAATCAAGAGGCACAAGGTGAACATTTATTTGGGGCCTAAATGCAATTTTGAAAAACGCGCATTTTTCCTAAATTCAAATAAAATAACGAAAAACTCCGAAATAAAATCTTATTTGATTTTATTATTAAATCCTCAATATTTCTTTATTTTGGAAAAGTCATTTTATTCCCTCTCTCATATTTTTGTAATAGAAATAATTGATGATAAAATAATTAAAATGAAATGATCCTATTCTCAAAATTTGAGAAAACTCAAATATGAAAATAACGAAATCCCCAACTCTCTCCGTGGGTCCTTGAGTTGCGTACAATTTCTAGGATCAAAACCAAAAGCAAATAAATTATGATATGCAATGATGATCTAATGTATAACATTCCAAATTGAAAATTTGGGATGTTACACCGGAACAGGCCCCAAGATGGGATCTCGTGGATACAGAAAGTTACGGCGGTGGAATTAGGTTTTTGGCTCCATATTTGATCGTTTGGGGGTACGTGGATATATATAGGAGGAAGAAGTATGTCGGTGGAGCAACAGGGGGCCCACGAGGGTGGGGGCGTGCCTGGTAGGGTAGGGCGCGCCCCCCTACCTCGTGGCCTCCTATTACGTGCCTTGACATAAGGTCCAAGTCTCATGAGTTGTATTCGATGAGAAAATCACGTTTCCGAAGGTTTCATTCCGTTTGGACTCCATTTGATATTCCTTTTCTTCGAAACCCTAAAACAGGCAAAAAGCAGCAATTCTGGGCTGGGCCTCCGGTTAATAGGTTAGTCCCAAAAATAATATAAAAGTGGATAATAAAGCCCAATAATGTCCAAAATAGTAGATAATATAGCATGGAGCAATCAAAAATTATAGATACGTTGGAGACGTGTCAACACACTCTTCCCCTCTCGTTGCTATGCATCTCCTAGATAGATCTTGCATGAGCGTAGGAGTTTTTTTGAAATTGCATGCTACGTTACCCAATAGAAAGATGATAGTAGCAAAGATGCGGACTGGATCCATGATTTGAGGATTATCCTCATTGTTGCACAAAAGAATTATGTCCTTGATGCGCCGCTAGGTGACAGACCTATTGCAGGAGCAGATGTAGATGTTATGAACGTTTGGAAAGCTCGATATGATGACTACTTAATAGTTTAGTGCGCCATGCTTTACAGCTTAGAACCGGGACTTCAAATATGTTTTGAATGCCACAGAGCATGTGAGATGTTCCAAGAGATGAAATTGGTATTTCAGACTCATGTCCATGTCGAGAGGTATGAGACCTTTGACAAGTACTTTGCCTACAAGATGGAGGAGAATAGCTCAGCTAGTGAGCATGTGCTTAGAATGTGTGGGCACTACAATCGCTTGAATCAAGTGGGAGTTAATCTTCCAGATAAGATAGTGATTGACAGAGTTCTCTAGTCACTATCACCAAGCTACTAGAATTTTGTGATGAACTATAATGTGCAAGGGATAACGGAAAAGATTCCCAAGCTCTTCGCGATGCTGAAATCGACGAAGGTGGAAATCAAGAAAGAGCATCAAGTGTTGATGGTTAACAAGATGTGACGCCCGGGTAATTAAGCTATAGTAATCCCTTGTTAATGAGGCCACGCCATCACATTACTGTTGCCAATCCTTGCTTGATCCAAATCTTAGTTCAAACTCAAATTCAAAACAAAGCTCAGAATTCAAAATTTCTCAAACATGCAAAATAAAATGTTCAAAGTGTGGAAAATATTCCATAGCTAATTATGGCAGTGACCCAGCACTTTTGTAAAATATTTAAATACCCCTTTTGTGAATATAACAGTGGCTAAAAAGAATTATTAAATGATTTTTAGATTATAAAAATACTAAACTATTTTATTTGAACCTCAAACTAAATGTGGCAGTGGTATAATTAGTAAGACCAATTTAGATGTTGTTACTATATTTTATAAAGCTAATTTCAATTCAAAAAGAAAAGAAAACTAAAACTATACAAAGAAAAATAAGATAAAGAAAATGCAAAAGAGTTAAGGAAAAAGGAAACCCCTTGGCTCCCCTGGGCCTTGGCCCACTCCCACACAGCCGACCCACTACCCCCCTCCCTCCGTCGACCTCCTGTTCCCCCCGACTGGGGTCGCTATAGGGGGCGCCCCGCCGGACCTTCTCGCCGCCCCTGGCCGCTACAGCGCCGGGGAGGGATAAGGGCGCCACCCTGGCGCCTTAGGGACGCCTCCTCTCCGCTACCCTCGCCCCACTTGCTCTCCCTCTCCCCTCCCCTCCTCAGATCCGCCGAGATGTGCTCGCCTAAGCGGGCTCGTCGTCGTTGCCACGCCGCGCGCGTGGCCACCGGCCCTTGTACTCCGTCCGCTCGTGTCCCGGGAGGTTCTCGGCGTCGACTACGTCGCCTGCGTCGCGGGGTTGAAGATGGTGGGCCGCCTCGACGCCGTCTTCTTCTTCCCCTCCGTCCGCCTTGGGTCACCGCCGCCTCCTTCGTCTCTGGCTGCTGCGCGTCTTTCCCGGGCCTTCCCAGCAACAGTCGTAAGCCACTGCCCCTCCTCCTCCTCCTCTTTAGGTCACCCGCACCCCGTAGCTTCTCTGTCGCGTGGCCGTGCTCTTGCCGTCGCCATGGCTGCGGGCACCACACTCCCCAGCCACTACGGCCTCGCCCGTCCGCCCTAGCACGCTCATGGAGCCCCGTAGTTGCTGCCCCGCTTCTCATCTTTCTCGCTCGCGCCACGTATAGCCGTTTATGCGTAGTCCCGAACGTCGGTGCCGCCTGCCGTGGTTGCTGCGCCCAACTCCGGGCACCATCGCACCCACTGGCACCTCTCCCCGATGTGCACCGTCACCCTCTCCCCGTAGCTGCTCTCGGTTAACCAAACGATCGCCGGAGCCGCGAGTCCGGCGAGCCCCATCACCTCTGCAGCCGCCATGTGGCCTCCCGCCGCTGCAGCCCTGCCGCGGCCTCGCTCCCGTGCCGACTGCTGCTGATGCACTTGCTCTGCCTCGTCGCCCCTGCCCTGCAGCCTTGCGTGTCGACCGGCCCTGCCCGCGCCGCAACTCGTGCACCCGCTCACGTTGGCCTCGGTCGCTGCCGGCTACGGCGTCCCGACCTCTCGCCCGTGCCGGCGTAGCCCCAGTCCGGCCACCGTGCGCCCTGCTTCCCCTGCGCCTTGCCGCCAAGCCCCGCGTCGCTCCGCTCACCTGCTCCGCGCGCCCGACCCGCTCTGGCGCCGCCCTCCGCCAGTGACGCCGCACCGCCCACCACCGCTGCCGCCGTGGCCGGCGCCCACCGGCGCCGTTGGGCCCTTCTGGGCGGGCTCCCTGTCGCCCAGGCGGGTTTGCCCGGCTCCGCTCCGCTAAAGCCAGTGCCTGTTAGGCCCCCTCGGGCCTATGACATATGGGCCCCACGCCCTTGTTTAGATAAAAAAAGAAATGTAAAAAACATATTAATAAAAATAATTAATTAATTAGCTAATCACTTAATTAACTTAATTAATTAATCTTAATCTTTCCCTGATAATAATAAAGCACGGATTGACTCCGTGGGTTCACCGTCACAATACGCTTCTTCCCGTGAATTTACGCTTTCAGTTTGAATTTAAACATATACGCGAGGTGGTACTAATTAATAGCTCCTTATGTTTTTTCTTTAATGAGCCTGCAGTCCTATTTTATTGATCTATTTGGGCCAATGAAGTCAGCCCGTTACATCCAGTGCACCATTCTTGTACGTTCGTTCATAGCATGTTCCTACCGACTCCTGAGTAGAATCATACGGACTCTGGGAACCAATCCAATCTCCATGAAGATGAATTAATCCTCTCAATTTCCTCAGATCGCATCTCGAGAATCAAATCGAAACAAATCGATAAACCTAAAGATCTGCCAGGTGCAAGGCTGCTGACCCGAGGCTCGTCGCCTCATGTACCATGGCGCCGGTGGGGAATACGTATTGCTCACCGCCAACGATCTCGACGAGGGCCATGCGGAGCGACTGCTGTAGTTGGGCCTCATGTAGCATGGCGCTGGTAGGGAATCCATACTCGAGGTCGACCTAAGGTTCCTACGAATTTTGAGGAGAGACGCGGTTGATGCTTCTGCTGTTGGGCCTAGCGCAGCCAACCAAACCATGGGAAAATGAAGGCCACTGTGTAGATCATGGCGTGTTCAGCGCCGATTCCGGATGTGCCGGGGTTCATGTTGCTGGCCAGCGGTGGAACGACGAATACACCGGCCAGAGAATTGCAGTCTAATGCATATATAAATTTGATGGAAGGGCTTATCAAGAGACAGAAAGGACATACAAAATTACAAATATGTGCATGACGAAAGGTAGTATAGAGAGCAGCAGAGCGGCACATAGGCCAAAGGAAACTCGCGGCCAATCATACCTTTAACTCTGCCAATCGGATCAAATTACGGGCGCCGATTGGATCACATTGTCAGTGTCGGTGTTGCCGGAGTGAATGCCTCAGCGTCCTACTTGCCTGGTGCTTCCGCCTCTGCCAAACGGATCCTCAAGTGAGATGTAGCCGACTGCTTGCATGTATCATTGACTTGATCTGAGGGGAACATGACAAGCCCCAACTCTCAAGCTGGAATTGTCGTCCTCTCGTTGCGTGTGTAGTTGCACGGTCTGCTCTATCTCTTCTCCTACTCATGTTTTATTTGACTCAGCATTGTTAATCTTCTCTAGGCTTTCAAAGAGTACGTGCCAGCTAGGATTGGTGAAAGAAAGTTATTATCCAATCCTACAATGTTTTTCTTTGGTTTTCAGATGGTGTTTTTGATGGATTCATCATGTGTGACGTTGCATGCAGTGATCCGAGAAATAAAGTCTGATTTATTTGTGCTAACGAGGACGACACAATGCCGAGGTAGGATGGGTTACACCTATGTTTAGAGATAAGGCTAAGATAAATGTTCAGAGTATGTTCATGGTCTGATTGCATGAGCATCCATGCCGGTGGCATATGCTTGGTATGAGGTGGTGTATGTGCTGCACCTGATGGCCGTGGCATGCCTCCTGTAAGCTAACTCCTTGCTTCTTTGGAGGTCATACAGTGATGCTATGGGCACAGAGAATCTGAAGGTTAGTAATTTAGTACTTAGCTCTTCAATTCTTCTTCAATTAAGAACATTGTTGATTTTCATGACTTAGTGTACTTCTAGGTGCTAATAAAATAAATCAACCATATTGGGCCATCTGCGATAGCTAAACGAACCATGTGAAAGTGGGATGCATTACATTTTCTGTGAAAATTTATAGTAGCACAATGTACAACATAAGGGGCATATAGAGTTATAGACGATGTTAGGTTGAAAGAATTGTCAGCCTCAAGCTGTAAAACATGACTATAAGAGGATTATATGAACTATAAGATGGATATACGTGTACAAATGATATTGTGGAATTTATTTGAGAGCACAATGGGCACATGTTTGCGCAGATTACTGGTGTAAGCAACTTTGGAGAGCTCGATTTTGACTTGGTTCGATAATTAAGAGAGGTAGAAAGTTAAATTTAATCTCTAAAAATTCTGATTAACTTTATTTATCATTTTGGGGGTACATTTTGTACTCCGCTCCATGTACAACAAATCACTGGATTCTTGAGACACAAAGAAAAAGAATTATCATATTGGTTTAAATTATTTTGTAACATTTTGGTTGAATTTATATGATTTTGCTCCTTAATTATTTACATTGACTTATGTACAACAATATGAGTGTTGTCTTCTAGAGGAGCATCAAGCTCTAACACTATACACTCACAAGAAGATCGAGAGCATCAACACCGAGGGAGAGATGGTGGGAGAAAGATAAGTATTATCCCGTTGCAACGCACGGGTTCTTGTGATATTAAACTAATCAACTAGATTAGTTAATTTAAACAGTAGTTAGATAATAGTGTGCATGACAGGGGGACCCCACCCCGTGTTGACCAGTAAAATGTTGACTGGTCAACAGGGACCCCCTGGCCCCCCTGTCAGCCACTGGGTACCGTTCTGTGTACCCTGTGCTGGGTGCATCTAGCATTTTAGCTTTTATTTTCGAATTATTAGAAATTTCAGAATATTGCTAAAACTTCAGTAAATCGTAGAAAATATCCGTAACTCGGCTGAAAAAGTTTTATACATGAAAGTTGCTCAGAACGACGAGACGAATCAGAATACGCTCTCCGTTCGTCTGTCACATGCCCCTAGCATAGCAAACATCGAACTTTTCCCCTCCGGTTTGTCTGTCCGAAAATGCCTAACTCCAAGAAAACTTTCCGGATGTTATCCCCCTTCGCCAGTATCGTGTAGTACTGTGTTAGAACACCCCTAGCACCGCTTTTTGTCTTGCCATGCATGTGTTTGCTCTGTATTTACTGTTTCTTCCCCCTCTTCTCTCCTGTAGACCCCGAGACCCCTGTTGATGCCCCTGTTATCGGCTACGTCGACGACGACACTCCTTCCTTTTCAACAGAGCTTCCAGGCAAGCAAACCTCCCTTGAGCATTCTGATATTGCCCATTTCTTTCCCTCTCTTGCTTGCATTAGAACTGCTACTGCTTTATGTATGATCCTACTCTGATGCATAGCCTGTTTTTGTTACCTGCTTTCATACCTTACCTGCTTATTCTAAACTGCTTAGTATAGGTTGGTTAGTGCTCCATCAGTGACCCACACCTTGTCCTTGTTGCCCCTGCTTCATCATCGAAGACCCGATCAATGGGATCGAAGACCAGGCCCCGGCACCGCACATCACTTTCCCCTTTTGTTGCTCGACTCTGCAGAGTTGCCATCGAGTGCCGAGGGTGGAACCTCTTACATCACTCCTAATGAGACCTCTATAGTGTAGCTATACGGTCGAGGTCATCGAGGGTGATTTCCTCCTTAACCACTACCGTTACGGCTCTGTCATGCAACCCCTCAAGTGTGAACCTCGAGGGTGGATCCTCTTACGTTCACCTTGATGATAACATCGGGTGGAATTCACCGGGGGTGATTCCTCGGGTTTTCCCCTTGGTGTTAGACACACAGTTACTATGGTTACTATGACTTTACACTGAACCATGTTACTAAAGATGGGTCGGCCCTGAGGGGTACCCGCGCGAGCTTAATAGCAAGTGATGTGGAGTCGGGTTGACCTGGAAGATGCCCGCGAGATACTTACGAGGTGTGGCCGGGCATTCTTAGCCCTGCCGCAACTACTCGAGACGGGGCGACAGGGTCACATCTTTCATGAGTTTCTGCTTGTTACCGCGCGTTCCTAATCCACTACGATTTGGATATTTGATCTGAGGGGCCTCTGGCCTGATAGCACTAACCATCACGTGGGCATAGTATGGACGTTCTGCGTCGTATACATCAGCCGAAGCTTAATAGACGTCAGCGACTGAGCGGCGCGCGCCGGGTTGGACTGCGTAAGCACCTGCCTTTTTGAAGGAGGTAGCTAGGTCTGCTCACCGGCCGCCCACACAACATGCAGGAGTTCCCGGGGAGATGGCCCATGACCCCCGGGGGCATAGGTCTAGTCCGGCATGTTGACCTCTCTATTAAGCCTAGGTCGGGTTGCGGTGTATTGCTTGGCCGAGGCCGGGCATGACCAAGGAAAGTGTGTCCGGCCAGAGTTAATCGAGCGTGGTGGGTAAGTTGGTGCACCCCTGCAAGGAAGAAAACATCTATTGATAGCCTATCCTACAGTAACAGACACTTGGAGTTGTATCCCGATCGATACAACTAGAACTGGATACTTGAGATGAGTAATGGATATGAGAAATGGATAGTATGCCTCTGGGATTGCTTTCTCGCAGGGAGTCGAGAAAGGATCTCTGGCCGAGGTTGATAACACTACTACTACTTTACATTATGTTGATCTGTACTCTTCTATATGCTACAAGATGCTTGAAGATGCTAGTATTTGATAGGCTAGGCTTTCCCCTTCTCTTCTGGCATTCTGCAGTTTAGTCCACATATACAGCCCTTATCCTTTGATACAAATGCATACTTAGTTTAGATCTGATGTAAGTCTTGCGAGTACTTTGGATGAGTACTCACGGTTGCTTTGCTACTTCTTTTTCCCCCATACCCGATTGTTGCGACCAGTTGACGGATCCCAGAAGCCAAACGACACCACTGATGATCATTGCTACCCCGAGGGTGCCTACTACTACGTGACGGCCGCTGACGACTTGGGAGTAGTTAGGAGGCTCCCAGGAAGGAGGCCTTGCCTTTTCGATCGATGTTGTTTTTGTGCTAGCCTTCTTAAGGCAAACTTGTTTAACTCAGGTCTGTACTCAGATATTGTTGCTTCCGCTGACTCTTGTGTATTCGAGCTTATGTATTCGAGCCCTTGAGGCCCCTGGCTTGTAATATAAAGCTTGTATTATTTTAATTTGTATCTAGAGTTGTGTTATGATATCTTCCCGTGAGTCCTTGATCTTGACCGTACACATTTGCGTGTATGATTAGTGTATGATTGAATCGAGGGCGTCACACAAGACCACCAGTTTTAAGAAAAAGGGCAAAGGAAAAGAAAAGGAACTTCAAGGGCAAGCAAGTTTCCACTCCCGTGAAGAAGCCAAAAGCTAGACCTAACCTGAAACTGAGTGCTTCTACTGCAAAGGGACTGGTCACTTGAAGCAGAACTGCCCCAAGTATTTGGCGGATAAGAAGGATGGCAAAGTAAACAAAGGTATATTTGATATACATGTTACTGATGTGTAATTTACTAGTGTTCATAGTAACCCCAGGGTATTTGATACCGGTTCAGTTGCTTTGATTATTAACTCGAAACAGGAGTTGCAGAATGAACAAAGACTAGTTAAGGGCGAGGTGGCGATGTCTATTGGAAGTGATTCCAAGGTTGATAAGATCACCATCGCACACTCCCTCTACCTTCAGGATTAGTGTTGGACCTAATTAAATGTTATTTGGTGTTTGCGTTGAGCATGAATATGATTGGATCATGTTTATTGTGATACGGTCATTCATTTAAGTCAGAGAATAATTGTTGTTATGTTTATATGAATAAAACCTTCTACGGGCATACACCCAATGTAAATGGTTTATTGAATCTTGATCGTAGTAATACACATATTCAAAATATTGATGCCAAAAGATGCAAAGTTGATAATGATAGTGCAACATACTTGTGGCACTGCCCTTTTAGTCATATTGGTGTAAAGCGCATGAAGAAACTCCATGCAGATGGACTTTTGGAATCACTTGATTGTGAATCATTTGATACTTGGGAACCTGTAACATCCCAAAATTCTAAATTTTGGAATGTTATATTAAATAAATAGATTTGTTCGATTGTGGTGTGGTTGCTTGTGTGAAATTGAGTGAAGTTCGAAACTTTTTGAAGGTTAAATGAGCGGGAGTAAAATGACTTTCCCAAAACTTTCACCTTGCTTTCTAATCTCCAAGAATTCAAATTTATTTCATCACAAAACCCAAGAGAGAAGATGACATGACTTCTTCCATTTAAATAAATGAAAAGGGTTGTTGAAAATATTTGAATTTCATTTGGAAATATTTCAAATTTAAAAACTTTAATCAACTCAATGATTTTCATGAGAGAAGATAAAATGACTTCTTCAAAACATATGAAATATGAGTTGGAAGTTTTAAAGAATCAAATTTAAAGTCCCTTTGAAATTATTTTCAATTTGGAGTTATTTGGGTTTTATTCAAATTATTTTTCTTCAAAAATAAAATAAATGGAAAATAGGGTAAAATGATTCCCTATCTAAAAATTAGAGAGAAATAATTTTGAAATCATTTTGGTATTTCTAAAATGATTTTTATTGGGTTTTATTGTAGAAGTAGCACTGTTTGAATTATTTGAATTTTTGTGAATTTTATTTGACACTAGAAAAATGCTCAAGTTATATAAAATCTTATTATGAAAACTTCGATATATAACATGCCTATATATAATTTTACTTTTTTTCCGTTATTCCTTTTTTCCTTTTCTGTTTCTAAAAAAACTGCACGTGCGCCTGGAACTAACTGTCGCCTCCGTGCGCAGCATAGTGGCATCGGGCGCCCATCATTTATTTATTTTCTCTCCTACATGGGCCAGGCCCAGCCAGCCTTTTTTATTATTTGACCAAATTTTGTTTTTAAAAAATTACAGCACGCGGCCCGGCCTAATTTTTAACTTTTAGCCCATGATTTTTTTTCAAATTTCATCTACGTACGTATATGTTTAGTCCCACATTCCTAGCCTTTGACCCCTAAACCTCTTTTCTACCTATAAATATATTCCCATAGAGCCTCCAAAAATCATCCGATTTAGGTTAAATCAATATTTTGGTTTGACTAGATTCATTAAAAAATATATTTTTCTCCTCTTCGGCGAGACTTTTGGAAATTGTCTCCTCTCTCCGAAGTCGTCTTTTCTCTGCCTTATAAAGATATATTTCTTCTTTTTTTTCTTTTTATACTTCATAGTTTATTATATCTAGACTATTACGATTAGATTATCAATTAGTCTATGTACTTATACATTAGATCTAGATTTTTTTTAGTCGTAGCTATTTTTCTTCCTAAAACAGCTTGGCCCTGATTTTTCAAATAGACATAATTTTTTACTCGTGCATCCAAATTAGATGAAACTAGCGCCTACAGTTTTGTCTTGTTTTCACCTATCTAGTGAACCTGTCACGTCAACCTTTTGAAATTTTCAAATTTCGAAATTTGTTCAGATTCATATTCGAACTTCTTTTGATCATAACTTGAGTTTCGTAACTCAGATTTAAATGATTCTTTTTGCAAATTGAAGCTCTTGACTTAAACTTTCTAATGAGGCCAAATTAACTTAATTTGGTACTGTTAAAAATTGTTTTATGTTGCAAGAGTTATTTGCTTGGTTTTGATGTTTTCCAAACTGTCTTCTTCGTTCTTCCCGATCTTTTGAGTGATTGCTTATGTGTGGTTACTATTGCTTGCTCACGATAGATTGAACGGAGTGTGACGAGTAGAGCTATCAGGAGTTATGAGTGTGAATCATCTTCGTCAACCGTACAAGGCAAGTTCGCACTTTAATCATATCCCTTTCATACCTAGTTTTTTATGCATTAGTTTCAACCCTCGAACACCGCAAGTTCACACCAAATCGTCATTCTTCTCCACTAGTACGATGGTTTCCTCCTCATAATCTCGCGAGTAGCCATGAGTTCTTCCTCCAATTCCGTGATCCTTGTCATCGCCTTCTTCACATCTATCATGCCTGCGCACATCTGGTTCTCCTGGCGACGAATGTGCTGGTTTAACTCCTGGATGAAAGCTGCGATTAATCTATCCTTCCTGGTGTTGATCATCTCCCATTGCTCATCTCGGCGCCCACAAATCTGGTAGATAGTATCCTTAAGCTCCTTATGGTAAACTTCTCCAATGCGTCCCATGGTGATGTGAGCCGCCATATGTCGGATTTCGGGTTCAGGCAGACCCTTGAGGTTCGAACACTGGGGTGCGCGCGGAGATTTCGCTTCCTACCTACCTGCACCCCTCCGCCTCGCTAAGATCTAGGCAACGGAAAGAACAACACGAATGACATAGGGTTTATACTGGTTCGGGCCACCGTTGTGGTGTAATACCCTACTCCAGTGTGTGGTGTGGTGGATTGCCTCTTGGGCTGATGATGACGAACAATACAAGGAAGATCAGCCTCGTGAGGGTCTGCTCTTGGCTGGGGCGATGAACTACTGGGAGGAGTTCAGTCACCCTTCTCTCTCTCTCTCCCTTCCGCTTGCTTTCTCTTTGCTAGAGTTCTACCAGATCTCTTCCCGTCGTCCCCCTACTCTGTGGGTGGCTGGTCCTATTTATAGAGGCCCTGGTCCTCTTCCCAAATGTCGAGCGGGAAGGGAGCCAACAATGGTGGGCTAATTTGAAGGGGAACAACTAGTACTAGCTATCCTGACAAAAGTAGTCTTCGCCTGCACAAAGCTCTGGTGGTGACGCCATCTTGGGCTCCACAATGACCTCCGTCTCGTAGTCCTCCTGGTCTTGGTCTTGTTGCACCGAAATGGCAATCTTTGCCTGATGCCTCGGTACTCCGCGGTTGCGCTTGCTCCCTTTGCACCAAAGAGGAAAGGAGGACACTGCGCGGGCTGGCACCCGCCTGGCGCCTTCGGTCGTCATGGCTTGCGTCACGGGCACCTCGTGAGGTACCCCGCCTTGATCTCTCCGCCTCCTTGTGAGCCAGCCTGATGAGGCCGTGCCTGAGGAAGCTCCGCGTCGTCCGCCCCACGAGGCTTGGCCCCTCGCGAGGGTCTTGGGTCTATGTTGGTGAAGATGGGCCATGCTGGGGCCCCCTTTGAGCCACGCCGCAGGTCGCAGGCAGGCAAGTCTGGGGACCCCCGTTCCCAGAATGCCGATAGTAGCCCTCGGGCCCAAGGCGCGCCCGGACTTGGCCGTGCAGGGAGGCGGAAGGGCGAGGGTGAAGCACCGCGGGCCCTAACAGCCTGCGGCCTTGGGCGCCACGTGGCGGTTGATTGGACGTGGGCGGCACTGCTCCCCCATGCCTTCCTGATTTTGCGCCATGCTAGGCGGACTCGTAGTTGTACACAGCCGCTCCCCTTTCTGTCGCTCGAGCGCCCTCTGTCCTTCCTCCGCTCGTACTCCGGCCTCTGTTCTCGACCCAATCTCGAACTCCCCCCCCCCTTCCATCACCATGGCTCCGACGAAGAAGGGAAGAGGGAAGAAACCCGTGTCTCCGCCTGGTCTGCCACTGTTGGCGGCCCCCGCCGAGGGCATAGGCAAGGTCAGCTCGGCTCTGGCCACTATCTTCAATGAGTGCGGGAGGACGACGGCCTGGCCTGCTTCCCACTCCTCCATCGACAGGACAGTCATCGAGGTCCCGTATTTCGCTGACGCCCTATGGGCGGGTTTGGTTCCTCCCTTTTCTGATTTCTTCAATGTCGTGCTTTCCCACTATCAGATCCACATGATGCATATGGGTCCTGAATCCATCACCCTCCTTTCGGTCTTCGCCTTTGTTTGTGGGGCTATGATGGGCATCCTTCCTTCGGTTGCCTTGCTGCGCCACTTCTTCTCGTTGCGCCTTGTCGACCCTACCCAACGTTGGGCGTGCGTGAGCTTCTTTGCCACATCTGAGACTGCGGCCTCGGGGATAGACTTCAAGCTCCCCCCGCCCGCGGCTGGGTTCCACGAGCGATGGCTGTATGTGGACGCAGGGGTGCCCAGCCCCCTGCTATCGAAGCCAACTTCACCTGCTGTCCCCAATTCGGGCTGGGGCCAGGAGGCACTTGAGAGCTCCCGGCCCGTCTTCGTCTGGCACCGCTTCGCGTTCTTGGGGTCGCTCGGCGTGACATCGCCCAAGGTGGTGAAGGAGTTCCTACTACGCCACGTTGCTCCTCTCCAACGCCACTCCTACCGGATGTGGGCCTTCAGGGGGCGCGACGATCGTATGAGGCTCCAGGAAGAGGACTTGGCTCCTGAAGTGCTGAGGACAACGCTCTTGACCCTGACTGGGGACCCCAACCCTGGCAGCATCCAGCAGGGAGGGGCCTTGTTGTACCTCTGCCAGAGGAGGGGCGATTTTGTGAAGCAGATGCCTGTCTTTGATGAGTGGGGGCCGCGCCCCTCCGGCCTCCAGGGGCCTCGCGAGAATCCAGTGGTGGTGTCCGCCCTTCCAGTCGGCCAAGGCGGCTCTTCCTCGAGCGGCGGAGTAGGGAGGCATGAGGCACCAGAGGCCGAGGGGGCTCCCGGCGGGGTGACGGCACCGGGCGATGCTCATGAGGGAGCGGCTCTCAGGGCCGGTGCCGCTGAGGCTGAGGGTGATGAGCAGTGCCCTCAGCGCTTGCGACTGAGGCCCCTGAGGCTCCGGCTGCTTCCCTTGGCAAGGTGATTGGCAGCGCGCATCAGGCAGGCGCCCCTGACGCGGACTGCCTTGATGCTCCGTCTTTGTCGCAGGTTGATCCCTGCGCCCAACTCTTGGGCCGCTTCCGCGTGGACTTTGAGGCCCTCCAAAAGAGAAGGGATGCCCTGGGCGACAATTACCCTTGTCGCCTGCTAAAGCGTAGGAAGTACTTCGCCACTGATGAGTAAGCCTTCTCCTTTCCCAGCTCCCGATCCCTCTGTTGCTTTTACTGACCCTTGCTCCGCAGGCCCCTTCTAGCCGAGTTTGCGGAGACGGCTGAGGTGCCGTCCCCCTTGGCTTCGCCCCCTCCATCACCCTCAAGCGCCTCGAGTAGCAGAGCCCTTGTGGTGAAGGCGATCGAAGAGGCGGACCATCCCGAGGCGCATCGTGGCCCTGCGCACCTCGCGATCCTCTTCTGCAGGCCTTCTCATGGCATAGCCAGCCTACCGTGGGCTTCCCGCCTGGTCGTAGACTGCGATTGGCTGAGGAGCTCCTTGCGTTCTTCTCCTGGGGACGGGCTGGCCCCAGGCCAGGCTTCTGGCGTGGCGTGCCCGACCGTCGCGAGGGTGCCAGCCCCCAGCCCCCAGCCCGGAGGGGGGTGCTGTTTCGTGGGCCCCGGCGTTTGCTTGGGACAGATGATGGCGTGGAATACGTGCTCGAGCGCGCTCGGGAGCGTCGCACTCTCCGCCAAGGATTCCTTTGAAGGGCGGCTGATGTGGTAAGCCTGCTTGGTGAGGAGCTTGCTGATGAAGACGCGCACCTTGAGGCCGAGGGCCTTCGCCTGGCTGCAGAGAGGCGCGAGCAGGAGGGCGCCATTGCCCTTGCGCGCCGCCAGCGTGATCTTGACTACGCAAAGGCCAAGGTGTCGCTGATGGCCTCTCGGGAGGCTCGATCTTGGGCCGTTGAGGAGGCCCGAGAAGCTGACCGGCGGCGAACAGCGGCGAAGGAGTGGGCTCGGGAGCTCCTGGCCTGGTGCCACTCACTGGAGGAGCAGGTGGAGCTGCGTGAGGCAGCCCTAGCATCAATGAAGGCGGCCTCTGGCGACTCAGCAAAGCTCTAGAAGCGTGAGGAGGCGCTGACACTGGAAGCCGCCGAACGTGCCCGCGAGTACGAGCGTCTGGAGATGAGGGAGTGCTTGGTGATGTAGGCGGAGGATGATATCGCTGCACAGGAATCCCGCGTCCTGGAGGAGGTCGGACGTCGAGTGGCGATGGCGCATTTGAACCTCGAGCACGAGTTCGAGGAGAAGATGGGGTTGATCCGGGCCGAGGCTGAAGGCAGGACTGCTGCCTTGCGAGCCAAGCTGGAGGGGGCGACACGGCAGGCCGATGCTTTCCGGGCCGCCCTTGAGGTGGCGCAAGGTGAGTTAACCACCTCCTAGGCCGAGGTGCTCCTACTTCGCCAGCGGGTGGAGGAGGCTGAGGCCATCGCGCGCCAGAATGCGGATGAGATACGTCAGCGGCGGATCCTGGAGCATGAGCACGGCCCCATGCTCACCACGCTCCGGGAGAGAGCCAACACAGCCTTGGGCAACATCTGCGAGGCGGCTGTTGATCGTCATGATTTCTTCAATGTTGTGCTTTCCCACTATCAGATCCACATGATGCATCTGGGTCCTGAATCCATCACCCTCCTTTCGGTCTTCGCCTTTGTTTGTGGGGCTATGATGGGCATCCTTCCTTCGGTTGCCTTGCTGCGCCACTTCTTCTCGTTGCGCCTTGTCGACCCTACCCAACGTTGGGCGTGCGTGAGCTTTGTTGCCGCGTCTGAGACTGCGGCCTCGGGGATAGACTTCAAGCTCCCCCCGCCCGCGGCTGGGTTCCGAGAGCGGTGGCTATATGTGGACGCAGGGGTGCCCAGCCCCCTGCTATCGAAGCCAACTTCGCCTGCTGTCCCCAATTCGGGCTGGGGCCAGGAGGCGCTTGACAGCTCCCGGCCCGTCTTCGTCTGGCACCGCTTCGTGTTCTTGGGGTCGCTCGGCGTGACAGCGCCCAAGGTGGTGAAGGAGTTCCTGCTACGCCGCGTTGCTCCTCTCCAACGCCATCCTACCGGATGTGGGCCTTCAGGGGGCGGGACGACCGTATGAGGCTCCAGGAAGAGGACTTGGCTCCTGAAGTGCTGAGGACAGCGCTCTTAACCCTGACTGGGGACCCCAACCCTGGCAGCATCCAGCAGGGAGGGGCCTTGCTGTACCTCTGCCAGAGCAGGGGCGATTTTGTGAAGCAGATGCCTGTCTTTGATGAGTGGGGGTCGCGCCCCGCCGGCCTCCAGGGGCCTCGCGAGAATCCAGTGGTGGTGTCCGCCCTTCCAGTCGGTCAAGGCGGCTCTTCCTCGAGCGGCGGAGTAGGGAGGCATGAGGCGCCAGAGGCCGAGGGGCCTCCTGACGGGGTGACGGCACCGGGCGATGCTCATGAGGGAGCGGCTCTCGGGGCCAGTGCCGCTGAGGTTGAGGGTGACGAGCAGTGCCCTTAGTGCTTGCGACTGAGGCCCCTGAGGCTCCGGTTGCTTCTCTTGGCGAGGCGATTGGCAGCGCGCATCAGGCAGGCGCCCGTGACGCGGACCGCCTTGATGCTCCGTCTTTGTCACAGGTTGATCCCTGCGCCCAACTCTTGGGCCGCTTCCGCGTGGACTTTGAGGCCCTCCGAAAGAGAAGGGATGCCCTGGGCGACAATTACCCTTGTCGCCTGCTAAAGCGTAGGAAGTACTTCACCACTGATGAGTAAGCCTTCTCCTTTCCCAGCTCCCGATCCTTCGGTTGCTTTTACTGGCCCTTGCTCCGCAGGCCCTTCCAGCCGAGTTTGCGGAGACGGCCGAGGTGTCGTCCCCCTTGGCTTCTCCCCCTCCATCACCCTCAAGCGCCTCGAGCAGCAGAGCCCTTGTGGTGAAGGCGATCAAAGAGGTGGACCGTCCCGAGGCGCATCATAGCCCTGCGCACCTCGCCATCCTCTTCCGCAGGCCTTCTCATGGCATAGCCAGCCTGCCATGGGCTTCCCGCCTAGTCATGGACTGCCATTGGCTGAGGAGCTCCTTGCGTTCTTCTCCTGGGGACGGGCTGGCCCCAGGCCGGGCTTCTGGTGCGGCGTGCCCGACCATCGCGAGGGTGCCAGCCCCCAGCCCCCAGCCCGGAGGGGGGGTGCTGGTTCGTGGCCCCCGGCGTTTGCTTGGGGCAGATGATGGCGTGAAATACGTGCTCGAGCGCGCTCGGGAGCGTCGCGCTCTCCGCCAAGGATTCCTTCGAAGGGCGGCTGATGCGGTAAGCCTGCTTGGTGAGGAGCTTGCTGATGAAGACGCGCACCTTGAGGCCGAGGGCCTACGCCTGGCTGCAGAGAGGCGCGAGCTGGAGGGCGCCATTGCCCTTGCGCGCCGCCAGCGCGATCGTGACGACGCAGAGGCCAAGGTGTCGCTGATGGCCTCTCGGGAGGCTCGATCTTGGGCCGCTGAGGAGGCCCGGGAAGCTGACCGGCGGCGAACGGCGGCGAAGGAGTGGGCTCGGGAGCTCCTGGCCTGGCGCCACTCACTGGAGGAGCAGGTGGAGTTGCGCGAGGCAGCCCTCGCGTCGATGAAGGCGGCCTCTGGCGACTCAACAGAGCTCCAGAAGCGTGAGGAGGCGCTGACGCTGGAAGCCGCCGAACGTGCCCGCGAGTACGAGCGTCTGGAGACGAGGGAGCGCTTGGTGACGCAGGCGGAGGATGATGTCGCTGCACAGGAAGCCCGCGTCCTGGAGGAGGTCAGACGTCGAGTAGCGATGGCGCATTTGAACCTTGAGCACGAGTTCGAGGAGAAGCTGGGGTTGATCCGGGCCGAGGCTGAAGGCAGGACTGCTGCCTTGAGAGCCAAGCTGGAGGGGGCGACACGGCAGGCCGATGCTTTCCGGGCCGCCCTTGAGGTGGCGCAAGCTGAGTTAACCACCTCCCAGGCCGAGGTGCTCCTACTTCGCCAGCGGGTGGAGGAGGCTGAGGCCGTCGCGCGCCAGAATGCGGATGAGATACGTCAGCGGCGGATCCTGGAGCATGAGCACGGCCTCATGCTCACCACGCTGCGGGAGAGAGCCAACACAGCCTTGGGCAACATCTGCGAGGCGGCTGTTGGCAAGCCGCATGCAGTCAACTACGCCAGCAATCTTTAGTTCTTCACTGACGTGGTGACGCAGCTGGAGGCGCGGTCGGTCAGGGCTGATAGGTTGGTGGAGGAGAGGAACCGCGCCTTGCTCGGGCGTGCCTTTTCTCGCGTCTTTAGCCATCTCTGGGACGTGGATCCCCACTTCAATTTCGATGCCGCCATCGCCCCAGTCCCCCAGGCCGTCCGAGGCGACCTGGCGCGCTGGGTGGAAGACAATGTGGATGCTCTTGTCAGGGCCTTTGCTTCAGACAACGATGGCGTGGTCGTGGCTGCCGACAAGGGCGGTGCGGCGCACGGCCCTGACGCTGCTAGCGGCGACACGGACCGCGATGACGAGTTCAACGGCGCCAGCAGCGGCTCGGGTGGTGCTCTTGGGGACGCATTGGGGGATTTATCCGACTGATTGTGCATCGTTCCTACTTCCTTGCCCTGCATGAATAGAACTCAGGTTTTGGCCTGATGGCGGTGAGAGCATTTGGGAGGGGGAGCCCCTTATGTAAAACTTGTGTTCATCGTATAAGTAGTCGCTACATTGCCCATGCGCCCGCGCCAAGTGGATGGATTAAGCGACGCGCTGGTCGGCCAATTTACCTTGGTCCCGTGCTGGCCCTGAGGCAGCCTGTGGGAGGTTGTGGTGTCCCGAGTGTTCCCTGATTGGATCCGTAGGACCTGTAGCAAAACACCCTCCCGAGAGGACGCGACGGCGGCAGTCTGGGCTGCGCGCAAGCTAGGCCTAACCCGGCTCGCGAGGGGCTCGCGAGGGGAGGCAGCTGAGGCGAAGTGGTAACCAAAATGCGAGAAACTGCTCAAATGAGACTAAGCACCCCTTCCCCGAACACACGCAAATCTCAAATTCTAATCCAACTTGAATCCAGCGGGGGAAAACGACAACCAAAGGGAAAAGCAACAAAAGCAGACAAAAGGCCGCGTCCGGCACCTAATCTAGTCTTGGACGTCTTCTCACCAGCGCGGAGCTAAGTGCTGCCACTGGGCGTGGGAGGGAGCCCCAGGGCCTAAGGCTGGCACCCCTGAGACTCCGGGGCGTGTACAGCCCCACTCATTATTATGTGAGAGTGTCACGGGGCGGCGAGCTTCACAAACACTGGGCCTTCTTCATAGGTACTGGCCTTGCTTCATATCGCCAGATGAGGGCCCCGCCTTGCGCCACACTCTAGTGCCATCAGCAACGACCGGAAACCAGGACGCCGCCCGATGGGGTAGAGCGGTCGCCAGCGGTTCCCCTGACGACCACGGGTCCTCCGCCAAGGGCAGGCCCTGAGGCACCTCCCCAGCAGAGGGCCTACCTCCTGAGAACACCTTGCTCTGATTGCCACGGTGGTGATGTCGGATCTCGGCCCCTCTCCTGCAGCCCCCTGCGCCCTCCTCCCGAGGGGTAGGAGACTGTGGGAGCGGGGCAGCTGCTCGCTGTGGCGACCTACACCTCCTGCGATCCACGGTTAAAGTATACCTGCTCCTGAAGAATTAGCGGTACCCGATAATTGTTGCCTCCAGCATGACCAGTGAGACCGTCCCGGGGCTCCTAGAAAGGCTCGGCTTCTAGTGCCTCGTCCCCCCGGTTTGGGCTGAGGAGCGAGCCTTGTCCGCTCTCGTGAGGGTGTCCTTGGTCCATCATGAGGGGCACGTATTCCTCTGACGTCGTCATCCCGAAGGCCATGCCGTAGTGCTCCACGTGCCATGCGGTCCTGCCTGACGCGCCCACCGTGGGGTGGCCGTGCGGCTGTCCACTGGGGCCGCGGGTCGCGTCGAGTCCTTCTTCTTCACGGACCGGGAGAGGGGGCAGCGCCACCGCCGGTCCAGTGCTGACAGCTTCGCTGGTGTTGGAGTAGCCTTGGATCCCACGGGCGCGCGCGGAACCCCCGCGCGGGCCGCCCTGGGCTTGAGATGGGAGCTGGGTGCAGAAGGGGTGAGCCCCCGAGGCGGCGAAGCCCAGGAGCTCTGCCACCCGCTCTAGCAGAACGTCGCGGCCGCCCTCCAGCAGCCTGCACTGCAGTAGCTCTCGGGCCACCGTGAGCGCGGCCCTTGTGTTTGCCTGCTCCCGGCGGGTGTACGGTGCCGTGGCCACGGCGTGATTGGAGGCCCTTGCTGCCGATCGCGCCTGCCGCGGTGTGAGAGCTGTTGAAGCCTGTCCGCATCGCCCGCGGCCCGCAGCGCCCTGCGGACCGCGAGCTGCCTGGGGCACGGGGTCGCTCGAGGCAAGCGGCTCTGCGCAGGCGGTCCACGCCGCCCATGGATCTGGGTTGCCCGCCTGGTCGCCGGACATGGTGACGACGACGCGACGGGGCACGAAGCGATAGAAGGTGGATTCCGGCGCACCCCTACCTGGTGCGCCAAATGTCGGGTTTCGGGTTCCGGCAGACCCTTGAGGTTCGAACACTGGGGTGCGCGCAGAGATTTTGCTTCCTACCTACCTGCACCCCTCCGCCTCGCTAAGATCTAGGCAACAGAAAGAACAACACGAATGACACAGGGTTTATACTGGTTCGGGCCACCGTTGTGGTGTAATACCCTACTCCAGTGTGTGGTGTGGTGGATTGCCTCTTGGGCTGATGATGACGAACATTACAAGGAAGAACAGCCTCGCGAGGGTCTGCTCTTGGCTGGGGCGATGAACTGTTGGGAGGAGTTCAGTCACCCTTCTCTCTCTCTCTCTCTCCCTTCCGCTTGCTTTCTCTTTGCTAGAGTTCTACCAGATCTCTTCCCGTCGTCCCCCTTCTCTGTGGGTGGCTGGTCCTATTTATAGAGGCCCTGGTCCTCTTCCCAAATGTCGAGCGGGAAGGGAGCCAACAATGGTGGGCTAATTTGAAGGGGAACAACTAGTACTAGCTATCCTGACAAAAGTAGTCTTCGCCTTCACAAAGCTCTGGTGGTGACGCCGTCTTGGGATCCACAATGACCTCCGTCTCGTAGTCCTCCTGGTCTTGGTCTTGTTGCACCGAAATGGCAACCTTTGCCTGATGCCTCGGTACTCCACGGCTGCGCTTGCTCCCTTTGCACCAAAGAGGAAAGGAGGACGTTGTGCGGGCTGGCACCTGCCTAGCGCCTTCGGTCGTCATGGCTTGCGTCACGAGCACCTCATGAGTTACCCCGCCTTGATCTCTCCGCCTCCTCGCGAGCCAGCCTGATGAGGCCGTGCCTGAGGAAGCTCCGCGTCGTCCGCCCCACGAGGCTTGGCCCCTCGCGAGGGTCTTGGGTCTGTGTTGGTGAAGATGGGCCATGCTGGGCCCCCCTTTGAGCCACACCGCAGGCCACAGGCAGGCAAGTCTGGGGACCCCCGTTCCCAGAACGCCGACACCATACTCTTTCCTAGAGTCCAGGTTGGTGCATCAAAGGAAAACTCTATAGGCTTAGTGACTGGCGCGAATGTCCTTCTTGGAACTTGAACTTGAATCATCCATCGCTCCTCTTCTGGTAAAGTGGCATTGTAAGTCCCGGTGAATCTTGGTATTCCAATGTTCAGGTACTTAGTGACTTCCTTCAAGTGTCGTCCAAAAGGTGCTTCTTCATCCAGTTGTGCAACCTTGTTCCTTGCGTCCACCATCCTAAAGAGTAGAAAATGGAGAGGAGTCAGAAATGAGAAGAGAATAGTGATCTAGGGTTTTAGCTTAGTGGTCGTGTTCTACACTCAGCGTGTGCTCCGATACCATCTTGTAGTGACCCGACCTCAAATGGTCAAGTCTCTGTGCTTCAGTGTCATCCTTGGATCAGTAATGCTGACACACACAGTACTCGAAGGATCTATAACAGAGTAGCAATCACACACTTATTACATCGAACGTCTCAAAAGAGAACTTATTACAATAAATATGGCTTAAGGCCATCTTGTACGATAACAGGCTTGGAAGATAAAGTGGGTCCATCAACTCCAATGGCATAGCTTAGCTGCACGGCAACGACCTAACGAACCCTTACTCCTCGTCTGAAAAGTCTGCAACATAATACGTTGCAGCCCGAAAACGGGTCAGCACATGGAATATGCTGGCAATATAACACAATATAGCAAGAACTGAATAATGCTATCACTACATGCATATTTGGCTGGTGGAAAGGCTCTATGGTTATAGTTTTGCGAAGAGCAAATTTTTCCCTACAACAAAGGAATATATTTTATTTAACTATCATGGTAGTTGAAACATCATTGAGAAGGTTCCTCCAACTCAATCCCAATTAAAAGTAATTATCAACCCAAAAATATTAAATTAGAGTGATGAGATACATATGATAATCCAAGTACTAGATACTCAAGATGTCCATAACCGGGGACACGGCTAACCATGATTAGTTTATACACTCTGCAGAGATTTGCGCACTTTTCCCCACAAGACTCGATCTCCTTCGTTGGATTTCTCACACTACATGGTGTTTGAGAAACGGATAACCGAGAAACAGTTTAAAGAAGCATTAACTCTAACCCCGGGTAGACAGTACCAACCTACATCCCTTACATCTGCTAGCCTACCACTGGAAGAGGTCATGCAACTTACTCAACTATGCTAGAGCCCATAATAGCTTGTGGCTTCACACAGAAGTTTCTAGCATGAAATATCTTAGTTCCCTTCGAGCCTGGGTGGCAGACCTTAGGATTATCATAGGGTCCTCCGGGATATCCTAAGACAACACTGGATTCTCCAAGTGCCCGACAAGCAATCCACCCATATGTGTATTAAAGTTGCCACCTTAAGTTGAACTGTTAATTAACAATCTCATGTCTGTCATGGATTCACTCACTCAAACCACATCTATGAGCATAGCATAGCAATATAAGCAATACGTTGAAGTAACTCCCAAGGGTTTGATAATAACAGGGCAATAGGTTCTACCTCATCAACTACTTCCCAAACCCACATGTTATATCACAACCTACTCATGCAATGTTTGAGGATTGGAACTAATGCATAAAAACTGGGTGATAAAGGGGTATGATCAAAGTGTCACTTGCCTTGTTGATGATCCGCAAAACCTAGAGACTCGTAGTAGCACGCTTCGCACTCCGGGTGTTCTATCGCAAACAAGCAATAGCATACATAAGCAATCAAGCAAATAAGCACAGGTAAAACAGGAATAAGAAGATCTAACCAGAAAGTTCAACTTAAGAACTCCGGTTTGCAAAAAGAATCAAATCAAACAGAGCAACGAAACTCAAACTGCGAAAGAAACAAGATCCGATTACTAATCTATACTAAAGTAAAATTTTACAATACCAAAATCTTGTTCAAGTTGGTTAAATGGAAAGAGGGCTTCGAGACGAAGATCTAGGCGCTTGAATCGCGTGATTCCGATAAACGAGCGAAAAGATAAACTAAAACGAAAATCGGATCAGAAATCACGATCGAAAACAATCGTGTAAAAATCCGAGAAAAAGAAAAACTGACGAACAGGCTAACGAACAAACGTTCGTTGTCTGCGACTAACGGACGAAAAACCGTTCGTTAAAACGAACATATAGACGAAAGTCGCTAAATAACTAAACCGAGAAAACCGGCGAACCGATCTATTAATAATAATAAAACCGAAACTAGGGTTTACGTAATAAAACCGATTGGTTTAAAAAAACCGGTGGCTACCTCGAACTTCGGCGGGCGACGGCGCGGCGGCTCCGGCGGCGACGGGCGGCAGCGGGCGGCGCGGCACGGCGGCGTCGGCGCTAGGCGGTGGCGGTGCTAGGGTTAGGGTTTGGGCGGCGGTGGGGTTGGTTGGGCTGCGGTGGGCTCGGCGGCATGGCTTATAAGGAGGGGTTGGGAGGAGTCTGGGCCGGATACGGCCCGTAGGTCGGTTTCCCTTTTTTTTAATAATTCCTACGTGCAGAAAAAGAAAGAAAAGAAATACTAAACAGACTCCAAAAATCCCGAAATAAATTTTCCCCGTCCTCTAAAAATAGGCCAGACAAGGTGAACATTTATTTGGGCCTGAAATGCAATTTTGAAAAACCCATTTTTTCCTAATTCAAATAAAATAGCGATAAAACTCCGAATAAAAATCTTATTCGATTTTAATATTAAATCTCCAATATTTCTTTATTTTGAGGAAGTCATTTTATCCTCCCTCTTTTATTTTTATAAAAGAAATATTTGAAGATAAAATAATTAAAATCAAATGAACCTCTTTTTTCAAAATTTGAGAAAACTCAAATATGAAAATAACAAAATTCCCAACTCTCTCTCTGGGTCGTTGAGTTGCGTAGAATTTCTAGGATCTAGCCAAACGAAAGTGTAATAAAATATGATATGCATGGATGATCTATGTATAACATTCCAAATTGAAAATTTGGGATGTCACAAACCTACCCCCCTTAAGATGAATCTCGCCCTCGAGATTCTGGTTGGCTAGAAAATAGGTGTCGGTGGTCTTTGCGAAGATCATCCTCTCGTTCCCAGGTGGCTTCGTCCTTGGTATGGTGGCTCCACTAAACTTTGCAAAACTTGATAACCTTGCTGCGAGTAGCCTGGCTGGCGAACTTGAGAATCTTAACTGGCTTCTCCTCATAGGTCAGGTCACTGTCTAACTAAATCGCTTCCAAGGGCACTGTATCTCTTAGCGGTATATCGGCCATCTCAACATGACACTTCTTCAACTATGAAACACGAAATACATCATGAACGTCTGACAATCCTTCTGATAACTCCAACTTGTAGGCAACTTCTCCCATGCGTTCCAAAACACGGTATTGTCCTACAAATCTCGGGGCTAACTTTCCCTTAACTCCAAAATGTTTAACACCTCACAAAGGTGAAACTCACAAATACGCTCTGTCTCCGATTTCATAGACTACCTCCTTGCATTTTGAATCTGCATAACTCTTCTGCCTGGACTGAGCTACCTTCAGTCTATCTCGGATCAGCTTAACATTCTCTTCTGATTCCTTAATCAAATCTAGTCCAAACAACTGGCGGTCTCCAATTTCATCCCACATCAACGGCGTCCTGCACCTTCTTCCATACAGGGCTTCAAACGGTGCCATCTTCAAACTGGCCTGGTAACTGTTGTTGTATGAGAACTCCGCATAGTACAGGTTGTCATCCCAACTAGATCCATAATCTAGTGCACAAGCTCTCAACATATCCTCCAGAATCTGGTTGACTCTCTTGGTCTGTCCATCTGTTTATGGGTGAAAAGCGGTACTGAACTCCAGTCTGGTTCCCAAAGTTTCATGCAACTGATTCCAAAACTTTGGGGTAAACTGGGTTCCTCTATCTTATACAATTGTCCTCGGAACTCCATGCAAACATACGATACTGGTCATGTATATCTTGGCCAGCTTCGCACATGTATAGGTGGTTTTCACTGGGATAAAGTGAGCCACTTTGGTCAAGCGATCAACTACTACCCATATAGAATCATATCCTGATTTGGTCCTGGGCAATCCGGTGATGAAATCCATGCCAAACTTATCCCACTTCCATTCGGGTATCGGCATAGGCTGTAACAATCATGCTGGCTTTTGATGTTCTGCCTTCACTCTCTGACATACATCACATACGGCTACATACTCGGCAATATCCTTCTTCATACCAGTCCACCAGAAACGCTCCTTTAAATCCAAATACATCTTGGTATTTCCAGGGTGTATCGAGTATGGTGAGTCATGAGCCTCCTAAAGTATTAACTTCCTAATCTCTGTGTTATTAGGCACATAAACACGGTCCTCAAACCACAAGGTGTCGTGTTTATCCTCACGAAAACCTTTGGCCTTTCCTTTGCTTATTCTCTCTTTTATCTCGGCAATCTCTTTGTCATCCTTCTGAGCTTCTCGAATCTTTCCTAACAATATAAACTGAACCTCCATTGTTGCAACGAAACCTCTAGGGAAAATCTCCAATCGAAGTTCCCTGAGATCCTCTGCTAACTCCTTTGGCAATCCTGTGCTTACGAGGGTGTTAGCATAACTCTTCCGGCTCAAAGTGTCTGCTACGACATTGGCCTTGCCTAGATGATAGTGAAGCTTCATGTCATAATCCTTTATAAGCTCCAACCATCTCCTCTGCCTAAGGTTCAGCTCCTTCTGTGTGAAAATGTACTTCAAACTCTTATGATCCGTGTACACATCACAACGGTTTCCTATAAGGTAATGTCTCCAAGTCTTCAACGCATGCACTACGGCAGCCAACTCCAAATCATGCGTGGCATAATTTAACTCATGCGGTTTCAGTTGTCGCAAGGCATACTAAACAACTCTTCCGTCCTGCATCAGTACTCCTCCAAGTCCTAAGCGAGACGCATTGCAATACACTTGGAAATCCTTGCGTATATCCAGCAGAATCAGCACTGCGGCTGTAGTCGGACGTTTCTTTAACTCCTGAAAACTCGCCTCACACTCTTCCATCCATCTAAATTTGGTATCCTTCTTCAATAACTCCGTCATTGGTTTCGCAATCTTGGAAAAATTCTCAATGAATCTCCGATAGTATCCTGCGAGTCCAAGAAAACTGCGGATCTTGCTAATTGAAGTGGGTGCCAACCATTCAGCGACTGATTGAACCTTGGTAGGGTCTACTGCTATACCTTCTCCTGATATAACATGTCCAAGGAATCCAACTTCCTTCAACCAAAACTCACATTTGCTGAACTTGGCATACAACTGATGTTCCCTGAGTTTCTCGAGAACTAAACGCAAATGCTCCTTGTGCTCCTCTTCATTCTTCGAGTATACCATTATATCATCAATGAACACCACAACAAACTTATCCAAATATTCCATGAACACCTTGTTCATCATGCTCATGAAATAGGCAGGGGCGTTAGTCAGTCCAAATGACATGACCGTATACTCATATAACCCATACCTTGTGGTAAATACGGTTTTAGGTATATCCTTCTCCCGGATCTTCAGCTGGTGATATCCTGATCGCAGATCGATCTTCAAAAACACCTTAGGTCCTTGCAACTGGTCAAACAAATCATTGATCATCGGCAGTGGGTATTTGTTCTTGATCGTCACCTCATTCAACGCACGATAATCAACAACCATCCTTAGAGACTTATCCTTCTTCTCAACCAAAAGCACTGGGGCTCCCCATGGTGATGAGCTCCGTCGGATGTAACCTTTCTCCAATAACTCCTTGATCTGCTTCTTAATCTCCCCCAGATCATTTGTGGGCATCCGGTAGGGTCTCTTTGATATCGGCCCTGTACCTGGCAATAGCTCTATCAAAAACTCGATGTCTCGATCCGGTGGCATGACTGGTAACTCGTCTGGAAAAACATATGGGTAATCTTTCACTACAGGCACTTCCTCCTGAACAACTCCCGTGAGGGTATTCACTTGGCTCCTCCTAGGTGCATGCCTAGATACATACTTGATCCTTTTTTCCCTCTGGGGTGGTGAGATAAATCGACTTACTAGCACAGTTAATGATTCCTCCATACTTTGGCATCCAGTCCATGCCTAATATCACATCCAATCCTTGTGACTCCAAAATTATTAGGTCTGACAGGAAAACATGGCTACCAATGGTTAAGGGTATCCGGTCGCACCATCGGCTAGCCATAGACTCTACTCCAGGTGAACTTACTAATAGAGGGGTCCTAAGGGCTTGGGTTGGTAGTTTAAACTTATCAACGAATCCCCTTGATATGTATGAATGTGATGCACCAGTATCTAAAAGAACAAGGGCGGTAAAAGACTTAACCAAAAACTTACCGATAACTGCGTCTGGTTGCCCTTCAACCTCCTCCATGTTAACATGGTTCACTTGTCCTTTGTTGAATGGATTGGGCTTCTTCCCAGCGCTCCCATTACCGTTTCCATTCTTCGCTTCAGGGCACTCCGTGGCATAGTGTCCAGTCTTCCCGCACTTGAAGCAAGTAATGTGACTTAGGTCTCTCTTGGCGGGTGTGGCTGGATTGGAGTGGTTTTGATTGTTGCTTGTTCCATTCCCAGTCCCATTCTTGGAACCATTGTGGTTATGCGAACTTCCTCCGTTGTGGTTATGACCTCCATGGTTATGAACAAGTCCTCCCGAGTTCGGGGTTAGACGAGGCTTCTGCTGAGCTCCTGAGTTATACCTTCCTTGTCCATATTTCCTTTTGCGGCTCTCAATTTGCTGTTGCTTCCCTTCAATCATAAGAGCCTTGTCTACCAGCTCCTGGTAGTTGTTAAAGGTTGCCACCATCAATTGCATGCTCATCTCATCATTCAGCCCTTCCATAAACTTCTCCTGCTTCGCGGCATCTGTGGCCACATCGTCAGGGGCATAACGATACAACTTACTAAATTCATCTACGTACTGCCCCATAGTACGGTTCCCTTGGCGCAAGTTGCGAAACTCACGCTTCTTCATGATCATGGATCCCGTTGAGACATGGGCAGTGCGGAATGCTTGCTGAAACTGATCCCATGTAACAGTGGCTATAGGGTAGGTGACAGTGTAATTCTCCCACCATGAGGCTGCTGGTCCATCCAACTGATGTGCGGCAAAACACACCTTCTCAGCATCTGTACATCCTGCAGTGCTTAACTCCCTTCCAATCCTGCGGAGCCAATCATCTGCCACTATCGGCTCGGTGCTACCGGAAAACACCAGCGGCTGCAACTTCAGAAAGCGAGCTAAGTTGTAAACTAGTGGTGGTGGCGGTGGGTTGTTATTGTTGTTGCCTTGGTTCTGAACTAACAACTGCATCAGTGTATTCTGCTGCTGGATCAACTGAGTGAGCTCCGGTGGGAAGGTAAATCCGAGGTCACGTCTTGGAGGCATCTGAGGGTTTAGAGGGAAGAGAATAGAATAGAATGAGGTCTAGTGAGAGAAACACTACCCATATGAACATGAGACAAACACAATCATATCACTCAATCAATCAAACAAGGGCTTACAATCGATCTAACTATCGTTACAAAAGTGCTCGGACTATTCTATGTACATGGTGGAATACTACTACTGATGTGGTGGGCTACTAGAAATATTGATCGGTCGAAGACTCCATGATGTCTGCTCTAGCTTCGTCTTCATAGTCATCATCGCTATTGTCGGGGTCCGAGTCGGTGTCGTCGATGATGATGTAGTCCTCAGAACGGATCTCCTTGGGTTCATCGTCTTCCCCTCCTGGCACGGGGTCTCCCATGAAGACTTTCCAGATCGTCATTCTTCTCCACTAGTACGATGATTTCCTCCTCATAATATCGCGAGTAGCCATGAGTTCTTCCTCCAGTTCTGTGATCCTTGTCATCGCCTTCTTCAGATCTATCATGCCTGCGCACATCTGGTTCTCCTGGAGACGAATGTGCTAGTTTAACTCCTGGATGAAAGCTGTGATTGATCTATCCTTCCTGGTGCTGATCATCTCCCATTGCTCATCTCGGCGCCCACAAATCTGGTAGATAGTATCCTTAAGCTCCTTATGGTAAACTTCTCCAATGCGTCCCATGGCGATGTGAGCCGCCATACTCTTTCCTAGACTCCAGGTTGGTGCATCAAAGGAAAACTCTATAGGCTTAGTGACTGGCGCGAATGTCCTTCCTGGAACTTGAACTTGAATCATCCATCGCTCCTCTTCTGGTAAAGTGGCATTGTAAGTCCCGGTGAAGCTTGGTATTGCAATGTTCAGGTACTTAGTGACTTCCTTCAAGTGTCGTCCAAAAGGTGCTTCTTCATCCGGTTGTGCAACCTTGTTCCTTGCGTCCACCATCCTAAAGAGTAGAAAATGGGGAGGAGTCAGAAATGAGAAGAGAATAGTGATCTAGGATTTTAGCTTAGTGGTCATGTTCTACACTCAGCGTGTGCTATGATACCATCTTGTAGCGACCCAACCTCAAACGGTCAAGTCTCTGTGCTTCAGTGTCATCATTGGATCAGTAATGCTGACACACACAGTACTCAAAGGATCTATAACAGAGTAGCAATCACACACTTATTACATCGAATGTCTCAAAAGAGAACTTATTACAATAAATATGGCTTAAGGCCATCTAGTACGATAACAGGCTTGGAAGATAAAGTGAGTCCATCAACTCCAATGGCATAGCTGAGCTGCACGGCAACGACCTAACGAACCCTTACTCCTTGTTTGAAAAGTATGCAACATAATATGTTGCAACCCGAAAACGGGTCAGCACATGGAATATGCTGGCAATATAACACAGTAGAGCAAGAACTGAATAATGCTATCACTACATGCATATTTGGCTGGTGGAAAGGCTCTATGGTTATAGTTTTGCGAAGAGCAAATTTTTCCCTACAACAAAGGAATATATTTTATTTAACTATCATGGTAGTTGAAACATCATTGAGAAGGTTCCTCCAACTCAATCCCAATTAAAAGTAATTATCAACCCAAAAATATTAAATTAGAGTGATGAGGTACATATGATAATCCAAGTACTAGATACTCAAGATGTCCATAACCGGGGACACGGCTAACCATGATTAGTTTATACACTCTACAGAGGTTTGCGCACTTTTCCCCACAAGACTCGATCTCCTTCGTTGGATTTCTCGCACTACATGGTGTTTGAGAAATGAATGACCGAGACACAGTTTTTAAGAAGCATTAACTCTAACCCCGGGTAGACAGTACCAACCTACATCCCTTACATCTGCTAGCCTACCACTGGAAGAGGTCATGCAACTTACTCAACTATGCTAGAGCCCATAATAGCTTGCGGCTGCACACAGAAGTTTCTAGCATGAAATATCTTAGTTCCCTTCGAGCCTGGGTGGCGGACCTTAGGATTATCATAGGGTCCTCCGGGATATCCTAGGACAACACTGGATTCTCCAAGTGCCCGACAAGCAATCCACCCAGATGTGTATTAAAGTTTCCACCTTAAGTTGAACCGTTAATTAACAATCTCATGTCTGTCATGGATTCACTCACCCAAACCACGTCTACGAGCATAGCATAGCAATATAAGCAATACATAGAAGTAACTCCCAAGGGTTTGATAATAATAGGGCAATAGGTTCTACCTCATCAACTACTTCCCAAACCCACATGTTATATCACAACCTACTCATGCAATGTTTGAGGATTGGAACTAATGCATAAAAACTGGGTGATGAAGGGGTATGATCAAAGTGTTACTTGCCTTGCTGATGATCCGCAAAACCTAGAGACTCGTAGTAGCACGCTTCGCACTCCGGGTGTTCTATCGCGAACAAGCAATAGCATACATAAGCAATCAAGCAAAGAAGCACTGGTAAAACACGAATAAGAAGACCTAACCAGAAAGTTCAACTTAAGAACTCCGGTTTGCAAAAAGAATCAAATCAAACGGAGCAACGAAACTCAAACTGCAAAAGAAACAAGATCCGATTACTAATCTGTACTAAAGTCAAATTTTACAATACCAAATCTTGTTCAAGTTGGTTAAACTGAAAGAGGGTTTCGTGACGAAGATCTAGGCGCTTGAATCGCCTGATTCTGATAAACGAGCGAAAAGATAAACTAAAACGAAAATCAGATCAAAAATCATAATCGAAAACAATCGCGAAAATGTGCGAGAAAAAGAAAAGCTGACAAACAGGCTAAGGAACGAACGTTCATTGTCTGCGACTAACGGACGAAAAACCGTTCCTTAAAATGAATGTACAGACGAACGTCCGTTAAATAACTAAACCGAGAAAACCGGCGAACCGATCTATTAATAATAATAAAACAAAACTAGGGAAATAATTGGGTATACCTTCAGCCTGATAAGCTTAGATTCTTAAAGTTTGGGGTTGCGACACTTATGTCAAAAGACTTCAGCCTGATAAGCTCGAACCCAAATCGGAGAAGTGTGTCTTCATAGAATACCCTAAGGAAATAATTGGGTATACCTTCTTCTAATAGCCTGGCTTAATAGGGATGATAGACTACTCATATCAATAAGGAATTCCTTCTTTTCCGGGAGCCCATTTGGAAAGAACTCCAAAGTTAAGCCTGCTCAGCTTGGAGTAATTTTAGAATGGGCGACCGACTAGGAAGTTGCTCCCGGGTGCGCACGAGTGAGGAAAAAGTGCGTAGAAAAGACTAGTATTGATCTATGGGGCCAGTCTAGATCCTGCTAGGAGTAACGACCACCGGCGGGTGTGTCCGGGGCGTTACAAGTTGGTATTAGAGCCGACCCTTGCGGTTACACGGATGTTTGCGGACATGTGTGCGGTCATGTTGTGCATGACGTTTGTGACCCGTCGTGGCGCACGACATGGCACATGTGCCAGACTGGATGCACAGACGTATGTGCCAAGAGGGAATGTTCCTGTGGCCCGACGAGGATGTCGGTTCCTCTGAGTGGGGGTGTATGTGATAGCCTGGCTTAATAGGGATGATAGACTACCCATATTAATAAGGAATTCCTTCTTTTCCGGGAGCCCATTCGGCAAGAACTCCAAAGTTAGGCGTGCTCAGCTCGGAGTAAATTCAGGATGGGTGACCGACCGGGAAGTTGCTCCCGGGTGCACACGAGTGAGAACAAAGTGCGCAGAAAAGACTAGTATTGATTTGTGGGGACAGTCTAGATCCTGCCAGGAGTAACGACCACCGGTGGGTGTGTCCGGGGCGTTTCACTTCTACCACAAATCCGAAGGCAAGATCTTTGTTGCCAAGAATAAAACCTTTCTGGAGAAGGAGTTTCTCTCGAAAGAAGTGAGTGGGAGGAAAGTAGAACTTGATGAGGTAATTGTACCTTCTCTCAATTTGGAAAGTAGCACATCATAGAAATATGTTCCTGTGATGCCTACACCAACTAGAGAGGAAGCTAATGATGATGATCATGAAACTTTAGATCAAGTTACTACTGGACCTTGTAGGTCGAACAGAGCACGTTCTACACCAGAGTGGCATAGTAATCCTATTCTGGGTGTCATGTTATTAGACCATGGTGAACCTACAAACTATGAAGAAGCTATGATGAGCCCAGATTCCGATAAATGGCTTGAGGCCATGAAATATGAGACATGATCCATGTATGAGAACAAAGTATGGACTTTGGTGGACTTGCCCGATGATCGGCGAGCCATAGAGAATAAATGGGATCTTCAAGAAGAAGACCAACGCTGATGGTAATGTTACTGTCTACAAAGCTCGACTTGTCGCGAAAGGTTTTTGACAAGTTCAAGTAGTTGACTACGATGAGAATTTCTCACCCGTAGTGATGCTTAAGTCTGCCTGAATCATGTTAGCAATTTCCGTATTTTATGATTATGAAATCTAGCAAATGGACGTCAAAACTGCATTCCTTAATGGATTTCTTAAAGAAGATTTGTATATGACGCAACCAGAAGGTTTTATCGATCCTAAAGGTGCTAACAAAGTGTGCAAGCTCCAGCGATCCATCTATGGACTGGTGCAAGCATCTCGGAGTTGGAATATACGCTCTGATGAGGTGATCAAAGCATATGGTTTTATACAGACTTACAGTGAAGCCTGTAATTACAAGAAAGTGAGTGGGAGCACTGTAGCATTTATGATATTATATGTGGATGACATATTATTGATTGGAAATGATATAGAATTTTTGGATAGCATAAAAGGATACTTGAATAAGAATTTTTCAATGAAAAACCTCGGTGAAGCTGCTTATATATTGGGCATCAACATCTATAGAGATAGATCAAGACGCTCGATAGGACTTCCAGAAAGCACATACCTTGATAAAGTTTTGAAGGAGTTCAAAATGGATCAGTCGAAAGGAAGGGTTTTTGCCTGTGTTACAAGGTGTGAAGTTGAGTAAGACTCAAAACCCAACCACGACAGAATATATATAGAGAATGAAAGTCATTCCCTATGCCTCAGTCATAGGTTCTATAAAGTATGCCATGTTGTGTACCAGACATGTTGTGTTCCTTACCATGAGTTTGGCAAGGGGGGGCAATAGTGATCTAGGAGTAGATCACTGGACAGTGGTCAAAATTATCCTTAGATACCTGAAAAGGACTAAGGAAATGTTTCTCGATTATGGAGGTGATAAAGAGTTCGTCGTAAAGGGTTACATCGATGCAAGCTTTGACACCGATCCAGATGACTCTGAGTCTCGATTTGGATAAGTATTGAAAGTGTGAGCAATTAGGTAGAGTAGCTCCATGCAAAGCATTGTAGACATAGAAATTTGCAAAATACATACGGATCTGAATGTGACAGACCCTTTGACTAAACTTGTCTCACAAGCAAAACATGATCACACCTTAGTACTCTTTGGGTGTTAATCACATGGCGATGTGAACTAGATTATTAACTCTGGTAAACCCTTTGGGTGTTGGTCACATGGTGATGTAAACTATGGGTGTTGATCACATGACGATGTGATGTATTGGTGTTAAATCACATGGCGATGTGAGCTAGATTATTAACTCTAGTGCAAGTGGGAGACTGAAGGAAATATGCCCTACAAACAATAATAAAGTCGTTATTTTATACTATTTCCTTATTCATGATAAATGTTAATTATTCATGCTAGAATTTTATTGATCGGAAACCTAAATACATGTGTGAATACATAGACAAACTTTGTGTCCCTAGTGAGCGTCTACTTGACTAGCTCATTGATCAAAGATGGTTAAGGTTTCCTAACCATGGACATGAGTTGTCATTTGATAACGGGATCACATCATTAGGAGAATGATGTGATGGACAAGACCCATCTATTAGCTTAGCATATTGATCATTCAGTTTTATTGGTATTGCTTTCTTCATGTCAAATACATATTCCTTCGACTATGAGATTATGCAACTCCCGGATACCGGAGGAATACCTTGTGTGCTATCAAACATCAACATAACTGGGTGATTATAAAGATGCTCTACAAGTATCTCCGAAGGTGTTTGTTGGGTTGGCATAGATCGAGATTAGGATTTGTCACTCCGAGTATCGGAGAGGTATCTCTGGGGCCCTCTCGGTAATGGACATCATAAGAAGCCTTGCAAGAAAAGTGACTAATGAGTTAGTTACAAGATGATGTATTATGGAACGAGTAAAGAGACTTATTGGTAACAAGATTGAACTAGGTATGAAGATAACGATGACCGAATCTCGGGCAAGTAACATACCGATGGACAAAGGGAATAATGTATGTTGTCATAACGGTTCGACCGATAAAGATCTTCGTAGAATATGTAGGAGCCAATATGAGCAACCATGTTTCGCTATTGGTTATTGACCAGAGAGGTGTCTCGGTCATGTCTACATAGTTCTCAAACCCGTAGGGTCCGCACACTTAATGTTCGATGACGATATTGTATTATATGAGTTATGTGATTTGGTGACCAAATGTTGTTCGGAGTCCTAGATGAGATCACGTACATGACAAGGAGTCTCGAAATGGTCGAGAGGTAAAGATTGATATATAGGACGATGGTATACGAACACCGGAAGTGTTCCGGAGGGTACCGAGTACATATCGGGTCACCGGAAGGGGTTCCGGGCACCCCCGGCAAAAGATATGGGCCTTATGGGCCAAGAGGGGAAATGCACCAGCCACAAGGGGCTGGTGTGCCCCCATATGGGCCGTCCTAAGTGGAGAAGGAAAAGGGGAGGAGGAAAGGAAAGAGAGGGAATAGGATTCCCCCTTCCTTCCCCCCTCTCCCCTCTTTCCTTCCCCCTTCCATATACAAGGAAAGGGGGTGCAGGGCAAGGCAGAGCCCCTGGGGGGTGGCGGCCAAGCCCTAGGGTGCCCTGGCCGCCTCTCCTCCCCTCCCACCTATATATATATGTGGTGAGGGGTGAGGGAGACCTGGATTCGGGGGTCCTCAGGTGTCCGGCCCACTCGATATGGGTCGCGCTGGTGGGCCGTGAAGATAAATCGGAAGATCATTCCCCGTGTTCGGGTAGGACTCCTGGATGCGTGGACGGTAAGATTGGAGTCCCGATGTGTTGTTTCCTTCCCTTGTAAACCGACTCTGTACCCCTCCGGTGTATATATAAACTGAGTGTTTAGTCCGTAGGGTTCATCAGAGTTCACATAGGCTAGACATCTAGGGTTTAGCCATTACGATCTCGAGGTAGATCGACTCTTGTAACCCCTATACTCATCAAATACAATCAAGCAGGACATAGGGTTTTACCTCCATTAAGAGGGCTCGAACCTGGGTAAACATCGTGTTCCCTGTGTCCATTGTTACCTTTGATCCTTAGACACACAGTTCGGGACCCCCTACCCAAGATCGGGCGGTTTTGACACCGACATTGGTGCTTTCATTGAGAGTTCCTTTGCGTTGTCGATAGAAGTATTGATGGCTCGCCTTGTCATTAATGACGATATCACTTCTGGAAGGGCCCTAACTCCAGGACAGGTCCTCCAGCTCGGCGGTTTTACCATGGGCGCTCGCTCGGCCGTCAAGCCAACGGCGGCCCCCACAATCGTCAAACATCATCTCCACATCAGCCTCGAACACTCCAAAAAGATGGATCTGGCAGATGTCTCGTCCTTAAATGAGCTGCTAGATCGCATCGCCGCCCTGGGGGTCGCAATAGACTATGATCCGATTGGGCTTAAACCCGACTAGAGGGAAATCGAGTCCCCACCAGTCACCCATCTGGTAGCGGTCATTGAGGAACGAGCCAAGAACGATTCATCCCCCAACTTAAAAACTAGCTATATTTGGATCTCCGAGCCCTGCGAGCCGGATACCCATCCCGGGAAGAGACTGTATGTCCTTCGAACACAGGATCAGGCATTGAGCCCGGAAGTCCTCAAGACCTTCCCGATCTTGAACTGTTGAACTCGGAGACTCTTCAAGCTTCAGACTCAATCGTGGATCGGGACACGGATTTTAGCCCGCCCACCCACCACAGTCAATATTCCCCAAGTAATTTAGGTCCTCCATACATATGCGACCTAATGTATGTACAACAGCAACCTCAGGAAACGGTCCATCACTTCTGGGACAGGTTCCTCCTTGTTAAAAACAGTATTAAAGATTGTTGCGATGACGGTGCGGTTTCAGTTTTCTGCCGCAACTGTACGGACGAAGGAATTCTCAATGCCCTCACCCGCCGCTGCATACTGCACTTTGCAGATTTTGCACACATAGTACAGAAGTACTGCACAATGGAAATCGCCTAGAAAGCCTAGACAGCCCGGTGGGAACCTCCTGCCTTTAAGCAACCCCCCGGATGGGCAAAAAGGATGCACCCTTACGGGGCACCCGATCATCAGCCTATTGACAAGAAAAACAAGCCCTTCACGGGACATAGAACCGTCCTTGACGAACAGCTCGACAAGCCATGTCGGATACATACGACGCTGAACACCGAACCAACACATTGCCTTCGGGCATGTTGGGTACTCCGACAAGTGGCTAAGACCGGCGAGGCTATCCTCACCAACACTACCCCAAAGAAGCACCCTTCGGAGGACGACGATCTCAACATCTTTATGGTCTTTGAGACCTTTTCTTCAAATAATCAGCGCAAAATGGCACTCCGCGACCTCGCCGAAGTCAACCAAGTAACCGCAATGAACCCTTGGAACGATACGGCAATAACTTTCACCGGCACCGACGAACCAAGGGCCCGATCAGTCCGAGCACCAGCCGCCTTGGTCTTAAACCCAATTGTGGATGGCTTTCAACTCTCCAAAGTACTCATGGATGGCGGCAGCGCACTTAACCTCATCTATGAAGATACGCTCGATAAAATGCAAATGGACAAGAGTCGCATCGAGCAAAGCAGTGCCACCTTTCGAGGTATTATCCCCAATCGAGAAGCATGATGCTCGGGAAAAATTACACTCGACTTAGTATTCGGCACACCTGATAACTACAGGTTCGAAGAGTTGCTCTTCCACATGGCCCCTGTCAATAGCGGATATCACGCCCTTTTGGGGTGGGACGCCTTCACACGGTTCCAATCCATCCCCCATTACGGGTACAGTAAGCTTAAAATGCCAAGGCCCAATGGAGTAATCACTATCACCAGTGATCCGGATATAGCACTCCGCGCTGAAAACAAAACCACATCCTTGGCCCTCGAGGCACTATCCGAGGCCCTCACGGTCGAGGAGCTAACCACTCTGTGCTCCACAGTGGACAAAGATGATGTAATCCTCAACAAGAGCTCCAAATCCACATCTTTCAAACCAGCAGATGAAATAGTCAAATTCCAAGTGCACCCGGCAGATCCAAATAAAACAGCATCCATTGGAGCATAGCTGGATCCCGACGATTGATGCCGCCCTACGAGTATTCCAATGTGAAAATTGGGACATTTTTGCCTAGCATCCTTCAGACATGCTGATACGTCCATTTTGCATCATGCTTTTATATCGATATTTATTGCATTATGGGCTGTTATTACACATTATGTCACAATAGTTATGCCTATTCTCTCTTATTTTACAAGGTTTACATAAAGAGGGAGAATGCCGGCAGTTGGGATTCTGGGCTGGAAAAGGAGCAAATATTAGAGACCTATTCTGCACAGCTCCAAAAGTCCTGAAACTTCACGGAAGTCATTTTCAGAATATATAATAAATACTGAGCGCAAGAAGTTCACCAGGGGGGCCACACCCTGCCCACGAGGGTGGGGGGCGCGCCCTACCCCCTTGGGCGCGCCCCCCTACCTCATGGGCCCCCTGGTGGCCCTCCGATGGCCATCTTCTGCTATATGGAGTCTTTCGATGAGGAAAAAATCATAAGCCATCATTCCGGACGAGACTCCGCTGCCACGAGGCAGAACCTTGGCGGAACCAATCTAGGGCTCTAGCGGAGCTGTTCTGTCGGGGAAACTTCCCTCCAGGAGGGGGAAATCATCACCATCATCATCACCAATGCTCCTCTCATCGGGAGAGGGCAATCTCCATCAACATCTTCACCAGCACCATATCCTCTCAAAACCCTAGTTCATCTCTTGTATCCAATTATTGTCTCTAAGTCTGGGATTGGTACCTGTGGGTTGCTAGTAGTGTTAATTACTCCTTGTAGTTGATGCTAGTTGGTTTATTTGGTGGAAGATCATATGTTCAGATCCTATATGCATAGTAATACCCCTCTGATTATGAACATGAATATGCTTTGTGAGTAGTTACGTTTGTTCCTGAGGACATGGGAGAAGTCTTGCTATTAGTAGTCATGTGAATTTGGTATTTGTTCGATATTTTGATGAGATGTATGTTGTCTCTCCTCTAGTGGTGTTATGTGAACATTGACTACATGACACTTCACCATTATTTGGGCCTAGAGGAAGGCATTGGGAAGTAATAAGTAGATGATGGGTTGCTAGAGTGATAGAAGCATAAACCCTAGTTTATGTGTTGCTTCTTAAGGGGCTTATTTGGATCCATATGTTTCATGCTATGGTTAGGTTTACCTTAATACTTTTGTTGTAGTTGCGGATGCTTGCAATAGAGGTTAATCATAAGTGGGATGCTTGTCCAAGTAAGGGCAGCACCCAAGCACCGGTCCACCCACATACCAAATTATCAAAGTACCGAACGCGAATCATATGAACGTGATGAAACATAGCTTGACGATATTCCCATGTGTCCTTGGGAGCGCTTCACATCATACAAGAGTTTGTCCAGGCGTGCCCTTTGCTAAAAAAAGGATTGGGCCACCTTGCTGCACTTTATTTACTTTTGTTACTTGTTTCTCACTACAAATTATCCTATCACAAAACTATCTGTTACCTATTATTTCAGTGCTTGCAGAGAATACCTTGCTGAAAACCGCTTATCATTTCCTTCTGCTCCTTGTTGGGTTCGACACTCTTACTTATCGAAAGGACTACGATAGATCCCCTATACTTGTGGGTCATCAAGACTCTTTTCTGGCGCCGTTGTCGGGGAGTGAAGCGCCTTTGGTAGGTGGAATTTGGTAAGGAAAAATTTATATAGTGTGCTGAAATTTACTGCCACTTGTTACTATGGAAAGTAATCCTCTGAGGGGCTTGTTCGGTGTATCTTCACCCCGACCAGTAGAGCAAAGAGTTGCTCATCAACCTACAAAACCTACTGAAAATGAAAATGTCTGCTTTGAAATTCCTTCGGGTATGATAGAAAAACTGCTAGCTAATCCTTTTGCAGGAGACGGAACAACGCATCCTGATGAGGACTTAATATATGTGGATGAAGTTTGTGGATTATTTAAGCTTGCAGGTGTACCCAGAGATGTTATTAAGAAGAAGGTCTTCCCTTTATCTTTGAAGGAAGATGCATTGACATGGTATAGGCTATGTGATGATACGGGGTCATGGAGCTACAAAGGATTGAAATTGGAATTTCATCAGAAGTTTTATCCTATGCATCTTGTTCATCATGATCGCAATTATATATATATAATTTCTAGCCTCGCGAAGGAGAAAGCATCGCTCAAGCTTGGGGGAGGCTTAAATCAATGTTATATTCATGCCCCAATCATGAGCTCTCAAGAGAAATGATTATTCAAAATTTATATGCTCGGCTTTCTGATAACAATCGCACCATGCTCGATACTTCTTGTGCTAGCTCTTTTATGACAAAGACTATTGAATTCAAATGGGATTTATTGGAAAGAATTAAATGCAACTCTGAAGATTGGGACCTCGACGAAGGTAAGGAGTTAGGTATGACACCTAAGTATGATTATGTTAAATCTTTTATGGATACCGATGTTTTCCATAAATTTAGCACTAAATATGGACTTGACTCTGAGATAGTAGCTTCTTTCTGTGAATCTTTTGCTAGTCATGTTGATCTCCCTAGGGAGAAGTGGTTTAAATATCATCCTCCCATAGAAGTAAAAGTACATGCACCTATTAAAGTTGAATAAAAGACTGTCACTTATAATGATCCTATTGTTCCTACTGCTTATGTTGAGAAACCACCTTTTCCTGTTAGGATAAAAGATCATGCTAAAGCTTCAACTGTGGTTCGTAAAAGCAATATTAGAACTTATACACCTCCTGAGGAAATTAAATTCGAACCTAATATTGCTATTGTTAAAGATCTCTTGTCTGATAATATTGATGGGCATGTTATTCATTTCTGTGATGAGACTGCTAGAATTGCTAAACCTTGTGCTAAAGATAAACCTAGATCTTTGGTGGGCATGCCTGTTATTTCTGTTAAAATAGGAGATCATTGTTATCATGGCTTATGTAATATGGGTGCTAGTGCTAGTGCAATACCTATTGACTTATACAGAGAAGTTATGCATGATATTGCACCTGTTGAGTTAGAAGATATCGATGTCACAATTAAACTTGCCAATAGAGATACTATTTCACCAATGGGAATTGTTAGATATGTTGAAGTCTTGTGTGGGAAAACTAAATATCCTGCTGATTTTCTTGTTCTTGATTCCCCACAAGATAGCTTTTGTCCCATTATATTTGGTAGACCCTTCTTGAACACTGTTAATGCTAAGATAGATTGCAAAAATGATGTTGTTACTATTGGTTTAGGTGATATGTCTCATGAATTTAATTTATTTAAATTTCATAGACAACACCATGAAGAGGAATTGCCTAGTAAAGATGAAATTATTGGTCTTGCTTCTATTGTCGTACCTCCTAGTGATCCTTTAGAACAATATTTGCTAGACCATGAAAATGATATGTTTATGAATGAAAGAAGGGAAATAGATGAAGTATTCTTTAAACAGGAACCCATCCTGAAACACAATTTGCCTGTTGAAATCCTAGGGGATCCTCCACCACCCAAGGGTGATCCCGTGTTTGAGCTTAAACCGTTACCTGATACTCTTAAATATGCTTATCTTGATGAGAAAAATATATATCCTATTATTATTAGTGCTAACCTTTCAGAGTATGAAGAAGAGAGATTATTGAAAACTCTGAAGAAGCATCATGCTGCTATTGGATATACCCTTGATGATCTTAAGGGCATTAGTCCCACTCTGTGTCAACACAAAATAAATTTGGAGGAAGATGCCAAACTAGTTCGTGATCATCAACGACGGCTGAATCCTAAGATGAAGGAAGTGGTAAGAAAGGAAATACTAAAGCTTCTTGAGGCAAGTATAATTTATCCCGTTGCTGATAGTCAATGGGTAAGTCTTGTCCATTGTGTCCCTAAGAAGGAAGGTATTAATGTCGTTCCTAATGATAAAGATGAGTTGATCCTGCAAAGAATTATTACAGGTTATAGGATGGTAATTGATTTCCACAAATTAAATAAAGCTACTAAAAAGGATCATTACCCCTTACCTTTTATCGATCAAATGCTAGAAATATTATCCAAACATACACATTTTTGCTTTCTAGATGGTTATTCTGGGTTCTCTCAAATACCTGTGTCAGCCAATGATCAATCAAAGACTACTTTTACTTGCCATTTTGGTACTTTTGCTTATAGATGTATGCCTTTTGGTTTATGTAATGCACCTGCTACCTTTCAAAGATGCATGATGGCTATATTCTCTGACTTTTGTGAAAAGATTCGTGAGGTTTTCATGGACGATTTTTCCGTCTATGGATCCTCTTTTGATGATTGCTTAAGCAACCTTGACCGAGTTTTGCAGAGATGTGAAGAAACTAATCTTATCTTGAATTGGGAAAAGTGCCACTTTATGGTTAATGAAGGTATCGTCTTGGGGCATAAAGTTTCTGAAAGAGGTATTGAAGTTGATAAAGCCAAGGTTGATGCTATTGAAAAGATGCCATGTCCCAAGGACATCAAAGGTATAAGAAGTTTCCTTGGTCATGCCGGGTTTTATAGGAGGTTCATTAAGGACTTCTCCAAAATTTCTCGGCCTCTGACTAATTTATTAAAAAAAGACATACCATTCGTTTTTGATGATGATTGCGTAGAAGCATTTGAAATACTTAAGAAAGCATTAATCTCTGCACCTATTGTTCAGCTACCTGTTTGGAAGTTACCTTTTGAAATTATGTGTGATGCTAGTGATTATGCTGTAGGTGTTGTTCTAGATCAAAGAGTTGATAAGAAATTAAATGTTATTCAATATGCTAGTAAAACTCTAGACAATGCTCAGAGAAATTATGCTACTACTGAAAAAGAATTCTTAGTAGTTGTATTTGCTTGTGATAAGTTCAGACCTTATATTGTTGATTCTAAAGTAACTATTCACACGGATCATGCTGCTATTAAATACCTTATGGAAAAGAAAGATGCTAAACCTAGACTTATTAGATGGGTTCTCTTGCTACAAGAATTTGATTTGCATATTATTGATAGAAAGGGAGCTGAGAACCCCGTTGCACACAACTTGTCTAGGTTAGAAAATGTGCTTGATGACCCACTACCTATTGATGATAGCTTTCCTGATGAACAACTAAATGTCATAAATGCTTCTCATACTGCTCCATGGTATGCTGATTATGCTAATTATATTGTTGCTAAATTTATACCACCTAGTTTCACATACCAGCAAAAGAAAAGGTTCTTCTATGATTTGAGATATTACTTTTGGGATGACCCACATCTTTATAAATAAGGAGTAGATGGTGTTATTAGACGTTGTGTACCTGAGCATGAATAGGAACAGATACTACGCAAGTGTCACTCTGAGGCTTATGGAGGACACCATGCTGGAGATAGAACTGCACACAAGGTATTGCAATCCAGTTTTTATCGGCCTACTCTCTTCAAGGATGCCCATAAGTTTATCTTGTCTTGTGATGAATGTCAAAGAATTGGTAATATTAGTATACGTCAAGAAATGCCTATGAATTATTCACTTGTTATTGAACCATTTGATGTTTGGGGCTTTGATTATATGGGACCTTTTCCTGCCTCTAATGGATATACACATATTTTAGTTCTTGTTGATTACGTTACTAAGTGGGTAGAAGCTATTCCAACTAGTAGTGTTGATCATAACACCTCTATTAAGATGCTTAAAGAAGTTATTTTTCCAAGGTTTGGAGTCCCTAGATATTTAATGACTGATGTTGGTTCACATTTTATTCATGGTACTTTCCGTAAAATGCTTGCTAAGTATGATGTTAATCATAGAATTGCATCTCCTTATCACCCACAGTCTAGTGGTCAAGTAGAATTGAGTAATAGAGAACTCAAATTAATTTTGCAAAAGACTATTAATAGATCTAGAAAGAATTGGTCCAAGAAACTTGATGATGCATTATGGGCCTATAGAACTGCATATAAAAATCCTATGGGTATGTCTCCGTATAAAATGGTTTATGGAAAAGCATGTCACTTACCTCTCGAACTAGAACGTAAGGCTTATTGGGCAATTAAAGAGCTCAATTATGATTTTAAACTTGCCGGTGAGAAAAGGTTATTTGACATTAGCTCACTTGTTGAATGGAGAACCCAAGCCTATGAGAATGCCAAATTATTTAAATAAAAAGTTAAAAGATGGCATGACAAAAGGATACAAAAGCATGAGTTTAATGTAGGTGACTATGTATTGCTATACAACTCTCGTTTAAGATTTTTTGCAGGAAAACTTCTCTCTAAATGGGAAGGTCCTTATGTTATCGAGGAGGTCTATCGTTCCAGTGCCATAAAGATCAACAACTTTGAAGGCACAAATCCGAAGGTGGTGAACGGTCAAAGAATTAAACATTATATCTTAGGTAATCCTATAAATGTTGAAACCAATTTTATTGAAACCGTAACCCCGGAGGAATACATAAGGGACACTTCCCGGAATGTTTCAGACTCCGAAAAGGAATAGGTATGTGGTACGGTAAGTAAACCGACTCCAAAACAGTTTTTATGGCAATATTTCTCCATTTTGGAATATTTAGAAAAATAGAAAAATAATAAGCAGTCCGGGAAGGACACGAGGCCTCCACGAGGGTGGAGGGCGCGCCCTACCCCCCTGGGCACGCCCCCCTACCTCGTGGGCACCTCGTGTGCTCTCCGGACTCCGTTTTCTTACATGTTATGTATTTTGGTCGGTAAAAATTTATTATATAACCTCCCGGAGGTTTTGACCACCGTATCACGCAAATATCTCCTGTCTTTGTTTCAAGCTGTCCTGCTGTAGATTTGAGCAACATGTCGTCCCAGGATTCGGAAGGAGAGAGCTATGTGGTTGATTACCTTGCAGATCCTAAAGTCTATGGGGATGTGGAGCGTTGTGGTTGGACTATGGAAGAAGAAGAAGAGGACTATGAACCTAAGGGAAAGGAGGATACAAACTCGGATGAAGATGAAGCACCACTACCTCAACCTGGGGACACGCATGTGGAGTTCAAAATGTCAAGCCTCCCCGATAGAGTAAAGAAACCTAAGATCGAGTTTATCCATTTTTGCCTCTTGCAGGAAAACAAACAGGAACTATGCAAAAAGATACTGAGCCTGGAGCAGGAGATCGAGGACCTAAGGGACCAAAATTCTGTCCTCAAGTGCAAATTAAGGAAGAAGCCTACGCCATCAACAAAACCACCATCTTCTTCACCAACAAAGAAGAACTGATCATCGGGTATGGGCACTCCCCTTGGCAACTGCCAAGCTTGGGGGAGTGCCCCGGTATCGTATCACCATCACTTTTATCTTTACTGTTTTTCTTATCCTTTTGGTAATATCTTGATCTAGTAGAATGGAAGTTTTTAGTATGATCTAGTTGTGAGTTTTGCTTTATGATCCTTCTTTGTAATCGAGTCCGTGAGCTATATATAATAAAGATTAGTTTTGAGTCAAGGGCTTGATTATTTTTCCATGATCTTAAGTGAATAAAAGAAAAGAGAAAGAATAAAAAGAAACAAAGAGATCATATGGGTCTTCTGGAGAGTAATGAGCTCACATATAAAAAGTATGATGAATAAAAGTTGTTGAGAGTTGACAAACATAGTTTTGGTCATCGTTGCAATGAATAGGAAGTAATAAAGAAAGAGAGGTCTTCACATATAAATATACTATCTTGGACATCTTTTATGATTGTGAGAACTCATTAAAGTATGACATGCTAAGAGTTGACATTGGACAAGGAAGACAACGTAATGGGTTATGTTTTCTTACATCTGAGATAAATTATATTGTCATGGATCATCCAACATGTTGAGCTTGCCTTTCCCTTTCATGCTAGCCAATTTCTTCGCACCAAGTAGAGATACTACTTGTGCTTCCAAATATCCCTAAACCCGTTTTTGCCTTGAGAGTCCACCATACCTACCTATGGATTGAGTAAGATCCTTCAAGTTAGTTTTCATCGCTGCAAGCAATAAAAATTGCTCTCTAAATATGTATGACTTATTAGTGCAGAGAAAATAAGCTTTATATGATCTTGTGGTATGGAAGAAATAAAAGCGACGGACTGCATAATAAAGGTCCATATCACAAGTGGCAATATAAAGTGACGTTCTTTTGCATTAAGATTTTGTGCATCCGACCATAAAAGCGCAGGACAGCCTCTGATTCCCTCTGCGAAGGGCGTATCTTTTACTTTTATCTTCTACCTTACATAAGAGTCATGGTGATCTTCACCTTTCCTTTTACATTTTATCCTTTGGCAAGCACAATGTGTTGGAAAGATCCTGATATATATA
>NC_041380.1:414025449-414113099 GCF_002162155.2 Triticum dicoccoides
TTGGATGTGAGTCTTAATGAACTATTATTGTTGACATTACCCTTGAGGTAAAACGTTGGGAGGCAAAACTATAAGCCCCTATCTTTCTCTGTGTCCGATTAAAACTCCATACCCAGAAGTATTGCGTGAGTGTTAGCAATTGTGAAAGACTATATGATAGTTGAGTATGTGGACTTGCTGAAAAGCTCTTATATTGACTCTGTCCTATGTTATGATAAATTGCAATTGCTCCAATGACTGAGATTATAGTTTGTTAGTTTTCAATGAAGTCTATGATTCATACTTGAAATTGTGATGGAATTATTACTCTGGCATAAGAGATCATATGACAAGAATTATATAAGTTGTTGTTCTAAGAATGATCATGATGCCCTCATGTCCGTATTTTATTTTTATCGACACCTCTATCTCTAAACATGTGGACGTATTTTTCAATTTCGGCTTTCGCTTGAGGAAAAGCGAGGTCTAAGCTTGGGGGAGTTGATACGTCCATTTTGCATCATGCTTTTATGTTGATATTTATTGCATTATGGGCTATTATTACACATTATGTCACAATACTTATGCCTATTCTCTCTTATTTTACAAGGTTTACATAAAGAGGGAGAATGCCGGCAGCTGGGATTCTGGGCTGAAAAAGGAGCAAATATTAGACCTATTCTGCACAGCTCCAAAAGTCCTGAAACTTCATGGAAGTCATTTTCAGAGTATATAATAAATACTGAGCGCAAGAAGTTCACCAGGGGGCCACACCCTGCCCACGAGGGTGGGGGCGCGCCCTACCCCCCTGGGCACGCCCCCTACCTCGTGGGCCCCCTGGTGGCCCTCTGATGGCCATCTTCTGCTATATGGAGTCTTTCGATGAGGAAAAATCATAAGCCATCTTTCCGGACGAGACTCCGCCGCCATGAGGCGGAACCTTGGCAGAACCAATCTAGGGCTCTGGCGGAGCTGTTCTGCCGAGGAAACTTCCCACCGGGAGGGGGAAATCATCGCCATCGTCATCACCAACGCCCCTCTCATCGGGAGAGGGCAATCTCCATCAACATCTTCACCAGCACCATTGAAAGAACATGCGGTGCCCCCATGTTTGGTTTTGGTAATTGATGACAATCTCTATGGACTAATGGTTGCCTTGAGTTATATTTGAATGTTTTGTCCATAGGCTTTTCTTGGAGTACATGTGTTGGTTTCAAGGAGAGTTTGTGTCAACCAAGGTGTTATTCAAGGAATTACCTTAAGATTGGTCTTGTGAGAGGTTGATCAAGACTAAGTCAAAGAGTGAATCAAGTTGATCAACCCACAAAGCATAGAAGATGTACCGAGAGGGATCAAGTGATCCCATGGTATGGTAAGCATTGTCAATTACGCTTTGTGTACTAACCCATGGTCTTCGTGAGGGTTCTTTGTGGGGTTAGGTTGCGGTGTGCAAGTTCAAGTGGAGCATCATGAAGAGATCAAATGCTTGAAGCTTGTTGTCCTTTGTGGTGACAATTGACTTGTGAAGATGTGCGGAAGAGTGGCTCACCCATAGTGGAGTATGGGGGGCAATCAACTAGTCTTCATCGAGTCAACACAATCAAGAAAGGTTGTGGTGTGCAAGTTCAAGTGGAGCATCACGAAGAGATCAAATGCTTGAAGCTTGCCATCCTTTGTGGTGACAATGGACTTGTGAAGATGTGCGGAAGAGTGGCTCACCCATAGTGGAGTATGGGGGAGCAATCAACTAGTCTTCATCGAGTCAACACAATCAAGAAAGGTGGTCCAACTTGAGGGAGTCAGGATCATCATCATCTAGCTCAAGTGGACCATGTGCAAGGCAAAGGTTTTCCCTTGATAGGTTTTCTATTTTACCGGTCTCGTGATGGTAGTTGGGAGACCGGGTTATAGGATCGATTGCCGTACTATCGAGGGGGGGGGCTCTCGATGAGTAGCTTGATCGTATCGTTAGTTGAGAGCTCAAACCATTGCATCCTTGCATCACATTTCTTGGTTCTTGTTTGGTTCTCTTTGTGAGTCTTAGAGCTTATGGTCATCTTGATGACAAGCTCGATTTCATCGAAAACGGAGTTCACATGCATCTTCTATGATGTTTTCGATATTGGAGGTTATGCTCGTTCTTCTCTGTTGGAGGTCTCACTCCTCCATTTGTTAGGCATACCTCCCCTACCTCTTCTTACTATAACCAGCTGTTGTTTTGATGCTACTCGTCGTCTTGTTTCCAACAAGCTTGAGTTTGCTCAATTCGGAGCTCATATGCAGAAGTTATGGCAATTCTTGTTTTCTTGAGTGTGGTTTTTGTATGGTCCCAGCGGTAGTACCGCGAGCCCAAGCGATAGTACCGCTTGGAGCACTTAGTTGTAGTACTGCTGCAGTGCCGCTCTTCTACCACCTCGATTTTGGGTCCTGCTCTTTTCATGTCGGGTTTAGCAGTAGTTGCACGGCAGTAAGGCACGGTACTACCGCCTAAGCGGTAGTACCACTCCGATCGGGCGGTAGTACCGTTTCTGCTTCACCGCCGCCATACTCTGCTCTGCCTGCCTCTTTTGGTCCCGTGTTCTGCTCCTCCAGCGGTAGTACCACTGGGGTGAGAGGTAGTACCGCTTATATGCAGTACTACCGCCCCAAGGTTCATGTTTTGTTGCTCCTTTTCCCTGTTTCTTCCGCCTGAGCGGTAGTACCGCTCATGTGCGGGCTGAGCACATAACGGTTGGATTTTCCCCCTCCTATAAAAGGGGGTCTTCTTCCCCAATGAACCTTATCCTTTAAGCTCATTTTCTTCCCCCATTGTTGACCTTCTTCGAGCTTGCTAACTCTCAATCCCTCCATGGTTTCTTGCTAGTTTTTGAGGGAAAAGAGAGAGGAGATCTAGATCCACATTTCCACCAATCACTTTCTCCTCTGTGTGAGGGGAACTCCTTGGATCTAGATCTTGGAGTTCTTCGTGTTCTCCTTCTTGTTCTTCCTCTCATTTTCCTCCCTAGCATTAGTTGCTTTGGTGGGATTTGAGAGAGAAGGACTTGGGCACTATGTGTGCCCTTGCCATTGCATTTGGTGCATCGGTTTGAGTTCTCCACGGTGATACGTGGAAGTGAAGTTTGAGAAGCTTATTACTCTTGGGTGTTTGGGCACCCTAGAGCTTGTTCCTCTTGGGTGCCTTGGCGCCCTAGACGGTTGCTGGTGTTCGGAGATCAATCATTGTGGTGTAAAGCTCCGGGCAAGCGTCGGGGTCTCCAATTAGGTTGTGGAGATCGCCCCGAGCAATTTGATGGGTACCGTTGACCGCCCCCAAGGGTTGCCAAAGTGTACGGGTTCGGTGACCGCCCCCAAGGGTTGCCATTTGTACGGGTTCGGTGACCGCCCTCAAGGGTACCTTAGTGGAATCACGGCATCTTGCATTGTGCGAGGGCGTGAGGAGATTACGGTGGCCCTAGTGGCTTCTTGGGGAGCATTGTGCCTCCACACTACTCCAAATGGAGATTAGCATCCGCAAGGGTGTGAACTTCGGGATACATCTTCGTCTCCACGTGCCTCGGTTATCTCTTACCCGAGCCCTTTACTTATGCACTTTACTTTGTGATAGCCATATTGTTTCTTGTCATATATCTTGCTATCACTTAGTTGTTTATCTTGCTTAGCATAAGTTGTTGGTGCACATAGGTGAGCCTAGTTGTTGTAGGTTTTGTGCTTGTCAAATTAACCGCTAGGTTTATTCCGCATTTGTTCAAGCCTAAACCGTAATTATTTTAAAGCGCCTATTCACCCCCCCACCCCTCTAGGCGACATCCATGATCTTTCAATTGGTATCAGAGCCTCATCTCTCTTTATTAGGCTTTACCGCCTAGAGAGTAAAGATGTCGACTAGGGGATTAGGATTCTCTGACACTCTTAGTTTCAATGGCACAAATTTTGATGTTTGGGTAATTCGCATGCTTAATCTCTTTAGGGTCATGGACCCAAATTTAGAGAGAATTGTAGATATGGGTTTTTCTCCTCCAAAGGATCCCCAAAGATTATCTTTAGAGGATGGGAAAAACTCTTATCTCAATGCTCAAGCTTCTAATGTGCTTTTCGATGCTTTGAGCAATGTAGTTATATTTCAACTCATGCCATTTCGGGATGCTCATGAGCTGTGGACAAAGCTTCAAGATAAATATGGCGTGTCCAAGTTTTGTGGGGATGATTGTTCTCCCTCCACCTCCGGCCGTGTTGAGTTCTCAACTTCTTCTACTTCACCTACATGCGGTTTTCCACAAGGTAATGAAATGGTGAGTAGTGTTGGTCATTGCAATGATGATAGTATGCTTATTGTGGATGATATTTCATCACTATCTTATTGCAATGCATCTTCTTTGGACTTTAACACTTCGAGCACCATACATGTTTCACATGCTTGTGTTGATAGTCAGTGCATATCTTGTAGAAATAGTTTGACTAAATCTCATGATGATATGCTTGCTATATCTTGTTGCCATGATAAAAATGCTTGTATTTCCTCGAGTTGTGGTGCTAACAATGTAGAGGAAACCCAACACTCCATGGAACAAGATGTGGTTTTAAATGGTGCTTCAAGGGATCCTACATCATCATCTATTGCTTTTTGCCTTATGGCTAAGGCTTCAAAGGTATCTCCAACTTTGAAACCCAATATGTCTCTTGATGATGATGTTGATGCTAATGATGATGAGGATAATGATGAAGAGAATGATAATGTTGCCTCCTTAAAAATTAAGGGGGAAATGGTTTTTAAAGCTCTTCATAAAAATATAATTGCTCGTTCCAACTTCATGGAAATCATGTCCACTTCCATTGAGGGCAAGAAGTATATTGAGGAGTTGGAATCTCATCTTGATGAGCATGAGGTCACCATTCAGAAAATGGAAGGTCATGAGCGTGATTACGCTAATGAGATTGCGGACCTCTCTCAAGCTCTTGAACTTGAACAAACCACCAAGGAATCTCTTGAGGAGACTTTTGCTCTAGAATTATCTAGAGTGAGGGAATCTCGTGATAGAGCTCTTGAGGTGGCTAATGATTTTGAAACTAAAAATGAGGAGCTTGAAGATGCACATGCTAAACTCCTTGAGGACTTTGAGCACCTCGAAAATGGCTCAAGGGTCATTAAGAGTGAGCTCATCAAACTCACTGAGTCTCATGCTCAACTTAAAGCTTCATATTCAAAAGAGCTTTCCAAGTTGTCTTCTCCTCTTGTTGCTAATGATGATGCTTGTGCTACTAACTCTATCTCTTGTGAAGCATCCATATTGAAGGAGAATGTTGAGCTACGGGCTCAACTTGAGTTGCTATCTAGCAACTATGGGAAATTGGAAGAAAGCCATGAAAAGCTCTCAAGCTCCCATGATGATCTTCTAGTATCCCATAATGTGCTAAATATAGATCATGAGGCCATGATTGCTAAGGTAACATCTAGCGAGCCTCATGTGGATACTAGCACTACTTCTAGTCAAAATGCTATGTTGCCATGTGCTAGTCCTAGTAATTCATCTACTCACAATGTTGGTACATCTTGTGATGAATTGCTTTCCTTGCCTTGTTGCTCTAACGATGAAGCTTATACTTCCTCTAGTACTTGCGTTGAGACTAACCATGTAGAGGAAATCAAAGAGCTCAAGGCCCAAGTCACTTCTTTGAAGAAAGACTTGGAAAAGAGTCATGAAGGGAAATTCACACTCAACAATATCTTGAGTGTGCAAAAATCCCCTAATGACAAAGGTGGACTTGGTTTCAACTCCAACAAGAAGAAGAAGTCCAAGGTGAACAAAAAGAAGGGCCAAGAACAAGTCAAGAATTCAGCCAAGATTTGTTTCTTCAAGTGCAAAGTAGAAGGGCATCATGTTAGATCTTGCCCATTGAAGAAGAATCCCATTAGTGACAAGCAACAAGGGAAGCGGCCACAAGTTCACTCTCATTCTCAACCTCAAGTTGAAGAAAAGCCTCTTCCCAAGAACACTCAAGCTTATGCTTCTCAAGTTGAGAAATCAAGTGAGAAGAAAGTGAAGAGTAGACGTTGCTACCTATGTCGCGAGAAAGGTCACCTCGCTTCTTCATGCACTAGTGGTAACATATCCAACCCAATTATTATTGATGATGTCTATTGAGGGAGTCCTGGATTAGGGGTATCAAGACAGCCGGACTGTATCCTTTGGCCGGACTGTTGGACTATGAATATACAAGATTGAAGACTTCGTCCCGTGTCCGGATGGGACTCTCCTTGGCATGGAAGGCAAGCTTGGCAATACGGATATGTAGATCTCCTTCCTTGTAACCGACTCTATGTAACCCTAGCCCCCTCTGGTGTCTATATAAACTGGAGGGTTTAGTCCGTAGAACAACAACAATCATACCATAGGCTAGCTTCTAGGGTTTAGCCTCTCTGATCTCGTGGTAGATCAACTCTTGTACTACTCGTATCATCAAGAACAATCAAGCATGACGTAGGGTATTACCTCCATCAAGAGGGCCCGAACCTGGGTACATCATGTCCCCCATCTCCTGTTACCATCCGCCTAGACACGCAGTTCGGGACCCCCTACCCGAGATCCGCCGGTTTTGACACCGACATTGGTGCTTTCATTGAGAGTTCCACGGTGCCGTCACTGTAAGGGAGGATGCCTTGTCTTGTCGTCAAAAACAACATTACCGCCGGGGGAGCCCTGGCTGTCGGCCAAACTCTCCGGCTAGGCAGTTTCCTCATGACCGCATGTTCGGCTGCTGCACCGATGATGACTTCTCGGGTCATCGAAAACAGCCTCCACGTCGGCTTGGAATTTGCCGAGCAGATGGATCCAATGGAGCTCTCTTCCCTAAATGAGCTCTTGGATTGCATCGCCGCCTTGGGAGTCGCTACGGACTATGATCGGATTGGGCTTAAACCCGATCAAAGGGAGATTAACTCTCCACCGGTCACCCATCATATTGCGGTGGTGGTGGAACAATGCGGCGATTCTTCCTCTATCTTGAGGACTAACTATATCTGGATTCCTGAGCTCTCCGAGACGGATACCCGTTTACGGGAGGACATCACCCAAGCCCTGAACCTAGAGTCAGGCAGCGGGCCAGACTTATCGGGCAGCATCCCAGAACCCGAACTTCCAAGATTGGAAACTCCTCGGCCCCTGGGTCTCAGATCGGGTAAGGGTTCGGACAATCCACCCACCCACCCAAACATAAACGATCTTTCTCACATCAGGCAAGAGCCCCAGGAAACAGTACATCATTATTGAGCCAGATTCCTCCTTGTGATAAACAAGGTTAAGGACTGTCGCGAGGAAGACACAGTCTCATTTTTCTGTAATAATTGCATGGACAAGGGAATCCTTAACGCCATAAGTCGCCGTGACATATCACGCTTCGCCGACTTGGCGTCCATAGTACGAAAGTATTGTGCGATGGAAAGTGCCTGGAAAACCGAAATTTTTGGGATAATCCGGCTCCGAATATACACCCAGTCCGAAGTAAAAGGGTGCACTATCATAAGACACCCGTGTTAATTACAAATAAGCAAAGACCCTCTACAGGGCATGGAACTGTATTGGAGGGATGCCTCAACGGACCCTGCAAAATTCATAGTATAGCGGATACCATACCAACACACAGCCTTAGAACGTGTTGGGTACTCCGGCAGGTGGCCAAAAGTGGTGAGGATCTTCTCATCCCAGATGCCACAGAGCACCATCCCATGGATAACAATACGGTATTAACAGTCTTTGAGACCTTCGCATCAAATAATAGGCGCAAGCGAACACTCCGCAGCCTTGTCGAAATCTGCCACGTGGCAGCAATAAATCCATGGAGTGACATGGCTATTACCTTCAATGCCAGTGACGAACCTAAATTCCGAACAGCCCGAGCACCAGCTGCACTGGTCCTCAGTCCAACTGTGGATGGCTTTCGACTCACCAAAGTACTCATGGACGGCGGCAGTGGATTAAACCTCATTTATGAGGAAACTCTTCAAAAAATGGAAATAGACTGGAACCGCATTGAGCGAAGCAGCACAACCTTCAGAGGAATTATCCCCAGTCGGGAAGCACGCTGTGCTGGGAAAATTACACTAGATGTGGTATTTGGCACGCCGGAGAACTATAGGTCCGAAGAAATTACATTCCAAGTGGCTCCGTTCAGTAGCGGATACCACGCCCTTTTAGGGCGGGAGGCGTTCACGATCTTCCAAGCCATACCCCATTACAGGTACATGAAGCTCAAAATGCCTGGGCCCAACGGAATCATCACTCTCACTAGTGATCCGGACACAGCACTCTGCGCCGAAAACAAAACAGCCGCATTGGCCCTCGAGGCATTATCCGAAGCCCTTGCGGCCGAGGAATTAACTGCGCTGCGCTCCACAGTGGACAAGGACAACGTGATACTTGACAAGAGATCCAAGTCCACCTCTTTTAAACCAGCGGATGAAATAGTCAAATTCCAAGTCCACCCAACGGACCCTACAAAAACAGCCTCCATCGGGGCACAGTTAAACCCCGCCGTGGACGCCGCACTACGAGAGTTCCTGCGCGAGAATTGGGACATATTCGCCTGGCACCCCTCAGACATGCCAAGAATTCCACGCAGGTTGGCCGAGCATAGCCTTAATATTCTAAAGGGATTCAAGCCGGTCAAGCAGACTCTTTGGCGTTTCTTTGAACCTAAGAGACGAGTTATGGGATAGGAACTAGCCAAGTTATTGGAGGCCGGATTCATTAGAGAAATAAAACACCCGGACTGGCTAGCAAACCTGGTGATGGTACCAAAGAAGGACAAATCCTGGCGCCTATGTGTCAACTTCAAGGACCTCAACAAGGCTTGCCCAAAGGATCCCTTCCCCCTCCCCCGCATCGATCAAATTATCGATGCTACCGCAGGACACGATTCATTGTGTTTCCTCGACGCATACTCCGGCTACCACCAAATCAAGATGGCGGAGTCCGACCAAGCCGCAATAGCATTTATCACACCATGCGGCCCCTTCTGTTTCAACACAATGCCTTTTGGGCTCAAAAATGCCAGCGCAACATATCAGCGCATGATTCAGACATGTCTGGAGAAACAAATCGGCAAAACAATAGAGGCGTACGTAGATGATGTGGTCGCCAAAACCAAACACGTCGACTCTCTAATAGACGACTTGAGGCTCACATTCGACATCCTCCGAACATACGACATCAAGCTCAATCCGGAAAAATGCGTTTTCGGTGTACCAGCTAGAAAGCTCCTGGGTTTCATTGTCTCCAGTAGAGGAATTGAAGCAAATTCAGCCAAAATCCGAGCTCTGTCACAGTTGGCTATCCCAACGGACCTCAAAGAAATCCATAAATTAACCGGATGTGTGGCGGCTCTAAGCCGCTTTATCTCCCGCTTAGGAGAAAAGGCATTACCCCTTTATCGCCTCCTTCGGCGCACCGAACACTTCGAGTGGACGGACGATGCCACAGCCGGATTGGAAGAAATAAAAGCCATACTGGCAACCAACCCAATCCTGGCCGCGCCAAACATCGGCGAACCAATGTTGTTGTACATTGCGGCAACTCATCAGGTTGTAAGCGCAGTGCTCGTCGTCGAACGAGAAACGAACGAACATAAATTCCCCCTTCAAAAGCCGGTATATTATGTATCCACTGTCCTCACTCCATGCAAATCACGGTACCCACATTATCAAAAGATAGCCTATGCGGTATTCATGGCATCTCGGAAGCTGCGACACTACTTTCAAGAGTGTTCAATTACAGTAGCCTCGGAAGTGCCACTTAATGATATTATAAACAACCGTGACGCCACGAGCCGGATTGCCAAATGGGCCATTGAGCTCCTCCTATTCGACATAACATACAAACCCCGACGAGCCATTAAATCGCAAGTATTGGCCGACTTTGTCGCCGAATGAACGGAAGCCAAACTCCCTAAAGAGTACGGCGCATACTCCAATTGGATCATGCACTTCGACGGCTCCAAAATGCTGGCTCGTCTGGGGGCTGGCATCGTCCTAACGTCCCCAACCGAAGATACAGTTCAATACGTACTCCAGATACTGTATACAGACTCCAACAACGCAGCCGAATACGATGCCATGTTACATGGTCTTCGGATGGCAGTTTCCATAGGCATTCAACGCCTAGAGGTGCGTGGGGATTCGAACCTCGCAATATCCCAAATAAATGGAGACTTTGATGCCAAGGATCCAAAAATGGCGGCCTATCGCAACGTCGTCTTAAAGATGTCAGCTCGGTTCGAGGGGCTCGAATTTCACCATGTGGCTCGGGAAAACAATCATGCAGCCGATATCCTCGCCCGCATCAGCCAAAACGCGATGCGGTCCCCCCCCCCCAACATCTTTTGAAGAGGTTGTTTAAGCCATCCGTGGTATGGGGAGGGGACACCGGTAACAATAGTCCGGACCCAGCCAAAATGCCCGATACCGAACACTCTGACATAATCGGAGGCTCTGCCACCGAAATAACACCTTCAGCCCACGTAATAATGGCCATCATCGCCCCGTGGACAGAACCATTCCTGGCCTACCTAACTAGGCAGGAACTTCCCGAGGACCAAAATGAGGCACGCTGCATAGTGCGGTGATCTAAACCCTACAGGGAGAGCTGTATAAAAAATTCACTACCGGAGTCCTTCAAAGGTGCATCTCCGAAGAGGAAGGGCGGAAGCTTTTGGCAGAAATTCACGCCGGACTCGGCGGCCACCACGCCGCAGCCCGGGCCCTTGTAAGCAAGGCCTTCTCTACAGGTTTTTATTGGCCGACGGCCCGGGTAGATGCACAGGACTTGGTCCAACGCTGCGTCGGTTGCCAGCTTTTTGCAAATCAAAGCCACATGCCACCCACCGCCCTCCAAACAATCCCTATTACCTGGCCCTTCACGGTCTGGGGGCTTGACATGGTTGGACCCCTTAAAGGGGGAACCCATAAGAAAAAATACTTACTAGTCATGGTGGATAAATTCACCAAATGGATAGAAGCCAAACCTGTTAAAACGGCCGAATCCGGACCGGTGATAGACTTCATATCCGGGGTTGTACACCGTTATGGCGTCCCCCACAGCATCATCACTGACAACGGTATGAACTTGACGGCCGACGAGGTAAAACTCTGGTGCAGCAACATGGGCATCAAGCTCGATTATGCTTCTGTCTATCACCCACAAACTAATGGCCAAGTTGAGCAAGCAAATGGTCTTATCATGAGCGGCATCAAACCCAGATTAGTGCGGTCCTTAAAGGAGTCTAACACGCACTGGGTAGAGGAGCTCGACTCCGTACTCTGGGGGTTGCAGACCACGCCAAATCGTACTACCGGATACACACCCTTCTTTGTGGTGTACGGCGCAGGGGCGGTTCTTCCCTGCGACATAATTCATGACTCGCCTCGAGTGCTCATGTACGAAGAAAGAGAAGCCAAGCTCGATCGGCAGGACAGTCTGGACACCCTGGAGGAGGAGCGTGACATGGCAAAAGCCCGTTCCGCATTCTATCAGCAACAGGCTCAAAGATACCAAAGCAGAGAAGTACGGGCCAAAACTTATAACGTTGGCGAGCTAGTTCTACGCCTGCCGGAGAAGAAAAAGACCAAGCTCGAGCCCAAATGGGAAGGTCCCTTCATTATTGACCAAGTTCTGACCGGTGGAGCGTACCGTCAGCGGGATGCATCGAATAATTGACTTGAGCCGAACCCACGGAACGCAGCCAGGCTCCGAAGATTCTACGCCTAGTGCTGGACTCTATGTTCGTCTCCTTCCTCTGTCCATTTTTTGCATATACATTATCTGTCTTTTATCTCTTTCTTTCTTTTATTCTTTCTCAAGGCCTTCAAGGGCCAACTTGTGCCTTGCTTGCACACTATTGACGCGCTAACCGCGCTCATTATACCTGGGGGCTTCTTACACAGAAGCTTAATTATTTATCTGGGCTTCATGCCTTGCACATGTGTTATTCTTCCGCATGTACCTTTTCTTCGCCATTATATGCATCGATATGACTTAACTTTTGGCCAAGCTGGGTTGCCTAGCTCTTGTATTTATGCCCTACGTTCCCGTTAATTCGGCTAGGGCATAAGGGGAGCACCTCTGTGATTGTTACTGCCGGGTCAGCCGGATGTGTACCTCAGACTGGGTGAAGCCGAAAGCTAGCATTCTTAAGGGAATATTCGGTCAGTGAACAAAAGATGATTTTTATTTATTTTCCATATATGCCCCCAGATTGTTTTTCTCCCGCATGACCTTAGTCAGCACGCGTTCGCCAGCCTTTAGCTGTCGTACGACATGCTGGTCCTCCGGATTCTCTCTGGAGTCATCTGCAATATCTATTGTTAGATCTGCAGCCATGTCGCACACTATATGGTACCTATCATTCTTTGAAACAAATGTTACCAGCTGGGGACTTTTCAGGTTCCTTCAATGCGGCAACGGCGGCCCAAAGTTGGGTCTTGCATTCCTCCAGCTCCTGTGACAGTCAAGTATTCTTGTTTGTAAGAACCTGCATAATAAATGATCCTTAAATCAGTTGTGCCAACTATTTCAAGTCTCAGGGGCTACTGATATATATACTCATCAAATTTTCTTACCCGTACATCCTTTACATACTGGTCCGTGGCTCTAGCTTTTGAGCAGCACGGATGTACGCATCTCCTGAGTTGAATGCATCAAACGCCTCTCGGGAGAAACAAGCGTCACGGAGTACAGCTCGGTGACGCCTATGATTCATGGCGCTCTCCACTTCGGAATTCGTAGCGGATATCTTATCTGCATCCTCTGTAGAAGGAGTATCCGGTGTGTGCCTCATGTTAGCTTCTGCCTCTGTGTCCGGCCCTGGAGCCCGACTGGTAGAGGCGTGATCGGCGACCTCTCCGGATATTGTCCGGCGAGCGTTCTTCCTTCTAGGAAACACGGGTGTTATTATGTTTTTAAAGACGACAACCACGGAGTGAGGTGTTGCATCATACCTCTGCTTCGGTGTCTCCGTCCGGACCGCCTTCCTTTTTAGCATGTCCGACTTTGAAACCCCTTGTTGGCGAGTCGCCGCGGGCTCGGCATGGCGTCCCGAGGGCCTTCCCTATAAAAAATCATTTGTATACGGTAGGTGAAGTGCATAAAAGGAAATCCTTTTCAAAGGTTGGGACTTCAGTCTCATTTACCTGCGAGGCTGGGAGTAGCCCAGGGTAGTCAGCTATAATGGCCACCATGGCGTCATCACAGCTTAGCTGATAGAAAATCCTATCAATCAGCTCCACGAATATGTCCGGATCCTCTTTGAGGCCGGGGTCGAGGACCCGTTCAGGATCCTCCGGTTGTGGAGGTGGGCTATTGATCTCCCCTACCGCCTTACGCAGTTCCTACGATGAAACGGCAAGGTAAATATTTATCACGAAAACAAGGGTAGGATGGAAGTAAAAAGAGCGAAAGCTCACCCAGCTTCGAGGGTTCTTCATGGGGAATCCATCCTGTGGCTTGATGCGGAGGAACTCCTCTTCTTCCCCCTTATACAGATCGGATAGAATTTTTGCTAGAACGGCAACTGAGTCCGGTCCCTTGCGCCCGTAGTGAGTGACATCATCTTCCCCGTTGAAGTGCCACATGGGGTGGCCTTGATATTGAAGTGGCTGCACCCCCCGCATAATGCATATTGCCATAACCTCAGTTATGGTCAGTCCTGATTTGGCCAGCTACTTTATCCGGCCCATCAGATAAAATACGTCTCTATCATCTTCCTTCTGTGGGCTCCGTGGGCGCCAGCTTAGGCGTTTCTTCAAAGGGGTGTTGTTGAACTCAAGAAGACCAATCCGGATGGGATCTGGGAGAGGAACATCCTCCATATAAAACCACTCCGAAGGCCAGTCCTCGGACGTCTTTTTCGGGGTACCGGATAGGTATCCGGTCCCGGCGATGCGCCATACTTCGGCTCCGCCCACTTGATATATTGACCCCCTCTGTGTATGGGGCACAAGGCAGAACAACTTCTTCCACAGGGTGAAACGAGCTTCGCAACCCAGAAACAGCTCGCAAAGGGCTACGTAACTAGTGATGTGCAGTATGGAGGCAGGGGTGAGGTTGTGCAACTGGAGGCCGTAGAACTCCAGGAGCCCTCGGAGAAATGGATGGATTGGAAATCCGAGTCCCCTTAACAAATAAGGGACAAGGCATACTCGCTCTCCCTTAGAGGGGTTGGGAAAGCTCTCCGCTTGCTCCCCGCCATTATAGGTGGCGAGCTTGGCTCGAACCAGGACCATATACGCTGGAGGGAGGAATCCCTGGGTCTGTAGCTTCACTAATTGGTTGTGCGGGACGGAACACTTCTCCCAATCTCCGGGCTCGGGGCTGCGGGAGCGAGAGGAGGAGCTACGCTGGCCGGCCATGTTGGAATGGATTTTTTCGGGCGTGCTCCGACGAATGCTCGCTGAGGGAGGATGGTGTGGTTCGGATCTGAGGATCCTCGTCTCTTTAATAGACAGTTCATTCACATAGGTGGGGTGGTAAATGTAAAAACACCCTGGCTCCTCACATTCGCTTGACACGTGGAAGATGGCCATTATTGGACGCAGAAGCCAAGAAGCGCAACATTTACAAGAAGACAGACACTATTTAGCAGGTACTCAGAGTTTGAAGAAGAACCCGCCTTGCAATGCCGAAGACAAACTGCGCGCCGGACTCATCGTCTTTGAAGCCTGGTTCAGGGGCTACTGAGGGAGTCCTGGATTAGGGGGTATCCGGACAGCCAGATTATATCCTTTGGCTGAACTGTTGGACCATGAAGAAACAAGATTGAAGACTTCGTCCCGTGTCCGGATGGGACTCTACTTGGCGTGGAAGGAAAGCTAGGCAATACGGATATGTATATATCCTCCTTTGTAACCGACCTTGTGTAACCCTAGCCCCCTCCGGTGTCTATATAAACCGGAGGGTTTTAGTCCGTAGGACAACATACAATCATACCATAGGCTAGCTTCTAGGGTTTAGCCTCTCCGATCTCGTGGTAGATCAACCCTTGTATTACTCATATTATCAAGAATAAATCAAGCAGGACGCAGGGTTTTACCTCCATCAAGAGGGCCCGAACCTGGGTAAAACATCGTGTCCCCTGCCTCCTGTTACCATCCACCTTAGACGCACAGTTCGGGACCCCCTACCCGAGATCCGCCGGTTTTGACACCGACATTGGTGCTTTCATTGAGAGTTCCTCTGTGTCGTTGCCGTAAGGATGCCTCATCTCATTGTTGAAAACAACATTATCGCCGGGGGAGCCCTAGCTATCGGCCAAACTCTCCGGCTAGGCAGTTTCATCATGACCGCCTGTTCGGCCGTTGCACCGACGATGACTTCTCGGGTCATCGAAAACAGCCTCCACGTCGGCTCGGAATTTGCCGAGCAGATGGATCTAATGGAGCTCTCTTCCCTAAACGAGCTCTTGGATCGCATCGCCACCTTGGGAGTCGCTATAGACTATGATCGGATTGGGCTTAAACCCGATCAAAGGGAGATTAACTCTCCACCGGTCACCCATCATGTTGTGGTGGTGGAGGAACAATGCGGCGATTCTTCCTCTATCTTGAGGACTAACTATGTCTGGATTCCTGAGCTCTCCGAGCCGGATACCCGTTTACGGGAGGACATCACCCAAGCTGTGAACCTAGAGTCGTGCAGCGGGCCAGACTCATCAGGCAACATCCTGGAATCCAAACTTCCAAGATCGGAAACTCCTCGGCCCCAGGGTCTCAGATCGGGTAGGGGTTCGGACTCAAACCCACCCACCCACCCAGACATAAATGATCTTTCCCACATTAGGCAAGAGCCCCATGAAACAGTACATCATTATTGGTCCAGATTCCTCCTTGTGACGAACAAGGTTAAGGACTGCCGCGAGGAAGATGCAGTCTCACTTTTCTGCAATAACTGCATGGACAAGGGAATCCTTAACGCCATAAGTCACCGTGACATATCACGCTTCGCCCACTTGGCGTCCATAGTACGAAAGTACTGTGCGGTGGAAAGTGCCTGGAAAACCGAAATGAAATTTTGGGGTAATCCGGCTCCGAATATACACCCAGTCCAAAGTAAAAGGGTGCACTATCATAAGACACCCGAGTTAATTACAAAGAAGCAAAAACCCTCTACAGGGCATGGAACCGTATTGGAGGGATGGCTCAACGGACCCTGCAAAATTCATAGTACAGCGGATACCATACCAACACATAGCCTCAGAGCATGTTGGATACTCCGGCAGGTGGCCAAAAGCGGGGAGGATCTTCTCATCCCAGATGCCACAAAGCACCATCCCAGGGATAACAATATGGTATTAACTGTCTTTGAGACCTTCGCATCAAATAATAGGCGCAAGCGAACACTCCGCAGCATTGTCGAAATCTGCCACATAGCAGCAATAAATCCATGGAGCGACATGGCTATTACCTTCAATGCCAGTGACGAACCTAAATTCCGAACAGCCCGAGCACCAGCTGCACTGGTCCTCAGTCCAATTGTGGACGGCTTTCGACTCACCAAAGTACTCATGGACGGCGGCAGTGGATTAAACCTCATCTACGAAGAAACTCTTCAAAAAAATGGAAATAGACTAGAACCGCATTGAGCAAAGCAGCACAACCTTCAGAGGAATCATCCCCAGTCGGGAAGCGCGCTGTGCTGGGAAAATCACACTAGATGTGGTATTCGGCACGCCGGAGAACTATAGGTCCGAAGAAATTACATTCCAAGTGGCCCTGTTCAGTAGTGGATACCACGCCCTTTTGGGACGGGAGGCGTTCACGATCTTCCAAGCCATACCCCATTATGGGTACATGAAGCTCAAAATGCCCGGGCCCAACGGAATCATCACTCTCGTTAGTGATCCGGACACAGCACTCCGCGCCGAAAACAAAACAGCCGCATTGGCCCTCGAGGCATTATCTGAAGCCCTTTCTGCCGAGGAATTAACTGCGCTACGCTCCACAGTGGACATGGACAAGGTGATACTTGACAAGAGATCCAAGTCCACCTCTTTTTAACTAGCGGATGAAATAGTCAAATTCCAAGTCCACCCAATGGACCCTACAAAAACAGCCTCCATCGGGGCACAGTTAAACCCCACCGTGGACGCCGCACTACGAGAGTTCTTGCACGAGAATTGGGACATATTCGCCTGGCACCCCTCAGACATGCCAGGAATCCCATGCAAGCTGGCCGAGCACAGCCTCAATATCCTAAAGGGATTCAAGCCGGTCAAGCAGGCTCTTCGGCGTTTCTCTGAACCTTAGAGACAGGCTATGGGTGAGGAACTAGCCAAGTTATTGGAGGCCAGATTCATTAGAGAAATAAAACACCCGGACTGGCTAGCAAACCTGGTGATGGTATCAAAGAAGGAAAAATCCGGGCGCCTATGTGTCGATTTCAAGGACCTCAACAAGGCTTGCCCAAAGGATCCCTTCCCCCTCCCCCGCATTGATCAAATTATCGATGCTACCGCAGGACACGAGTCATTGTGTTTCCTCGACGCATACTCCGGCTACCACCAAATCAAGATGGCGGAGTCCGACCAAGCCGCAACGGCATTTATCCCACCATACGGCCCATTCTGTTTCAACACAATGCCTTTTGGGTCAAAAACGCCGGCGCAATGTATCAGCGCATGATTCAGACATGTCTGGAGAAACAGATCGGCAAAATAGTAGAGGCTTATGTAGATGATGTGGTCGTCAAAACCAAACACGTCGACACTCTAATAGACGACTGAGGCTCACATTCGACAACCTCCGAACATACGACATCAAGCTCAATCCAGAAAATGCGTTTTCGGCGTACCAGCCGGAAAGCTCCTGGGCTTCATTGTCTCTAGTAGAGGAATTGAAGCTAATCCGGCCAAAATTCGAGCTTTGTCACAGTTGGCTACCCCAATAGAGCTCAAACAAATCCAGAAATTAACTGGATGTGTGGCGGCTCTAAGCCGCTTTATCTCCCGCTTAGGAGAATAGGCATTACCCCTTTATCGCCTCCTTCGGCGCACCGAACACTTCGAGTGGACGAACGCCGCCACAGCCGGATTGGAAGAAATAAAAGCCATACCGACAACCAACCCAATCCTGGCCGCGCCAAACATTGGCGAACCAATGCTATTATAGATTGCGGCAACTCATCAGGTTGTAAGCGCAGTGCTCGTCGTTGAACGAGAAGCGGACGGACATAAATTTCCTCTTCAAAAGCCGGTATATTATGTATCCACTGTCCTCACACCATGCAAATCACGGTACCCACATTATCAAAAGATAGCCTGTGCGGTATTCATGGCATCCCGGAAGCTGCGACACTACTTTCAAGAGTGTTCGATTACAGTAGCCTCAGAAGTGCCACTTAATGATATTATAAACAACCGCGACGCCACGGGCCAGATTGCCAAATGGGCCATTGAGCTCCTCCCGTTCGACACAACATACAAACCTCGGCGAGCCATTAAATCGCAAGTATTGGCCGACTTTGTCGCCGAATGGATGGAAGCTGAACTCCCTAAAGAGTACGGCGCATACTCCAATTGGATCATGCACTTCGACGACTCCAAAATGCTGGCCGGTCTGGGGGCTGACGTCGTCCTGATGTCCCCAACCGGAGATACCGTTCAGTACATACTACAGATACTGTATACAGACTCCAACAACGCAGCCGAATACGAAGCCCTATTGCATGGTCTTCGGATGGCAGTCTCCATGGGCATTCAACGCCTGGAGGTGCGTGGGGATTCGAACCTCGCAATATCCCAAATAAATGGAGACTTCGATGCCAAGGATCCGAAGATGGCGGCCTATCGAAATGTCGTCCTAAAGATGTCAGCTCGGTTCGAGGGGCTCGAATTTCACCATGTGGCTCGGGAAAACAATCAGGCGGCGAATATCCTCGCCCGCATCGGCGCAAAACGCGACGCGGTCCCCCCCCCAACATCTTTTTGGAGAGATTGTTTAAGCCATTGGTGGTATGGGAAGGGGACACCGGTAACAATAGTCCGGACCCGGCCAAAATGCCCGATACCGAACACTCTGACATAATCGGAGGCTCTGCCACCGAAATAACACCTTTAGCCCATGTAATAATGGCAGTCATCGCCCCATGGACAGAACCATTCCTGGCCTACCTAACTAGGCAGGAACTTCCCGAGGACCAAAATGAGGCACGCTGCATAGTGCGGCGATCTAAAGCCTACAGGGTCCACGAGGGAGAGTTGTATAAGAAAAGCACTACCGGAGTCCTTCAAAGGTGCATCTCCAAAGAGGAAGGGCGGAAGCTTTTGGCAGAAATTCACGCCGGACTCGGCGGCCACCACGTCGCAGCCTGGGCCGTTGCAAGCAAGGCCTTCCGTATAGGTTTTTATTGGCCGACGGCCCGGGCAGACGCACAGGACTTGGTCCAACGATGCGCCGGTTGCCAGCTTTTTGCAAACCAAAGCCATATGCCACCCACCGCCCTCCAAACAATCCCCATTACCTGGCCTTTCGCGGTCTGGGGGCTTGACATGGTTGGACCCCTTAAAGGGGGAACCCATAAGAAAAAATATGTACTGGTCAAGGTGGATAAATTCACCAAATGGATAGAAGCCAAACCTGTTAAACAGCTGAATCCGAACCGGTGATAGACTTCATATCCGGGGTTGTACACCGTTATGGCGTCCCCCACAACATCATCACTAACAATGGCACGAACTTCATGGCCGACAAGGTAAAACTCTGGTGCAGCAACATGTGCATCAAGCTCGATTATGCTTCCGCCTATCACCCACAAACCAACGGCCAAGTTGAGCGAGCAAATGGTCTTATCATGAGCGGCATTAAACCCAGATTAGTGCGGTCCTTAAAGGAGTCTAACACGCACTGGGTAGAGGAGCTCGACTCCGTGCTCTGGGGGCTGCGGACCACGCCGAATCGCACTACCGGATATACACCCTTCTTTATGGTGTACGGCGCAGGGGCTGTTCTGCCCTGCGACATAATTCATGACTCACCTCGAGTGCGCATGTACGAAGAAAGGGAAGTCAAGCTCGATCGACAGGATAGTCTGGACACCCTGGAGGAGGAGCGCGACATGGCAAAAGCCCATTCCGCATTTTATCAGCAACAGGCTCGCAGATACCAAAGCAGAGAAGTATGGGCCAAAACTTATACCGTTGATGAGTTAGTTCTACGCCTGCCGGAGAAGAAAAAGTCCAAGCTCGAGCCCAAATGGGAAGGTCCCTTCATTATTGACCAAGTTCTGACCGGTGGAGCGTACCGTCTGCGGGATGCATCAAATAATCGACTTGAGCCAAACCCATGGAACGCAGCCAGGCTCCGAAGATTCTATGCCTAGCGCCGGACTCTATGTTCGTCTCCTTCCTCTGTCCATTTTTTGCATATACATTATCTGTCTTTTTTCTCTTTCTTTCTTTTATTCTTTCTCTAGGCCTTCAAGGGCCAACTTGTGCCTCGCTTGCACATTATAGATGCGCTAACCGCGCTCATTATACCTGGGGGCTTCGTACACAAAAGCTTAATTATCTATCTGGGCTTCACGCCCTGCACATGTGTTATTCTTCCGCATGTACCTTTTCTTCACCACTATATGCATCGATATGACTTAAGTTTTGGCCAAGCTGGGTTGCCTGGCTCTTGTATATATGCCCTACGTTCCTGTTAATTCGGCTAGGGCATAAGGGGAGGACCTCTACGGTTTTTACTGCCGGGTCAGCCGGATGTGTACCTCAGACTGGGTGAAGCCGAAAGCTAGTGTTCTTAAGGGAGTATTCGGTCGGCAAACAAAAGATGATTTTTATTTATTTATTTTCCATATGTGCCCCCGGATGTTTTTGCCTGCGTTTCCTCTCGCAGTACGGACATGCACTTTAGGGCATGCATACCCAGGGAAAGGAACCCTTAACGGAACTATTCTCCCTGGAAGATGTTTCTTACTACCCATGGAATATAACATAACTAGTTGGGCACTTGTCTGTTCAAGAACTAATGACCCCTACGCCTGGTTTCCATGCATACCCCGGTTCTTATATAACTGGGCGGGTATTCGGACACACTCCGGACTATTGGGTCCCGAGGTTGAAGCGAAGGTCTGTCATGACAAATGATCTACAATCCGGCTAGAAGGCATTATACATGTCACTTTAATTACATAGTCATGTAGACTGACTAAATTCCTCTTCTATACCATCCAACAGGCGGTCTAGCCTACAATCCTGTTGGGAATACTTTGCGGCTAATTCTACTTGCCCATACACTAAGCTAACGGGGATCTCTTTCCCATCGGGCCCCACAGGTCTGACCTCGGCCATGTGGTTCGGGTTAGTCTTGGTATACTGCATCTTCACCATGGCCCAGGCTTCCCTGGCACCTTGACGGCAGGCCGATATCTTCCATAATCGGAAGTGTCGCCGTGCTCCCTTGAGCTTCTTTGCAAGCTCTCCAATGCCTTCTGGCAAGGAGATGGCTGGCCACAAGGCCTGGGCAACACCTTGCATCACCTGCCGAACTTGTTCGTGCAGTTGTGAGAGCTCGGATAGAAGATCACACGTAGAACCGGGCATCTCCTCCGCGGGATGACCCGTCAGCATACCTACAGACATAACTGTGTTAGCTGGCTTCTCCGCCGACCCCTTTTTTAAGGGTTCGTTCAAGCACTTACTGAAAAAGCCGCGTCGAAGCCGCTTATTCTCCTTCTCGGAGTCCGCAAGCTGGGCTCGAACATCTTTCAGTTCCACGCTCAGCTTGGTATTGGCGTCTTGGAGATTGTTTTTCTCCCGCCTGACCTCAGTCAGCACGCATTTGCCAGCCTTTAGCTGTCGTACGGCATGCTGGTCCTCCGGATTCTCTCCGGATTCATCTGCAATATCTATTGTTAGATCTGCAGCCACGTCGCACGCTATATGGTACCTGCCATTCTTTGGAAGAAATGTTACCAGCTGGGGACTTTTTAGGTTTCTTCAATGCGGCAACAGCGGCCCGAAGTTGGGTCTTGCATTCCTCCAGCTCCTGTGACATTCGAGTATTCTTCTCTGTAAGAACCTGCACAATAAGATGATCCTTAAATCAGTTCTGCTAATGGTTTCAAATCTCAGGGGCTACTGATACATATAATCGTCATATTTGCTTACCCGTACATCCTTTACATACTGGTCCGTGGCTCTGGCTAGACCATTGTGAGCGGCACGGAGGTACGCCTCTCCAGAATTGAAGGCATCAAATGCCTCGGGTGAGAAGCAAGCGTCGCAGAGTACGGCCCGGCGACGCCTATGATTCATGGTGCTCTCCACTTCTGAATTCGTAGCGGATAGCCTATCCGCATCCTCTGTAGGGGGAGTATCTGGCGTCCGCCCCATGTCGGCTTCCGCCTCTATGTCCGGTCCTGGAGCCCGACTGGTGGAAGCGTGGTCGGCAGCCTCACCGGACATATTCCGGCGAGAGTTTTTTCTGTTAAAGAAACATGGACGTCATTACATTTCAAGAAAGACGACAACCACAGAGTGGGGTTTCTTTCATACCTCTGCGTCGGCGTCTCCGTCCTGGCCGCCTTCCTTTTTGGCCTGCCCGGCCTCGGTGCCTCTTGTTGGCGAGTTGTTGCGGGTTCGGCATGGCGTCCCAAATGCCTTCCCTGTAAAACACCATATGTATATGGTAGTGAAGTGTCTAAAAAGGGGATCCTAGTTTTTGGAGTTGGGATTTTTGGTTTTTCTTACGTGCGATGCAGGAAGCAGTCCGGGATAGTCGGCCATAATGGCCACCATGGCGTCATCACAGCTTAATTGATAGAACTGCCGGTCTATCAGCTCCACGAATATGTTCGGATCTTCTTCGAGTCCGGGACCGAGGGCCCGGTCAGGGTCCTTTGGTTGTGGAGATGGGCTGCTGACCTCCCTTATGGATTTTCGCAGTTCCTGCCGCAAAATGGCAAGGTGAGTACCTATGACAAAGAATGCGGGAAGAATGGGAGTAAGGAGATATAACTCACCCAACTTGGAGGGTTGTACATGGAGAATCCATCATGTGTCTTGATGCGGATGAACTCCTCTTCCTATCCCTTGAACAATTCAGACAGAATTTTTGCTAAAGCGGCAGCGTTGTCCGGACCCTTACGCCCGCAACGGGTGGCGTCATCTTCCCCGTTAAAACACCACAAGGGGTGCCCTCGGTATTGAAGTGGTTGCACTCCCCGCGTTATGCATATTGACATAACCTTGATTACTGTCAATCCTGATTGAGCCAGCGCTTTAATCCGGTTCATCAGGTAAAGGACTTCTCCGTTGTCTTCCTCCTGGGGGATCCATGGGCGCCAACTTTGGCGTTTCTTCAGAGGAGCATTGCTGAACTCAGGAAGACCCCGCCGAACAGGGTCCGGAAGGGGGACGTCCTCCATATAAAACCATTCCGAAGGCCAGTCTTCGGACGTCTTCTTCGGAGTACTCGGATTCTCCATTTCCAATTCATCCGGTTTCGGCGATGCGCCATATTTCGGCTCCACCCACTTGATAAAGTGACCCCTTCTGTGTGCGAGGGACGAGGCAAAATAACCTTTTCCACAGCTCAAAATGAGCCTCGCAGCCCAGGAATAACTCGCAGAGGGCAACATAGCCGGCGATGTGTAAAATGGAAGCAGGGGTGAAATTATGCAGTTGGAGGCCGTAAAACTCCAGGAGCCCGCGAAGGAACGGATGAATTGGAAATCCGAGTCCCCTCAATAAATAAGGAACAAGGCATACCCGCTCCCCCGTAGAGGGGTTGGGTAAGCTCTCTGCTTACTCCCCGCCATTGTAGGTGGCGAGCCCGGCTCGGATGGGCACCATATACGCTGGAGGGAGAAATCCCTTAGTCTGTAGTTCGACTAATCGACTGTGTGGGACTGAACACCTCTCCCAATCACCGGGCTTAGGGCTACGGGGGCGGGAGGAGGAGCTGCGGAGGTCGGCCATGCTGGAGTGGATCTTTCCGAAGTGCGCTCCGATGGATTCTCGCTGGGGGAGGATGGTATGGATTGGATCTAAGAATCCCCATCCCTTTAATAGACAATTTATTTATCTGGCTAGGGGGGCGAATGTAAAACGCCCTAGCGCCTCGCATTCATTCGATGCGTGGAAGATAGCCCTTATTGGGAGCAGAAGCCAAGAGGTTCAACATTTATGGGATCGGACACTACTTAAACAAATGTTCGAAATTTGGAGAAGAACCCGCCTTGCAATGCCGAAGACAACACTGCACCGGACTCATCATCATTGAAGCCTGGTTTGGGGGCTACTGAGGGAGTCCTGGATTAGGGGGTATCCGGACATCCGGATTGTATCCTTTGGCCAGACTGTTGGACCGTCAAGATACAAGATTGAAGACTTCGTCCCGTGTCCGGATGGGACTCTACTTGGCGTGGAAGGCAAGCTAGGCAATACGAATATGTATATCTCCTCCTTTGTAACCGACCTTGTGTAACCCTAGCCCCCTCTGGTGTCTATATAAACCAAAGGGTTTTAGTCCGTAGGACAACATACAATCATACCATAGGCTAGCTTCTAGGGTTTAGCCTCTCCGATCTCGTGGTAGATCAACTCTTGTATTACTCATATTATCAAGAATAAATCAAGCAGGACGTAGGGTTTTACCTCCATCAAGAGGGCCCGAACCTGGGTAAAACATCGTGTCCCTTGCCTCCTGTTACCATCCGCCTTAGACGCATAGTTCAGGACCCCCTACCCAAGATCCGCCGGTTTTGACACCGACATTGGTGTTTTCATTGAGAGTTCCTTTGTGTCGTCGCCGTAAGGAAGGATGCCTCATCTCGTTGTTAAAAACAACATTACCGCCGGGGGAGCCCTGGCTGTCGGCCAAACTCTCCGGCTAGGCAGTTTCATCATGACCACATGTTTGGCTGTAGCACCGACGATGACTTCTCGGGTCATCGAAAACAGCCTCCATGTCGGCTCGGAATTCGCCGAGCAGATGGATCCAATGGAGCTCTCTTCCCTAAACGAGCTCTTGGGTCGCATCACCGCCTTGGGAGTCGCTACAGACTATGATCGGATTGGGCTTAAACCCGATCAAAGGGAGATTAACTCTCCACCGGTCACCCATCATGTTGCGGTGGTGGAGGAACAATGCGGCGATTCTTCCTCTATCTTGAGGACTAACTATGTTTGGATTCCTGAGCTCTCCGATCTGGATACCCGTTTACGGGAGGACATCACCCAAGCCCTGAACCTAGAGTTAGGCAGCGGGCCAGACTCATCGGGCAACATCCTGGAATCCAAACTTCCAAGATCGAAAACTCCTCGGCCCCTGGGTCTCAGATCGGGTAGGGGTCCGGACTCAATGTTATTCTAGTACGAACTCTAGGGTTGTTTGTGACACTTATAGGAATAGCACAACGAATTGATTGGAAAGAATAACTTTGAGGTGGTTTCGTACCCTACCATAATCTCTTCGTTTGCTCTCCGCTATTAGTGACTTCGGAGTGACTCTTTGTTGCATGTTGAGGGATAGTTATATGATCCAATTATGTTATTATTGTTGAGAGGACTTGAACTAGTGAAAGTATGAACCCTAGGCCTTGTTTCAACGCATTGCAATACCGTTTACGCTCACTTTTACCATTAGTTACCTTGCTGTTTTTATAATTTCAGATTACAAATACCTTTATCTACCATCCATATACCACTTGTATCACCATCTCTTCGATGAACTAGTGCACCTATACAATTTACCATTGTATTGGGTGTGTTGGGGACACAAGAGACTCTTTGTTATTTGCTTGCAGGGTTGCTTGAGAGAGACCATCTTCATCCTACGCCTCCTACGGATTGATAAACCTTAGGTCATCCACTTGAGGGAAATTTGCTACTGTCCTACAAACCTCTGCACTTGGAGGCCCAACAACGTCTACAAGAATAAGGTTGTGTAGTAGACATCAAGCTCTTTTCTGGCGCCGTTGCCAGGGAGGTAAGTGCTTGAAGGTATATCTTTAGATCTTGCAATCGAGTCTTTTAGTTTCTTGTTTTATCACTAGTCTAGTTTATAAAATAAAACTACAAAAAAAATATGGAATTGAGTTTGCCTCATACGCTTCATCTTTTTAATATCTTTCGTGAGTATGATGGAAAGGAAAATTGTGCCAAAGTGTTAGAAGAAGAATGCATTAAAATGTTTGGCACTAAATATTTGAATGATGAGCATGATTGCAATGTTGTTAGTATGAACTCCTTGAATATCCATGGTACTAATGATGATTGCACTAGTTATGATGAAAATGTCTCCTATAAACATGTCAATTTTTGTGGAGTGCATTGGGTTTGTAAGTACACACCAAATAGGGAAGATAGATATTGCAAGAGGCATAAGTACTTAGTAACTAAATTGTTGCAAGAAAAGCTAGATGATTGTGCTGAAGATTTAAATTTTCTTGGTCGTACTTGTATACTTTGCAATGAACATGGTCATTTAGCTATCCGATGCAAATTGTTTCATGATCTAATCGTGTCCAAAAATTGTGATGACTTGATTACCCTTGCACATTATAATGAACTTAGTTTGCTTATGGGCTACGAAGAAATGAAGCGTATAACTAAACATCTTCCAGAATTTGCCCGTTATAAACTTCTTGGTTTTGATCTAGAGGAAATTTATATGTATTGTGCGGTGAATTGTATTGAAAATCCTTATATCGCCAACTACATAAAGAAAAGAAAACAAATAGAAGATGAAGAGAATACTAATGAAAGGGAAGAGACTTCCCAATACCCTCCTATTATTTCTTATGATGAATCGGGTAACGAGGAGGAGCCTCCTATTCAACCAATCTCATTAATAAGGAGTTCCAAAAAGAGGATTGAACCCACACATGATGTGGTGAAGAAGAAGAAAACAAAAAGGAAGAGAGGTAAGAAGATATCTCTCCCAAATAATGCTGCTCCTATTACTATTGTGCCTCATGAAAATATAATTGTGGAAGATAATGATACTTCTTATGATCTTGAAAATCTTTTTGGCATTTGCTTGGAAGAATATGATAATTGATATACTATTGGTGCTATCCATACTATTAATGATGAAAGTGATTATGCTTATGATATGAAAAGGCCCAAGCTTGGGGATGCTATGTTTGATGAAGATGATGTTTTTGAGAATATATTTGTTGCAATTAATGTTTGTCCCAAGCTTGGGGATGCTACGTTTAATGAAGATGATATTTTTAGTCTCCCAAGTTTTGATATGCAAATTTATAATGATGATAGCATGCCTCCTACCTATGATGATTATTGTGATGATACATATTGAAAGATCGTGGATGTCGCCTAGAGGGGGGTGAATAGGCGTTTTAAAATAATTACGATTTAGGCTAGAATAAATGTGGAATAAACCTAGCAGTTAATTTGTCAAGCACAAAACCTAAAACAACTAGGCTCACCTATGTGCACCAACAACTTATGCTAAGCAAGATAAGCAACTATGTGATAGCAAGATATATGACAAGAAACAATATGGCTATCACAAAGTAAAGTGCATAAGTAAAGAGCTCGGGTAAGAGATAACCGAGGCACGCGGAGACGATGATGTATCCCGAAGTTCACACCCTTGCGGATGCTAATCTGCGTTTGAAGCAGTGTGGAGGCACAATGCTCCCCAAGAAGCCACTAGGGCCACCGTAATCTCCTCACGCCCTCGCACAATGCAAGATGCCGTGATTCCACTAAGGCAACCCTTGGGGGCGGTCACCGAACCCGTACACTTTGGCAACCCTTGGGGGCGGTCACCGGTACCCGTCAAATTGCTCGGGGCGATCTCCACAACCTAATTGGAGACCCGATGCTTTCCCGGAGCTTTACACCATAATGATTGAGCTCCAAACAACACCAACCGTCTAGGGCGCCAAGGCACCCAAGAGGAACAAGCTCTAGGGTGCCCAAACACCCAAGAGTAATAAGCTTCTCAAACTTCACTTCCACGTATCACCGTGGAGAACTCAAACCGATGCACCAAATGCAATGGCAAGGGCACACGGAGTGCCCAAGTCCTTCTCTCTCAAATCCCACCGGAGCAACTAATGCTAGGGAGGAAAATGAGAGGAAGAACAAGAAGGAGAACACCAAGAACTCCAAGATCTAGATCCAAGGGGTTCCCCTCACATATAGGAGAAAGTGATTAGTGGAAATGTGGATCTAGATCTCCTCTCTCTTTTCCCTCAAAAACTAGCAAGAATCCATGGAGGGGTTGGGAGTTAGCAAGCTCAAAGAAGGTCAACAATGGGGGCAAAAATGAGCTCAAGAGATAGGGAACCATTGGGGAAGAAGACCCCCTTAAATAGGTCCCCACGAATCTGCCCGTTATGTACAGAACAACATAGGAGCGGTACAACCTCTATAAGCACCGGTACAACCGGTAACAGGCAATAAGCGGTACAACCGGCCCACAACCGCCCAACAACTGCACCACAATAGAGACCAGTCCGGTGGTAGAGCGGTACATGACCGGTACAACCTCCGAACCAATTTTGGAGCGGTACAACCGCTCCAAACACCGGTTGTACCGGTCAAGCGGTACAACCTCTCCATGGGGCGGTACAACCTCTCTGTGTAAAACAGGCAATATCAAAATAGCCACAACTTTCGCATACGAGCTCCGAATTCAACGAAACCAAGTTTGTTGGAAAGCTAACGACAAGGGCTAACACAATCTTGAGAGACATAACAATAAGAAGCAAATGAGAAAAGGACCATGATAAAATGGTGAGAACCCATCCTCGGAAAATACCGGTAAAACCTCCAACACCGAAAACATCATAGAAGATGCATGCGAACTCCGTTTTCGATGAACTCAAGCTTGTCATCAAGATCACCATAAGCTCTAAGACTCACAAATGGAACCAAACAAGAACCAAGAAAGATGATGCAAGGATGCAATGGTTTGAGCTCTCGACTAATGATACGATCAGGCTACTCCCTAGAGAGCCCCCCTTGATAGTATGGCAATCGATCCTACAACCCGGTCTCCCAACTACCACTATGAGACCGGTAAAATAGAAAACCTATCAAGGGAAAACCTTTGCCTTGCACATAGTCCACTTGAGCTAGATGATGACGATCTTGACTTCCTCAAGTTGGACCACCTTTCTTGATTGTGTTGGCTCGATGAAGACAAGTTGATTGCTCCCCCATACTCCACTATGGGTGAGCCACTCTTTGGAACGTCTTCACAATTCCATTGACACCACAATGGACGGCAAGCTTCAAGCTTGATTGCTCCCCCATACTCCATTATGGGTGAGCCACTCTTTGAGTTGCTCCACTTGAACTTGCACACTGCAAACTTGATGGCGATCACCACTTGATGTCATCCTCCATGGGTTGTATGAGATCTTCCTCTTGACGCAAGACCATGGAAACATACCTAACCCCACAAAGAACTCTCACGTAGACCATGGGTTAGTACACAAAGCGTAATGGACAATGCTTACCATACCATGGGATCACTTGATCCCTCTCGGTACTTCGTCTACGCTTTGTGAGTTGATCAACTTGATTCACTCTTGACTTAGTCTTGATCAACATTGAATCTTTCCAACTCTCTTCATTTGGATGATGTCTTGAAGGTAAACATGAATGATCACACAATATTCTTCTTCAAGACATGCTTGCAATAAGCTCAACTCACACATGACCAATCTTTGGATAATTCCTTGAAAATCACTTTGGCCATCTCAACTCACACATGACCAATCTTTGGATAATTCCTTGAAAATCACTTTGGCCATCTCAACTCACACATGACCAATCTTTGGATAATTCCTTGAAAAGCACTTTGTCCATCTCATAAACTCCTTGAAACCAACACATGGACTTCAAGACAATCCTATGGACAAATGCTTCAAATATAACTCAAGGCAACCGTTAGTCCATAGAGATTGTCATCAATTACCAAAACCACACATGGGGGCACCGCATGTCCTTTCACTTATGCTATAAAAAGTAGTGATGATTATATTATAAAACTTGTCATGATTATGATTACCCTTTTTCGGAACATTACTCTTTTAATGTGGAAACAATTTATAGTATTCGAGTCTCTTATGATACTCCCACTATTCCGATTGAGAAGAATTTTACTTATGTGGAGAGTAGAAAACATTCTATGCTTGTAGATCATGAAAAGAATGCTTTAGGTGATGGTTATATTGTTGAATTCATTCATGATGCTACTGAAAATTATTATGAGGGAGGAACATATGCTTGTAGGAATTGCAATAATATCAAGTTTCCTCTGTGTGCTTAAAATTTTGAAGGTATGCTTGTTTTACCTTCCTATGCAAGTTGATTCTTGTTCCCACAAGTTGTTTGCTCACAAAATCCCTATGCATAGGAAGTGGGTTAGACTTAAATGTGCTAGTCATATTCTTCATGATGCTCTCTTTATATTTCAATTCTTATCTTTTATGTGAGCACCATTGAAATCATCAAGCCTAGCTAGGGGCGTTAAACGATAGTGCTTGTTGGGAAGCAACCCAACTTTATTTTTGTTACTTGCTTTTTGCTCCTGTTTAGTAATAAATAATTTATCTAGCCTCTGTTTAGATGTGGTTTTATTGTGTTTAATTAGTGTTTGTGCCAAGTAGAACCGTTGGGAAGACTTTGCGAAAGTCTTGTTGATCTTGCTGTAAAAAACAGAAACTCTAGCGCTCACGAGAATTGCTGCTATTTTTTATTGGAGAGTGATATTTAGTTAATTATTTTTGAAGATGATTAATAGATAAATTCCTGAAGTCCAGCAATTTATTTTAGAATTTTTGGGGTTCCAGAAGTTTGCGTTAGTTACATATTACTACAGACTGTTCTGTTTTTGACAGATTCTGTTTTTCGTGTGTTGTTTGCTTATTTTGATGAATCTATGGCTAGTAAAAGAGTTTATAAACCATAGAGAAGTTGGAATAAAGTAGGTTTAACACCAATAAATAAATAATGAGTTCATTACAGTGCCTTGAAGTGGTGTTTTGTTTTCTTTCGCTAACGGAGCTCACGAGTTTTCTACTTTAAGTTTTGTGTTGTGAAGTTTTCAAGTTTTGGGTAAAGATTCGATGGACTATGGAATAAGGAGTGGCAAGAGCCTAAGCTTGGGGATGCCCAAGGAACCCCAAGGTAATATTCAAGGACAACCAAGAGCCTAAGCTTGGGGATGCCCCAGAAGGCATCCCCTCTTTCGTCTTCGTTCATCGGTAACTTTACTTGGAGCTATATTTTATTTACCACATGATATGTGTTTACTTGGAGCGTCATTTTATTTTGCTTTGCTTGCTGTTTGAATAAAATACCAAGATCTGAAATTATTAAATGTTAGAGAGTCTTCATATAGTTGCATAATCATTCGACTACTCATTGATCTTCACTTATATCTTTTGGAGTAGTTTGTCATTTGCTCTAGTGCTTCACTTATATCTTTTTAGAGCACGGTGGTGGTTTTATTTTGAAGAAATAGATGAATTATTGTGCTTCACTTATATTATTTGAGAGTCTTAAATAATCCTAATATGCTAGGCATCCAAGAATAGTAAAAACTTTCTTATGAGTGTGTTGAATACTAAGAGAAGTTTGATGCTTGATGATTGTTTTGAGATATGGAGGTAGTGATATTAAAGTCGTGCTAGTTGAGTAGTTGTGAATTTGAGAAATACTTGTGTTTAAGTTTGCAAGTCCCGTAGCATGCACGTATGGTAAACGTTATGTAACAAATTTGAAACATGAGGTGTTCTTTGATTATCCTCCTTATGAGTGGCGGTCGGGGACGAGCGATGGTCTTTTCCTACCAATCTATCCCCCTAGGAGCATGCGCGTAGTGCCGAGGTTTTTGATGACTTGTATATTTTTGCAATAAGTATGTGAGTTCTTTATGACTAATGTTGAGTCCATGGATTATGCGCACTCTCACCCTTCCATCATTGCTAGCCTCTTCGGTGTCATGCATTGCCCTTTCTCACATTGAGAGTTGGTGCAAACTTCGCCGGTGCATCCAAACCCTGTGATATGATACGCTCTTTCACACATAAACCTCCTTATACCTTCCTCAAAACAGCCACCATACCTACCTATTATGGCATTTCCATAGCCATTCCGAGATATATTGCCATGTAACTTTCCACCATTCTATTTATCATGACACATTCATCATTGTCATATTGCTTAGCATGATCATGTAGTTGACATAGTATTTGTGGCAAAGCCACCATTCATAATTATTTTATACATGTCACTCTTGGTTCATTGCATATCCCGGTACACCACCGGAGGCATTCATATAGAGTCATATCTTGTTCTAGTATCGAGTTGTAATCTTTGAGTTGTAAATAAATAGAAGTGTGATGATCATCATTTTCTAGAGCATTGTCCCAAGTGAGGAATAAAAAAAGAGAAAGGCCATAAAAAGAGAAGGCCCAAAAAAGAGAAAGAGAAAGGCCATAAAAAAAGGAAAGAAGGCCCCAGAAAATGAGAGAAAAAGAGAGAAGGGACAATGCTACTATCCTTTGCCACACTTGTGCTTCAAAGTAGCACCATAACCCTCATGGTAGAGAGTCTCTTGTTTTGTCACTTTCATATACTAGTGGGAATTTTTCATTATAGAACTTGGCTTGTATATTCCAATAATGGGCCTCCTCAAGTGCCCTAGGTCTTCGTGAGCAAGCAAGTTGGATGCACACCCACTTAGTTTCTTTTGTTGAGCTTTCATACATTTATAGCTCTAGTGCATCTGTTGCATGGCAATCCCTACTCCTTGCATTGACATCAATTGATGGGCATCTCCCTAGCCCATTGATTAGCCGTGTCGATGTGAGACTTTGTCCTTTTTGTCTTCTCCACATAACCCCCATCATCATATTCTATTCCACCCATAGTGTTATGTCCATGGCTCGCGCTCATGTATTGCGTGAAGGTTTATGAGTTTGAGATTACTAAAGTATGAAACAATTGCTTGGCTTGTCATCGGGGTTGTGCATGATGAGAGCATTCTTGTGTGACGAAAATGGAGCATGACTAAACTTATGATTTTGTAGGGATGAACTTTCTTTGGCCATGTTATTTTGAGAAGACATGATTGCTTAGTTAGTATGCTTGAAGTATTATTGTTTCTATATCAATATGAACTTTTATCTTGAATCTTTCGGATCTGAATATTCATACCACAATTAAGAAGAATTACATTAAAATTATGCCAAGTAGCACTCTGCATCAAAAATTCTGTTTTTATCATTTACCTACTCGAGGACGAGCAGGAATTAAGCTTGGGGATGCTTGATACGTCTCCAACGTATCTATAATTTTTGATTGCTCCATGCTATATTATCTACTGTTTTGGATGTTTATGGGCTTTATTATACACTTTTATATCATTTTTGGGACTAACCTATTAACCCAGAGCCCAGTGCCAGTTTCTGTTTTTTCCTTGTTGTAGAATATCGTAGAAAAGGAAGACCAAATGAAGTCCAATTGACCTGAAACTTCACGGAACTTATTTTTGGATCAGAAGAAGCCCAGAAGACTTGGAGTGCATGTCAGGGGATCTACAAGGAAGCCACGAGGCAGGGGGCGCGCCCACCCCCTTGGGCGCGCCCTCCACCCTCGTGGGCCCCTCGTGCCCCCCTGACGTACTTCTTCCACCTATATATCTCCATATACCCTAAAACGATCGAGGAGCATGATAGATCGGGAGTTCCGCCAATAGAAGCCTCTGTAGCCACCGAAAGCCAATCTAGACCCGTTCCGGCACCCTGCCGGAGGGGGAAACCCCTCTCCAGTGGCCATCTTCATTATCTCGGTGCTCTCCATGACGAGGAGGGAGTAGTTCTCCCTCGGGGCTGAGGGTATGTACTAGTAGCTATGTGTTTCATCTCTCTCTCTCTCTCGTGTTCTTGAGGTGGTACGATCTTGATGTATCGCGAGTTTTGCTATTATAGTTGGATCTTATGATGTTTCTCCCCCTCTACTCTCTTGTAATGGATTGAGTTTTCCCTTTGAAGTTATCTTATCGGATTGAGTCTTTAAAGATTTGAGAACACTTGATGTATGTCTTGTCGTGCGTATCTGTGGTGACAATGGGATACCACGTGATTCACTTGACATATGTTTTGGTTATCAACTTGCGGGTTCCGCCCATGAACCTATTGTAACACCCCGGATATGATTTACCTAATATGTAATCCAACTCTTGCCGTTTCCGGCATTAAGTTATTTTATTTCCTCGGGTTCGGGTTTTTGTCTCCGTGTGTTGTTGTTGTTGTCATGCATCTCATATCATGTCATCATGTGCATTGCATTTGCATATGTGTTCATCTCATGCATCCGAGCATTTTCCCCATTGTCCGTTTTGCATTCCGGCGCTTCGTTCTCCTCCGGTGGTCATTTCTACCTTTCTTTCATGTGTGGGGGTCAAACATTTCCGGATTGGACCGAGACTTGCCAAGCGGCCTTGGTTTACTACCGGTAGACCGCCTATCAAGTTTCGTACCATTTGGACTTCGTTTGATGCTCCAACGGTTAACCAAGGGACCGAAAAGGCCTCGTGTGTGTTGCAGCCCAACACCCCTCCTTTTTGGCCAAAAACCCACTAAAACTCTCTCCATCATCTAGAGCGTTCAATCATGATCGCGTGGCCAAAAACCGCACCTCATTTGGACACTCCTAGCTCCCTCTACCTCTATTTATAGACCCCCTCCTCCAAATTCCGGATCCCCTCCTTCAAACCCTAAAAAAATCACCTCCGCCGCCGCCGGACACGTCCGGACGTCGCCAGCCGCGTCCGCCTGCCGCCGCCGACCAGTGGCGTAGCGCCACGTGTCGACCCCGTGCCCACTTCGTCGTCGCCTGCCGCGGACCCGCGAGGCCCATGCGGGGCCCTCCCCAGCCCGGCACGCAGTGCCGCCTGCCTCCTCTCAGCGCCCGACCCCGCCGCCTTCTTCACCAACGCCGGCGCCCAGAGCCCACACCGGCCACCGCCACCATCGTCGGCGAGCTCCGCCGAGGCTCCCCGACTCCGGCGCGCCGCCCCGTCCTGCGCGCCTCGCCGCCCGAAGCCGCCGCGGCCGTACCCCGCCTCCGTCGGCCGCCTCGTTGCTGATGGGAAGCCCGGCCGTTCCGTCCTCGCCCACCGCCGCCATCGCCTACAGTGTTTCCGGCGGGATCCGCCGCCGCCTCGGGAAGCGTGCGGATCTGGATCTGAGGATATTTCTCGGTTGACCTTTTTGCTTCAAACCCTAATTATATTGCCTTGTTCATCGTGCCGTAACTTTGCATCTGTTGCTCCGTTTTGGGCATATAGCATATCAAATTGTTCGTCTCAGAGAGCACACCATTTCATCTCATTGCATCATTTTCATTTGAGTTCATCCTGATGCCCGAAATGCTGTTGGAAGATTGCTATTTGAGATAATTGTCAGATCTGCTGCTCCAATTAGCTATTTGTCATTTTTTTGCCATGATTATTGTGTGCATGATATGCCCCTGAGCTCTACATGTGTTTTGTTATATGTTTTGTCATCTTTCCAGTGGTGCCATCCATGTATTTTTGTGATGTGTGTGGTGACTAGCACAAGCTAGCAAAGTGGTGCAAACGTTAATGCTGATTTCAGGGACTTAGCAATTCCACTAAGTCCTTGAGCTGTTCTTATCAATATGTCATATGTTCATGTTGTTTCCTAGTGATCCGTGCCTCTTTTGAGGATGATCAGTAAGGATGTTTTGTTAATCTTGTAGTGCTATATCCATCCATGTCTTTGTTTGCAATTATGGAGCACCCTAGCTTGAGTCAATCGAGCTCTACTTTTGTCATTTCGTGAATCTGGGCAGATTGTCTACTTGTTAGCGATTTTGCCGATGAGGTTGTAGTTGATCCGTGCATGCTATATTTTTGTTCTTGCCATGTCTAGCTTGCATAATGTGTATTCTTGATGGGTGTATGCTTAGATTGTCATGACATGCTATGTAGTGAGTGCATCGGGCTCGTAAACATGCCTACTTGATATCTGATTTTTGCATGCTCCAGTTTTCACTAAGTCTGTGATCTGATTATGTTTTTGCCATGTTCACATGCTTGCAATTGTATTTTATGATCCCTCTTGGCTCAAGGTCACTAAGGGACTTTTGTTAAGCTCTTTGAGTAGCTCCATGACATGCTTTACCTTGCCATGTTCAGGCCCTGTAGCATATAGTTTTCATGCTCCGAAATGTGCTACTTGATCTGAAATTCCAGACAAGTGTTAATTTCACTAAGTCTGAAATCTGTTTACCAATTGCATTTTTGCCATGCTTGTTTGAACCTGTTAATGGATAAATTGGCCGTAGCTCAGTGTTCATCTTTTGTTAAGCATCATGAATGGAACCCTGCCATGTATTTGTTTGCCATGTTTGGGTGTTGTAGCATGTTCATCTTGTTGCTTTTAGATGCCTACTTGCTGTATATCATAGACTGGTGCCATATTTGTTTTGCTCGCCATTTCCAAACCGTGTCTCCAATTCTGACGTTCTTTATATCGTTTTCAAGCGATTTCATCTCACCTTTCCAGTGGAACACTTGGATTTCCAAGTTGAGGCCAGGTTCATTCACCTCTTGTCAAATCTTGCATATGCATCCTGCATCGCATCCCGCATAGCATACCATGTTTGCATCATGTTGTTGGAGTTGTGCACGTGGTTGATTGCGTTCCTTTTGCTAGTTTGTCTTGTTTGGGTAGAGCCGGGAGACGAGTTCGCTAACGAGGAGCCCATTGAGATTTCTTTCGAGGATCCAGTCAACTCTGACAACATTGCAGGCAAGATGATCATACCCTCGAAATCACTTCTATCTTTGCTTTGCTAGATGCTCGCTCTTTTGCTATGCCTATGCTACGATGCCTACCATTTGCTTTCATGCCTCCCAAATTGCCATGTCAAACCTCTAACCCACCATGTCCTAGCAAACTGTTGATTGGCTATGTTACTGCTTTGCTTAGCCCCTCTTATAGCGTTGCTAGTTGCAGGTGAAGATTGGAGACCGTTCCTTGTTGGAACATTATTTACTTGTTGGGATACCGTTATATTATCTTGTTATCTTAATGCATCCATATACTTGGTAAAGGGTGGAAGGCTCGGCCTCTCGCCTAGTGTTTTGTTCCACTCTTGCCGCCCTAGTTTCCGTCATATCGGTGTTATGTTCCCGGATTTTGCGTTCCTTACGCGGTTGGGTAATAATGGGAACCCCTTGATAGTTCGCCTTGAATAAAGCTTTTCCAGCAATGCCCAACCTTGGTTTTACCATTTGCCACCTAGCCTCTTTTTCCCTTGGGTTTCCGGAGTCCGAGGGTCATCTTATTTAAACCCCCCCGGGCCAGTGCTCCTCTGAGTGTTGGTCCACCTGTCAGCTGCCGATGGCCACCAGGGGCAACTCTGGGCTGGCCTACCCGTACCTAGGACAATCTGAGTGTGCCCTGAGAATGAGATATGTGCAGCTCCTATCGGGATTTGTCGGCACATTCGGGCGGTGTTGCTGGATTGGTTTTAACTTGTCGAAGTGTCTTGTAGAACCAGGATGCCGAGCCTGATCGGAATGTCTTGGGAGAAGGTCTATTCCTTCGTTGACCATGAGAGCTTGTCATGGGCTAAGTTGGGACCCCCTGCAGGGATTTGAACTTTCAAAAGCCGTGCCCGCGGTTATGGGCAGATGGGAATTTGTTAATGTCCGGTTGTAGATAACTTGAACCTTAAATTAATTAAAATGAATCAACTGTGTGAGTTACCGTGATGGTCTCTTCTCGGCGGAGTCCGGGAAGTGAACATGGTGTTGGAGTAATGCTTGCCGCAGGTTGTTCTCTAGTTACTCGTTCGCGCTTTGCCTTCTCTTCTCGCTCTCTTTTGCGAATAGGTTAGCCACCATATATGCTAGTCACTTGCCGCAGCTCCAGATATTTTACCCTGCCTTTCCTATAAGCTTAAATAGTCTTGATCGCGAGGGTGCGAGATTGCTGAGTCCCCGTGGCTCACAGTTTACTTCCAAACAAGATGCAGGGCCAGACGACTCCGTTCCAGATGACGCGTTAGAGCTCAAGTAGGAGTTCGACGAGGACTCACGTCGTTACTATGTATCTTTCCCTGATGATCAGTAGTGGTACCCAGTTGGGGCGATCGGGACCGTGTCGCTTGTTGGGTTGGTCTTTTATTTTGGCACCGTAGTCGGGCCATGAGTGATTGGTTGATGTAATGCTGTTTATGTACTTTGATTGACGTGGCGAGTGTAAGCCAACTATGTTACTCTTCCCCTGATTATGTATTACATTGGATGTTGTGATGATTGCCTAACTTGCGACATTGCTTTCAATGCGGTTATGCCTCTAAGTCGTGCCTCGACACGTAGGAGATATAGCCGCATCGAGCGCGTTACAAGTTGGTAATCAGAGCCTTCCCGACATTAGGAGCACCATTGCTTGATCGTTATTAGCGGCCGAGTTGAGTCTAGAAAAATGTTTTGAGTCATTTAGGAAATATATATCGGAGATTTTAGGAATTATTTTTACTTCCCAGTCCCTTCATCGCTCTGGTGAGGCTTCCTGACGTAGAGTTTTGACTCTTCTCTCCTCAAATTTCACAAAAAAATATTTAGGATCACGCGGGTATCTTGGAATCGTTCCAATGGTTTTGTGACGAGAACATTGTTCTTGGTGCCTTCTGTCTTTAGGGGTTGTGGCAGTGTCCCGGGGAGTTGAGCTCCGAGGTGTTGTCGTCACAATTTTATCGTTGCAGTTCTGGAATACCTGAGTTTAGTACGCCGACATCAAAAATCTCTTTTATGCAGTTCGTTGGTGAGATAACCTCGACGCCACCCAGTACTGGGGCGGGAGTTCGGGAGTATTTCCATAACTTGTATAACGGATGCTTTTCGAAGGTTGAGGTAGATGGTTTCCGAAGTTTTTCTCGGTTATGTGTTGAAGGATGGATACAGCTAGATGTAGGATTTGCTAGATTTGGGTGAGATATTATGCTTCCCCTGTATCCCCAACACCTGATTGCATAACCGGAAAGGTTCGGGAGTTTCATAGGTGGGAATTCTTGTAGCTCTAGTCCTTCTTCCACGGATATTTGGTTTGATATTGGGATTTCTTACCGAGTATTCGTTCTTGATCTGTACCTTGTTGATTTATTTCCTCTACCTAAATTCTAAGTGGCTTCTCAATTTATGGATATGTAACCATTTCAAGTGGAATGCATTCGTTCATTTTGTTCGGATGTGAAGACGTTTATTGCAATTTCATTCAGTTGGATTCAGCTTCAATATTTGTTTGTCAATGTGCTAATGGATGTCAACCTCTTCAGGATGGCTCCTCCAACGCGCACGACTCTGAATCCTGATCCGCCACCACCTCCCCCTCCTTCGGAGGCATGGCAAGCTGTGATGGCCGCAACCAATGCAAACACGCAGTTGATCGTGCAAATTCTTCAAGAGCGCAATCAAGCGAATCAAGGCTACCAAGGCAACAATCAGAATCACTTTGCTACACTCAACCAGTTCCTTGCTAACGGGCCAAAGACTTTCAGCAATTGTGTTGAGGCAACTGATGCTGACGATTGGCTCGTGGACTTGTGCAAGTATTTCGAGTGCAGTAACGTCAGGCATGAGGACTTTGTCAAGTTCGCTTCCTTCCAACTCAAAGACCAAGCTGCAAAATGGTTCCAGCAGTACAAGGATTCCAGAGGAGGCCGTGTGATTACCTGGGATGAATTCCATCAAGATTTCAAAGCTCATCATATTCCTCAGAGCGTGGTTGAAAGCAAGCGTGAGGAATTCCGCAACATGAAGCAAGGCTCTTTGTCTGTCTATGACTACAACAAGTTGTTTCAGAAGCTCGCCCGCTTTGCTAAGCAGGACGTCCCTGATGAGAAGAGCATGATATACCAGTTCAGGGGTGGTCTCAGAGAAGAAATCCAGCTAGCTCTTGTTCTCTTTGAGCCCTTGAGGTACGATGAGTTCTACAACATGGCATTGAAGCAAGAGGCTGCTCAACTGAGGTGTGATGCTTCCAAGAAGCGAGTCAGAGACACTACTCCTTCCTCCTCTACTCAAGTGGCCAAGCAGCAGAAGTATTGGCTTCCTCCTCCTCCGTTTCGTCAGCCGTATCAGAAGAGCAAAGGTGGCAGTGGATCTTCCCACCCACCCAACCCTGGCTTTCAGAACAAGACTTCGTCTCAAGCTCCAAGATCGAGTGCTCCGTACCACCGTCCGCTTTCAGAGGTCACGTGCAACAAGTGCCAACAGAAGGGTCACTATGCCAACAAGTGCTTCAATCAGAGGCGTCTTCCTCCTCCTCCTCCTGTGAGATCGGCAAGTACAGCTATGGTCAAGCATAACACCAAGCACGCCAAGGTCAACTTGATGAATGCAGCTCAGGCAGAGGACTCATCAGATGTCATCATGGGTAACCTTCCTGTTAATGATATTCCAGCTAAAGTTCTTTTTGACACTGGTGCATCGCATTGTTTCATCTCAAGACCGTTTACATCTAGACATGAATTGACTTCGCAAGTTTTGCCTAGTCCGTTAGCAGTTGTCTCTCCCGGTAAGCGCATGCATGCTAACTCCATCGTTCTGGATGTTACTATCACCTTGGGTGACTACAAGTTTCTGGCTTCTCCAACGGTTCTTGGTGACTCGAATATTGATCTTATTCTCGGAATGGATTGGCTTTCTAAACACAAGGCGCATCTTGATTGTGCTGCCAGGCAGATTCAATTGACTCATTCGTCTGAGGATGTGATTGTCTTTGCTGCTCGTGATGATACCATCCGTCTGTTTTCTCTCAGTGAGAAGGGTGAACTGGATGCCATCTCTCAAATTCCAGTCGTTTGCGAATATCAAGACATCTTTCCAGAAGAGCTTCCAGGAATGCCTCCGCGCTGGCCAGTTGAATTCGTCATCGATCTTGAGCCTGGCACGGAACCTGTTTGCAAACGTCCTTACAAGCTCGGACCTGAAGAGTTGAAGGAGCTGAAGAAGCAACTCGATATTCAAGAGAGAATGGGTCTCATCTGACCTAGTACTTCTCCGTGGGGTTGTGGAGTTCTTTTTGTGAAGAAGAAGGATGGAACAGACCGACTTTGTGTTGACTACCGTCCATTGAACAAGAAGACTATCAAGAACAAGTACCCACTTCCCAACATCAACGAGTTGTTCGAACAACTCAAAGGTGCCCAAGTATTCTCCAAGCTTGATCTCCGTATGGGTTATCATCAGATTCGTATCCATGAGCAAGATATTCCCAAGACGGCTTTTAGGACAAGCTATGGTTCATATGAATACACTGTCATGTCTTTTGGCCTCGTCAACGCTCCTTCGACTTTCTCTCGCATGATGAACTTCATCTTCAACGCCTACACCAATGACTTCGTTTTGGTCTATCTCGACGACATTCCAGTCTTTTCGAAGAACAAGGAAGATCATGCCAAGCACTTGCGTTTGGTGCTCGATAAGCTCAGGGAACATCAATTCTACGCCAAGTTCTCCAAGTGCGAGTTTTGGCTCGATGAGGTTCTTTATCTTGGGCATATCATCTCTGCCAAGGGCATTGCGGTGAATCCTGAGAAGGTGTCTGCAATTGTGAATTGGGAACCACCTCAGAACGTGAAGCAACTCCGTAGCTTCCTCGGTCTCGCAAGCTATTGTCGAAGGTTCGTGGAGAACTTTTCTAAGATCGCGAAGCCTCTCTCAAATCTTCTCCAGAAGCACGTCAAGTACATTTGGTCTCCGGAGTGTGACATCGCTTTCAACACTTTGAAAGAGAAATTGGTCACTGCTCCAGTTCTGACTCCCCCTGATGAATCCAAACCATTCAAGGTCTTCTGCGATGCCTCTCTTCAAGGTCTTGGTGTAGTTTTGATGCAAGAGAATAAAGTTGTGGCTTATACCTCTCGCCAGTTGAAGCCCAATGAGAAGAACTACCCCACTCATGACCTCGAGTTGGCGGCAGTTGTGCATGCTCTTTTGACTTGGAGACATCTCTTATTGGGAAGAAAAGTTAACATCTTCACTGACCACAAGAGTCTCAAGTACATCATCACTCAGCCTAATCTCAACCTCAAGCAGACTCGATGGGTCGAAATGATTCAAGAGTATAATCCAAGTATCGAGTATACTCCAGGCAAGGCCAATGTGATTGCTGACGCTTTGAGCAGAAAGGCTTACTGCAACAGTCTGATTCTCAAGCCTTATCAACCCGAGCTTTGTGAAGCTTTCCGCAAACTTAATCTGCAAGTTGTTCCTCAAGGTTTCCTCGCCAACCTTCAAGTATCTCCTACCTTGGAAGATCAGATTCGCGAGGCTCAACTTCTTGATGCTATGGTGAAGAAGGTTAAGATTGGGATTGCCAAGAGTCAACCCAAGTACAAGTGCTACCGCCTTGATGACAAGGATACTCTCTTCTTCGAGGACCGTATTGTCGTGCCCAAAGGTGACCTTCGTAAAGTGATCATGAACGAGGCTCACAATTCTCTCCTCTCCATCCACCCTGGGAGCACGAAGATGTATCAGGACCTCAAACAGGCTTATTGGTGGACTCGAATGAAGCGCGAGATTGCTCAGTTCATGAATGAATGTGATGTCTGCAGAAGAGTGAAGGCAGAACACCAAAGGCCAACGGGTCTCCTCCAACCTCTTGCCATTCCAGAATGGAAGTTTGACCACATTGAGATGGACTTCGTGACTGGGTTTCCAAAGTCCAAGCATGGCAATGATGCTGTTGTCATCGACAAACTCACTAAAGTGGCACACTTTCTGCCTATCAAAGAGTCTATCACTGCAGCTCAATTGGCGGAGCTCTATACCTCTCGAATTGTCTAGCTGCATGGTATTCCACAGGTGATCTCTTCAGACCGTGGCAGCATCTTTACCTCAAAGTTTTGGGATTCTTTTCAGAAGGCCATGGGCACCAACATCCGCTTCAGCACAGCTTTCCACCCTCAGACTAGCAGTCAAGTCGAGCGTGTCAATCAGATTCTTGAAGATATGCTTAGGGCTTGTGTGATCTCCTTCAGCATGAAGTGGGAGGATTGTCTTCCATATGCTGAATTCTCCTACAACAACGGTTTTCAAGCAAGTTCGGGCAAGGCCGCATTTGAAATTCTATATGGCAGGAAGTGTCGTACCCCTCTCAACTGGTCTAAAACTGGTGAACACCAGCTTTTGGGAAATGACTTAATCACAAAGGCAGAAGAGATGTGTAAAGTCATTCGAGATAACCTCAAAGCAGCGCAATCGCGCCAGAAGAGCTACTATGATAGTAAGCACCGTGATTTGGCTTTTGAGATCGGAGATCATGTTTACCTCCGCGTCTCTCCAATGAAAGGTACTCGTCGCTTCGGTATCAAAGGGAAGCTTGCCCCTAGATACGTGGGACCTTTCAAGATCGTCAACAAGAGAGGCGATCTCGCCTATCAACTCGAGCTTCCTTCAAACTTTGCAAATGTGCATGACGTGTTCCATGTCTCTCAGCTCCGCAAGTGCTTCAAGACTCCTAACCGCACCGTCAACTTCGAAGACATTGAGCTCCAAGAAGATCTCTCTTATCGTGAGCACCCCGTTGCTATTCTTGAAGAGACTGAACGCAAGACTCGCAATAAGTTAATCAAATTCCTCAAAGTCAAGTGGTCACACCATTCCGACCGTGAAGCCACCTGGGAACGCGAGGATCACCTCCATTCTGAGTACCCGGTGTTCTTCCAGTCCTAGATCACGGGACGAGATCCTTTCGTAGTGGTGGAGTGTTGTAACACCCCGGATATGATTTACCTAATATGTAATCCAACTCTTGCCATTTCCGGCGTTAAGTTATTTTATTTCCTCGGGTTCGGGTTTTTGTCTCTGTGTGTTGTTGTCGTTGTCATGCATCTCATATCATGTCATCATGTGCATTTCATTTGCATACGTGTTCATCTCATGCATCCGAGCATTTTCCCCGTTGTCCGTTTTGCATTCCGGCGCTTCGTTCTCCTCCGGTGATCATTTCTACCTTTCTTTCGTGTGTGGGGGTCAAACATTTCTGGATTGGACCAAGACTTGCCAAGCGGCCTTGGTTTACTACCGGTAGACCGTCTGTCAAGTTTCGTACCATTTGGACTTCGTTTGATGCTCCAACGGTTAGCCGAGGGACCGAAAAGGCCTCGTGTGTGTTGCAGCCCAACACCCCTCCTTTTTGGCCCAAAACCCACTAAAACTCTCTCCATCATCTAGAGCGTTCGATCACGATCGTGTGGCCGAAAACCGCACCTCATTTGGACACTCCTAGCTCCCTCTACCTCTATTTATAGACCCCCTCCTCCAAATTCCGGATCCCCTCCTTCAAACCCTAAAAAAATCATCTCCGCCGCCGCCGGACACGTCCGGACGTCGCCAGACGCTCCGCCCGCCGCCGCCGACCAGTGGCGTAGTGCCACTTGTCGCCCCGTGCCCACTTCGCCGTCGCCCGCCGCGGGCCCGCGAGGCCCGTGCGGGGCCCTCCTCTGCCCCGCGCGTAGCGCCGCCTGCCTCCTCTCAGCGCCCGACCCCGCCGCCTTCTTCACCAACGCCGGCGCCCGGAGCCCGCGCCGGCCACCGCCACCATCGTCGACGAGCTCCGTCGAGGCTCCTCGACTCCAGCGCGCCGCCCCGTCCTGCGCGCCTCACCGCCCGAAGCCGTCGCGGCCGTACCCCGCCTCCGCCGGCCGCCTCGTTGCCGGTGGGAAGCCCGGCCGTTCCATCCTCGCCCACCGCCGTCGTCGTCTACAGTGTTTCCGGCAGGATCCGCCGCCGCCTCGGGAAGCGTGCGGATCTGGATCTGAGGATATTTCTCGGTTGACCTTTTTGCTTCAAACCCTAATTATATTGCCTTGTTCATCGTGCCATAACTTTGCATCCGTAGCTCCGTTTTGGGCATATAGCATATCAAATTGTTCGTCTCAGAGAGCACATCATTTCATCTCATTGCATCATTTTCATTTGAGTTCATCTTGATGCCCGAAATGCTATTGGAAGATTGCTATTTGAGATAATTGTCAGATCTGCTGCTCCAATTAGCTATTTGTCATTTTTGCCATGATTATTGTGTGCATGATATGCCCCTGAGCTCTACATGTGTTTTGTTATATGTTTTGTCATCTTTCCCGTGGTGACATCCATGTATTTTTGTGATGTGTGTGGTGACTAGCACAAGCTTGCAAAGTGGTGCAATCATTAATGCTGATTTCAGGGACTTAGCAATTCCACTAAGTCCTTGAGCTGTTCTTATCAATATGCCATATGTTCATGTTGTTTCGTGATCCATGCCTCTTTTGAGGATGATCAGTAAGGATGTTTTGTTAATCTTGTAGTGCTCTATCCATCCATGTCTTTGTTTTCAATTATGGAGCACCCTAGCTTGAGTCAATCGAGCTCTACTTTTGTCATTTCGTGAATCTGGGCAGATTGTCTACTTGTTAGCGATTTTGCCGATGATGTTGTAGTTGATACGTGCATGCTATGTTTTTGTTCTTGCCATGTCTAGCTTGCATAATGTGTATTCTTGATGGGTGTATGCTTAGATTGTCATAACATGCTATGTAGTGAGTGCATCGAGCTCGTAAACATGCCTACTTGATATCTGATTTTTGCATCTTCCAGTTTTCACTAAGTCTGTGATCTGATTATGTTTTTGCCATGTTCACATGCTTGCAATTGTATTTTATGATCCCTCTTGGCTCAAGGTCACTAAGGGACTTTGGTTAAGCTCTTTGAGTAGCTCCATGCCATGCTTTACCTTGCCATGTTCAGGCCCTGTAGCATATAGTTTTCATGCTCCGAAATGTGCTACTTGATCTGAAATTCCAGACAAGTGTTAATTTCACTAAGTCTGAAATCTGTTTACCAATTGCATTTTTGCCATGCTTGTTTGAACCTGTTAATGGATAAATTGGCCGTAGCTCAGTGTTCATCTTTTGTTAAGCATCATGAATGGATCCCTGCCATGTATTTTGTTGCCATGTTTGGGTGCTGTAGCATGTTCATCTTGTTGCTTTTAGATGCCTACTTGCTGTATATCGCAGACCGATGCCATATTTGTTTTGCTCGCCATTTCCAAACCGTGTCTCTGATTTTGGCGTTCTTTATATTGTTTTCAAGCGATTTTAATCTCACCTTTCCAGCGGCACACTTGGATTTTCATGTTGAGGCCAGGTTCATTCACCTCTTGTCAAATCTTGCATATGCATCCCGCATCGCATCCTGCATAGCATACCATGTTTGCATCATGTTGTTGGAGTTGTGCACGTGGTTGATTGCGTTCTTTTTGCTTGTTTGTCTTGTTTGGGTAGAGCTGGGAGACGAGTTCGCTAACGTGGAGCCTGTTGAGGTTGCTTTCGAGGATCCAGTCAACTCTGACAACGTTGCAGGCAAGATGATCATACCCTCGAAATCACTTCTATCTTTGCTTTGCTAGATGCTCGCTCTTTTGCTATGCCTATGCTACGATGCCTACCATTTGCTTTCATGCCTCCCAAATTGCCATGTCAAACCTCTAACCCACCATGTCCTAGCAAACCGTTGATTGGCTATGTTACCGCCTTGCTCAGCGCCTCTTATAGCGTTGCTAGTTGCAGGTGAAGATTGGAGACCGTTCCTTGTTGGAACATTGTTTACTTGTTGGGATACCATTATATTATCTTGTTATCTTAATGCATCCATATACTTGGTAAAGGGTGGAAGGCTCGGCCTCTCGCCTAGTGTTTTGTTCCACTCTTGCCGCCCTAGTTTCCGTCATATCGGTGTTATGTTCCCGGATTTTGCGTTCCTTACGCGGTTGGGTAATAATGGGAACCCCTTGATAGTTCGCCTTGAATAAAGCTTTTCTAGCAATGCCCAACCTTGGTTTTACCATTTGCCACCTAGCCTATTTTTCCCTTGGGTTTCTGGAGTCTGAGGGTCATCTTATTTAAATCCCCCCGGGCCAGTGCTCCTCTGGGTGTTGGTCCACCTGTCAGCTGTCGGTGGCCACCAGGGGCAACTCTGGGCTGGCCTACCCGTACCTAGGACAATCTGAGTGTGCCCTGAGAACGAGATATGTGCAGCTCCTATCGAGATTTGTCGGCACATTCGGGCGGTGTTGCTGGATTGGTTTTAACTTGTCGAAGTGTCTTGTAGAACCGGGATGCCGAGCCTGATCGGAATGTCTTGGGAGAAGGTCTATTCCTTCGTTGACCGTGAGAGCTTGTCATGGGCTAAGTTGGGACCCCCTGCAGGGATTTGAACTTTCGAAAGCCGTGCCCGCGGTTATGGGCAGATGGGAATTTGTTAATGTCCGGTTGTAGATAACTTGAACCTTAAATTAATTAAAACGAATCAACTGTGTGAGTTACCGTGATGGTCTCTTCTCGGCGGAGTCTGGGAAGCGAACATGGTGTTGGAGTAATGCTTGCCGCAGGTTGTTCTCTAGTTACTCGTTCGCGCTTTTCCTTCTCTTCTCGCTCTCTTTTGCGAATAGGTTAGCCACCATATATGCTAGTCACTTGCCGCAGCTCCAGATATTTTACCCTGCCTTTCCTATAAGCTTAAATAGTCTTGATCGTGAGGGTGCGAGATTGCTGAGTCCCCGTGGCTCACAGTTTACTTCCAAACAAGATGCAGGGCCAGACAACTCCGTTCCAGATGACGCGTTAGAGCTCAAGTGGGAGTTCGACGAGGACTCACGCCGTTACTATGTATCTTTCCCTGATGATCAGTAGTGGTGCCCAGTTGGGGTGATCGGGACCGTGTCGCTTGTTGGGTTGGTCTTTTATTTTGGCACCATAGTCGGGCCATGAGTGATTGGTTGATGTAATGCTATTTATGTACTTTGATTGATGTGGCGAGTGTAAGCCAACTATGTTACTCTTCCCCTGATTATGTATTACATTGGATGTTGTGATGATTGCCTAACTTGCGACATTGCTTTCAATGCGGTTATGCCTCTAAGTCGTGCCTCGACACGTAGGAGATATAGCCACGCCGAGGGCGTTACACCTATGCATAGGGGTTGGCACACGTTTTCGTCGTGATTCTCTGGTATAAACTTTGGGGCACTCTTTGAGGTTCTATGTGTTGGTTGAATAGATGAATCTGAGATTGTGTGATGCATATCGTATAATCATACCCACAAATACTTGAGGTGACATTGGAGTATCTAGGTGACATTAGGATTTTGGTTGATTTGTGTCTTAAGGTGTTATTCTACTACGAACTCTAGGGTTATTTGTGACACTTATAGGAATAGCCCAACGGATTGATTGGAAAGAATAACTTTGAGGTGGTTTCGTACCCTACCATATTCTCTTCGTTTGCTCTCTGCTATTAGTGACTTCGGAGTGACTCTTTGTTGCATGTTGAGGGATAGTTATATGATCCAATTATGTTATAATTGTTGAGAGGACTTGCACTAGTGAAAGTATGAACCCTAGGCCTTGTTTCAACGCATTGCAATACCGTTTACGCTCACTTTTACCATTAGTTACCTTGCTGTTTTTATAATTTCAGATTACAAATACCTTTATCTACTATCCATATACCACTTGTATCACCATCTCTTCGCCGAACTAGTGCACCTATACAATTTACCATTGTATTGGGTGTGTTGGGTACACAAGAGACTCTTTGTTATTTGCTTGCAGGGTTGCTTGAGAGAGACCATCTTCATCCTACGCCTCCTACGGATTGATAAACCTTAGGTCATCCACTTGAGGGAAATTTGCTACTGTCCTACAAACCTCTGCACTTGGAGGCCCAACAACGTCTACAAGAAGAAGGTTGTGTAGTAGACATCACCGGGCACCTTTGAATAGGTTGGCCAAACCCTCCATACTTTCTGGAGGGGTGACGGATGGCCATAAAGCCTTGACCATACTCTTCATGGCTTTTCGGGCCCGCGCATGCGCCACGGACGGCTCCTTCAGCAAGTCGCCTTGAAATCCGGATACTTCTTCTTATGGCCGACCAGTTAATAGACCTGCAGTAATAACATTATGACATTCTAAATTATGGACTAGGGACGAGTCACTATGGTGGTTTTTACAAATCATACCAAACATGCCGCCCTTCAACTTTTCATTTTCCTTTCAGGCAGCCGATAGCTGAGCCTTCAAGCTATCTATCTCTTCGTATTGTTTGTCTTTTTCATCCTCGTGTTTGTTCTTCCCGGACGTGCTCATTGCGGCCTTTTTCATTTCTGCTAGTTCGGCAGTGACAACATTTAACTGCGTCTGGTTTGTTTTTAGCTCCTAGGATAGCGCAGTATTCTTTTCCTTAAGAACCTGCAGGATAAATCGATCCTTAAATCGGTTATTCCCGCCGCTTCAAGTCTCGGGGGCTACTGGCATATGACTATCAAAATTGCACAAACTTTTACATGTATGTCCTTTGATAACAGTTGAGTGACTCCGGCAAGTCCGTCTTGAGCGACCCGGATATATGCGTCCACCGAACTAAGTGCGGTAAATTCCTGCTCGGAAAAGGCTGGAGCGTGCATGGCCTCTTTCAGTCAACGGGGATTCATTACGCTCTCCACCTCGGAATTTGTGATGGATATGTCATCTGAATCCTCATGAGGCGGGGGAATCGGCATTGCATTGGCCCTCGTCCTAGTTGACGAGTCCGGCGCCAGATTGGCCGACATTCGACTAATAGGGCGTTTTCCCACAGTCTGCCGCGTGCTTCTCCTGAATTAATAATAAAAAAGGACTTTAGCAATCCGAACTCGTCCTCATGCATGTATCAAGTGGACATACCTCTTGGAAGACTGTGAGGCCCCTATTGCGCTCCCGGGCTCTTTTCGTTTTGAGTGATTACCCTGCACCAGGGCCGTTCTCGAAGGGGTGCGGCCTGTCACGCGCTGATCCTATAAAAGTACGGTTTGATATAAGGGATAAAGGCGCAGGTGGGGATTTCTTTCTGAAAGCTCTTTAAATACTCATGATGGAGAAAGGATAGGGGCGGGGGTAGTCTGCTGTAATAGCCACTTCCGAGCCGTCAGGACTTGCTTGATAAAATACCCCGTCCTCGAACTCTCTATATATATCCGGATCCTCGCAGAAACCAGGGTCTTCATAGCGATTGTGGTCCTCTGGCTGTGGGGCAGGACAGTGAACGTCCTCGATCATCTTATTCCATGACTATTTTGTAACAACAAAAAACAACTGGATTAGCATGCCGCGATAGCAATAAAGCGACTCAAGTAATCGAAATCTTACCCATTCAATGGGGTTGCACATGGAATAACCTTCCTGACAGTTTAAGCGAAGGAAATCTTCCTTTTCGCCCTTGTACAGATCGATCAGGATCATGGCCAGTTTGGCTGGGGTATCCCGACCTTTGCGTCTATTACGAGACGCATCGTCTTCTCCGTTGTAGCACCATAAGGGAGTTACTCTAGATTGGAGGGGTTGGACGCATCTTTTTATTGCAATGGCCATGACTTCAATTATCAAGAGCCCAATATGGGCTAATAATATGACCTTGCTGACCAGCCTTTTTATTTCTGCATTGTCCTCCTCCTTGGGGCTTCAGGGACACCAGTTGAGGCGCTTCTTTAAGGGAGCGCTGGAGAATTCAGGAAGGCCGCGCTGAAATAGGTCCGGCAGTGGAACGCCATCCATGTAAAACCACTCCGAAGACCATTGTGGATATGTCTCTTTGGGAGTTCCCACGGGGTATCCGAATTAGGCTATACACGGTACTTCGGCGGCGCCCACTTCAAATATGGAACCTCCTCGATGGCGAGGGACAAGACAGAAGAACTTTTTCCATGGTTCGAAATGGGCCTCAATGCCCAAGAATAGCTCGCAGAGGGCAATGGAACTTGAGATGTGCATAATCAAACCTGGGGTGAGGTTGTACAGCTGGATGCCGTAAAAATCCAATAGACCCCTAAGAAAGGGATGGATTGGAAAACCTAAGCCCCGCAAAAGGAATGGGACGAAGCACACTCTCTCCTCCCTATTGGGGTTGGGGAAATTTTCAGTCAGCACGTTGTTGCCTATTGGGGCCAAACCCGCTCGAACGGAGACTAGATCTGCGGGGGGGAGATATCCCTGCGTGTGGAGCTGACTCAGTTGAAGGTGAGGCACTGAGCAGATCTGCCAATCACCCTCTTGAGGGCCATGGGGACGCGAGGAAGAGCTTGGGGCGCTTGCCATGTTTGGAGGCTTTTTGTGGCTGATCTTGGTGTTTCTTCTGCTTGATGTGGATGGCACTTCGAGGATTCGATCTCTTTATATAGACGCCATCCCTGCGTGGTTGGGTGTTTTCTTTTTAATAAAAAATGGTGGACCATTCGCATTCGCTCGACGCGTGGAAATCGAGGCGAAAACATGAGGGAGTCATAAAGGCAAAACACAGAGGTCAAAACCGGATTGTCGTCTATCCGAAGTATAATGAGGAACTTGCCTTGCAAAGCCGAAGATATAAGCCGAATACTACAACGTCATTGAAGGCAAGTTCGGGGGCTACTGAGGGAGACCTAGATTCGGGGGTCCTCAGGTGTCCGGCCCACTTGATATGGGTCGGGCTGGTGGGTCGTGAAGATAAACAGGAAGATCATTCCCCGTGTTCGGGTAGGACTCCTGGATGTGTGGATGACAAGATTGGAGTCTGGATGTGCTATTTCCTTCCCTTTTAAACCAAATTTGTACCCCTCCGGTGTATATATAAACTGGATGGTTTAGTCTGTAGGGTTCATCAGAATTCACATAGGATAGACATCTAGGGTTTAGCCATTATGATCTCGAGGTAGATCGACTCTTGTAACCCCTATACTCATCAAATGCAATCAAGCAGGATGTAGGGTTTTACCTCCATTAAGAGGGCCCGAACCTGGGTAAACATCGTGTTCCACGTGTCCCTTGTTACCTTCGATCCTTAGACGCATAGTTCGGGACTCCCTACCTGAGATCGGCCAGTTTTGACATCGACAGGGGGCGCCTCACAAGCACACACCAACAATTGTTAGCCGTGTGCGGCGCCCCCTCCACAGTTTACGCCTCTGGTCATATCTTCATAGTGCTTAGGCGAAACCCTGCGCGGATCACTTCACCATCACCGTCACCACGCCGTCGTGCTAACGAAACTCATCTTCTTCTCGAAACCTTTGCTGGATCAAGAGGACGAGGGACGTCATCGAGCTGAACGTGTGTAGAACTCGGAGGTGTCATGTGTTCGGTGCTTGATCGGTCGGATCTAGAAGAAGTTCGACTACATCAATCGCGTTGTCAAACGCTTCCGCTTTCAGTCTATGAGGGTACGTGGACACACTCTTCCCCTCTCATTGCTATGCATCTCCTAGATAGATCTTGCGTGAGCGTAGGAATTTTTTTGAAATTGCATGCTACGTTCCCCAACACTTAACACACTAGATGCATGCTGGATAGCGGTCGATGTGTGGAGTAATAGTAGTAGATCCAGGCAGGAGTCGGTCTACTAATCTTGGACGTGATTCCTATATAATGATCATTGCCTGGATATCGTCATGATTATTTGAAGTTCTATCAATTGCCCAACAGTAATTTGTTTACCCACCATATGCTTTTTTCTCGAGAGAAACCACTAGTGAAATCTACGGCCCCCGGGTCTCTTCTTTATTACATTTGCCTTCGCGGTCTATTTTTATTTGCTTTTATTTTTTGATATATTAATCCAAAAATACAAAAATACCTTGATGCAATTTTTATTTATTTATTTTATCTCACGTTCCTGCGAGATCTATTTATCCAATCTACTACAATTTCACCTATCTTTTTACCCGTGAGGGATTGACAACCCCTCTCTTACGTCGGGTTGCAAGTATTTGTTCTTTGTGTGCATGAGCTATTTACGTGGTGTTGCGTGGTTCTCCTACTGGTTCGATAACCTTGGTCTCATCACTGAGGGAAATACCTACCGTAGATGTGTTGCATCATCCCTTCCTCTTTGGGGAAATACCGACGTAGTTCAAGCCGCATCTTGGACGTCCATATTGGTCCCTATGAGCACACATATAATATTCAAGTGAAACTTTGGTTACCATGTGATGTTTCCTTTGCTTTGTGATACTTCACAAAACCCGAGATGCATCGGTATCCTCCTGAGTCATCACCATGCTCACTATACCGAAATCTTCATTACCGGTTTTGTTCTTTTTTCTCGTTATTGTGTTCCGGCATCCCTGTGACGAAGTCACATGTGTCTGGCCAGACGATGATTGATGTTGTCACACTAAGAGGTCCCTAATAATATCTCTCCATCGTCGGGAGGAGCAAATCCCACTCTCGAGCTATCTATCCCCTTGTCAAACTTTCCGATGAACATGTAAGTTGTCGTTATGATCACCGTGTTACATGTGATGTTTGAGCAACCCCAAAGCCCACTGTACGGCAATAAGTGACTACGATACTCTCATGGTCTAAGGAACAAAATCACACATTAACACTTCGTGTTATTACAATTGATTACAGATGATATTAACTCAATTCATAACAAATAAGATTGGGTCGATTCAATATGATCGTTCTTCCAATGTCATAATCTCAATGTTGTTTTAGGATCATCGCTACACTTAATGATATCTTAAGATACCAAAAATGTGATCACCAACAACACTTGAGCTAGTATTAGAGGCGAGACTAGGAACCTTTTATTTATTGTTTATCGTTCCACATGTGCATATGAGTTCTCCACTGAATCGCATATTCCAGGATCATAGCAGTTATAGCACAGAATATAAACTCTTAATTATGAATATGGAAATATAATAATACAAATATTATTGCCTCTAGGGCATATTTCCAGCTGTCTCCCACTTGCACTAGAGTTAATAATCTAGTTTTAGCACTTGTGGCTATCCGGTGTTTCTCATGGTAGAGCCTTCGTCATCGGGCCTGACACATTCAAATCTGTGTGAATCTTGAGAATCTTCACATAGCCCTTCTCAACATATTTTTGGACAATGTGATACTTGCGTTCAATGTGTCTAGTCTTCATGTGTGATCTTGGTTCCTTTGCTTGAGAAACGGCACCACTATTATCACAGTATAGGATGAACATGTTATCATGTCTCATTTTTTGAAGTGCGAGAAACTCTTGTTCCATGGCAGTTTGTTGTGGGTATTGATGACCCACAAGTATAGGGGATCAATCGTAGTCGTTTCGATAAGTAAGAGTGTCAAACCCAACGAGGAGCAAAATGAATTGATAGGCATTTTTCAGCAAGGATTTCACTACAAGTGTTGTATGATAGTTTTGATAGCAATATAATTGGTAACAAGGTAACAAGTAGCAAGATCGTAATGTGCATAAAGTGGCCCGTTCCTTAATTTTGCTAAGTACAAGCTGGTGGTACTTCTCATAGTGATTAAAATGCTCTTGAGGACACATAGGAATATCGCCAAGTTACTTTCACCATGACCCATCGACTTACGTTTTTCACTGCCTTGATAAGTGTTATGTGGGTGGACCAGAGCTAAGGTACTACCTTTACCTGAACAAATAGCTACTTGTGATTACACTCTCCATGCAAGCATCTACAACTACAAGAGAAGCAATTAAGATAAATCTAACAATTGCATTAAGCAACTGGATCCAAACATCTACAAACATGGTTAGATTTCTATCCCTCCTGCAACCCATCATTTACACACTAATTCCATAGTGCCTTACCCTAGTCCCAAACATGGTGAAGTTTCATGTAGTCGACGTTCACATAACACCACTAGAGGATAGACAACACAACTTAATATCAAAACATTGAACGGGCATCAACTTCACATGATTACTAGTAACAAGACTTCTCCCATGTCCTCAAGAACAAATAGAACTACTCACAACTCATCATATTGATCATGATCAGTGGGCATAAACATATGATTAACAATCCAAACATAATAATCATCCACCAATTAAACCAACAAGCATCAACTACAAGATGTAATCAACACTACTAGCAACCCTAGGTACCAATCTGAGGTTTGATACAAAGATTGAACATATAGGATGAACAAGGGTTTAGAGATGAGATGGTGTGATGAAGATGATGATCCCTACGGTGAATGGAACATTGGTGATGGTGAAGGCTTTCCCCCTCTCGGAGGGAAATTTCCCTGGCAAAATCTCTCCGCTGGAGAGCAAAAGTGGTTCGGCTTAGTTCTGCCTCGCAGACGGTGGCGGAAAGTCCCCAGACTTTTGTGTGATTTTTCTAGGGGAAATGGGGTTTTATGGCCAAAGGGCATCGGAAGGCGAGCCAACATGAACCCACATGGACACATGGCACGACCAAGGGGTGCTTGCGCCACCTGTCCATGTGGCTGGTTGGTGGCCCCCTCTGGCATATTTTTGCTCCCTAATTCATTATATATGCCAAAGTAATCCTCCAAAAATCCATGCTTAATTCTGAGCTCCAGAGAATTGCTTTTTATTTTGTTGATATTCTAGGTCCAAAATTCTAGCTACCAGCAATCTCCCTCTCTAAGTATAACTTGCATTTTAAGAGAGAAAAGGCATTAGAATTACATCATGATGTGAAATATAGCATCAAAATATGATAACTTATAGTAGAAAATAATGATGCAAAATTGATGTATCAGCTGCCCCAAGCTTAGACCCTACTTGTCCCAAGTAAATACCGAGCTCGATAAACATGAGCACAAGTTTGTAAAGAGAGGCGTCGATAATAAAGAATACCGGCATGGCTACATCATATTGATAAGCATCATTACATATCCTAAACAACAACTTCCATTCAGAAAACTTCTCATGATCAAGTCTTCTAATGATTGCTGCCACTCAAGGTCATATTGATAAGCATCATTACATATCCTAAACATAGCCTTCTAATGATTGCTAGCTTTCAATATCGTATTTTTAGAATAATATGTTTCCATTAGACACAAAGGAAGATGGGGGTTTAGTATTTCACCACCCAACTTATTTACCATACAGATAATTTTCAACAATAATAACTCATGATCATATATATTCAACTCGATATATGTGCTTGGATCTTTCCCCACCACATGTTGTTTGCCAAGTGGAGAGTATTTGAGGTTCGAATAAGGAGAAATTGACTCAACGTAATAGTAAAGTTGCAGTTAAAGTAAAAGATAGGCCCCTCGCAGAGGAAAGTAGAGGTTGTAATGCACTTTTTGAATTTGGATGTATGGATTTTTAATGAAAATGAACATCACTTTAATATTCCGCCTTGTGAAAGTGGCCTTTATTGAATAGTCTGTTGCTTTTATTACTCCACCACCACAAGATCGTACAATAGTTCCCTTCCAATAAAAGATCATACATATTTAATGGCTATTTTTATTGCATGCACCGATGACTTGAAGGATCTTGCTCAATCCATAGGTAGTTATAGTGGACTCTCATGGAAGAAACTGGGTATAGGGGTTTTGGATGCACAAGTAGTATTTCTACTTAGCACGGAAGTATTTGGCCAGCAAAGATTATAAACAAACACAACATGTTGGAGATTCCATGACAATATAACTTCTATGCAAATATGCACAAACATAACTCACTGCGTTGTCTTCCTTGCCCAACATCAAACATTTGATCAAGTGTGGAAATATTTAATGAGGGTTCACAATCACAAAAGATGTCGAAGATATTGTACTTGCATGTGAAATCTCTCCCTTTTATGTTAATCTTTCATAAACTATTCAAATGACCAATACCATGTTTGTTAAATGCCAATATATTTTACTTCCTACACCCAATGTGAAGCCACTACTCGCCATGGGATAAGCATATGAAATATTATTGCAATGCTAAGATACAAATAATGGGAAAGCAAGCACAATACTCAAACTATCTTTATTATAGATACTCTCATCAACAGATACAGCGAAAACATGAAGGAACGATAACACACGTTGCAAACTATTTCATATTATAACTTCTCCTAAATAATGATATAACTAAGGATCGAACTAAGATAGATACTGGTGATAAAAAGTGATGATGTTATGATACCAGGCACCCCCAAGTTTGGAACAAGCCAAGGGTGGTGCACATACCCAAGTACTCAAATTTTCTTCACTGGTGATAGAGGCGGTGAAGATGCATGCTTGCCCTCCTTGATGAAATCCAAAATGATCTCCTTCAGGTCTTGAATCTTGTGAAGCAAGCATTGTATCATGATAACATTACTTTAACTTCGCGCATAATATCCTTGTTTTCTGGTCCCCATGGGATTTTCTTTCCCGCATCACTCTCACTTGGACGAGAGACGATGTCCCAATTGGAGGGTATGTGCAAACAAGGCGTACCTCAACTCCATAACCGTGAACCAAATTATGAAAAGGGTTCCTTTGTAACCTATGCGAGGGTTTCTTTGAGATAGAACCCTCTAATGCCTTGAAATATGAGTGAATTCTCACCATCTTTAAGGTCCTGGATGTGATGGGGTAGTGGAGATGCTGGCCAGAGTCTCTCGGTCAGCCTCCGGTGCTTGAGCTTCTACAGAGTTCCATGATTCTTCCTCCAACTTAACGTCCTCCATCAGCTCCCTCTCAATCTCCTCCTTCAACTTTTGAGCATACCCTTCAGCGTTGTTGGAGGAGTAAAAATACATGATGAACTTGACCTCGAGACCTGGCAGAACTCAAAACAAAACAGGAGGAAAACTTGTGATACAGAGGTGAGACCGTCTTGGGGATTTTATAGGAAATTTTACCTTGCAGGACAAGCATACGGGAATAAAGCAGAGTGAGGGGCACGAGGCCCCCACATGGACAGGTGGCGCGCCCCGGGAGGGGGGGTGCCCGCTGTCCTATCCACATTGGCCTCTCGGGCACCGCCTCAACTGTTCCTTTTCCCCAAAAATCATTAAAATATTCCAAAATGATGAAAATAATTTTGATGGAAATTTTAGAGTCAGTCTACGTACTCTATCACATACCTATTCCTTTTTCAGAATTCTGGAGTCTTCCAGAAGGTTTCTTGTATGTATTCCTCCGGTGCAATTACTTGAATAACGTCAGAATCAATGTTAATGGGATTACTGTTGGGGAACGTAGTAATTTCAAAAAAATTCCTACGCACACGCAAGATCATGGTGATGCATAGCAACAAGAGGGGAGAGTGTAGTCCACGTACCCTCGTAGACCGACAGCGGAAGCATTATGACAACGCGGTTGATGTAGTCGTACGTCTTCACGGCCCGACCGATCAAGCACCGAAACTACGACGCCTCCGAGTTCTAGCACACGTTCAACTCGATGACGATCCCCGGACTCCGATCCAGCAAAGTGTCGGGGAAGAGTTCCGTCAGCACGACGGCGTGGTGACGATCTTGATGTTCTACTGTCGCAGGGCTTCGCCTAAGCACCACTACAATATTATCGAGGACTATGGTGGAGGGGGGCACCGCACACGGCTAAGAGAACGATCTTGAAGATCAACTAGTGTGTCTAGAGGTGCCCCCCTGCCCCCATATATAAAGGAGCAAGGGGGGAGGCCGGCCGGCCCTTGGGGCGCGCCAAGGAGGAGGAGTCCTCCTCCTAGTAGGAGTAGGACTACCCTCTTTCCTACTCCTACTAGGAGGGGGGAAGGAAGGGGGAGAGGGAGAAGGAAAGGGGGGCGCCCCCCCCCTCTCCTAGTCCAATTCGGACTAGAGGGGAAGGGGGTGCGCGGCCCACCCTGGCCGCCCCTCTCTCTCCACTAGGGCCCATAAAGCCCATTACTTCTCCCGGGGGGTTTCCGGTAACCCTCCGGCACTCCGGTTTTCTCCGAAATCACCCGGAACACTTCCGGTGTCCGAATATAGCCGTCCAATATATCAATCTTTATGTATCGACCATTTCGAGACTCCTCTTCATGTCCGTGATCACATCTGGGACTCCGAACAAACTTCGGTACATCAAAATATATAAACTCATAATGAAACTGTCATCGTAACGTTAAGCGTGCGGACCCTATGGGTTCGAGAACAATGTAGACATGACCGAGACATGTCTCCAGTCAATAACCAATAGCGGAACCTGGATGCTCATATTGGCTCCCACATATTCTACGAAGATCTTTTATCGGTCAGATCGCATAACAACATACTTTGTTCCCTTTGTCATCGGTATGTTACTTGCCAGAGATTCGATCGTCGATATATCAATACCTAGTTCAATCTCGTTACCAGCAAGTCTCTTTAATCGTTTCGTAATACATCATCTCGCAACTAACTCATTAGTTGCAATGCTTGCAAGGCTTATGTGATGTGCATTACCGAGAGGGCCCAGAGATACCTCTCCGACAATCGGAGTGACAAATCCTAATCTCGAAATACGCCAACCCAACATGTACCTTTGGAGGCACCTGTAGAGCTCCTTTATAATCACCCAGTTACGTTGTGACGTTTGGTAGCACACAAAGTGTTCCTGCGGCAAACGGGAGTTGCATAATCTCATAGTCATAGGAACATGTATAAGTCATGAAGAAAGCAACAGCAACATACTAAACGAGCGGGTGCTAAGCTAATGGAATGGGTCATGTCAATCACATCATTCTCCTAATGATGTGATCCCGTTAATCAAATGACAACACATGTCTATGGTTAGGAAACATAACCATCTTTGATTAACGAGCTAGTCAAGTAGAGGCACACTAGTGACGTTTAGTTTGTCTATGTATTCACACAAGTATTATGTTTCCGGATAATACAATTCTAGCATGAATAATAAACATTTATCATGGTATAAGGAAATAAATAATAAATTTATTATTGCCTCTGGGGCATATTTCTTCAGTCTCCCACTTGCACTAGAGTCAATAATCTAGATTTACACAGTAATGATTCTAACACCCATGGAGCTTTAGTGCTGATCATGTTTTGCTCGTGGAAGAGGCTTAGTCAACGGGTCTGCTACATTCAGATCCGTATGTATCTTGCAAATCTCTATGTCTCCCACCTGGACTAGATCCCGGATGGAATTGAAGCGTCTCTTGATGTGTTTGGTTCTCTTGTGAAATCTGGATTCCTTTGCCAAGGCAATTGCACCAGTATTGTCACAAAAGATTTTCATTGGACCCGATGCACTAGGTATGACACCTAGATCGGATATGAACTCCTTCATCCAGACTCCTTCGTTTGCTGCTTCTGAAGCATCCATGTACTCCGCTTCACATGTAGATCCCGCCACAACGCTTTGTTTAGAACCGCACCAACTGACAGCTCCACCGTTTAATGTAAACACGTATCCGGTTTGCGATTTAGAATCGTCCGGATCAGTGTCAAAGCTTGCATCAACGTAACCATTTACGATGAGCTCTTTGTCACCTCCATATATGAGAAACATATCCTTAGTCCTTTTCAGGTATTTCAAGATGTTTTTTACCGCTGTCCAGTGATCCACTCCTGGATTACTTTGGTACCTCCCTGCTAGACTTATAGCAAGACATACATTAGGTCTGGTACACAACATTGCATACATGATAGAGCCTATGGCTGAAGCATAGGGAACATCTTTCATTTTCTCTCTATCTTCTACAGTGGTCGAGCATTGAGTCTTACTCAATTTCACACCTTGTAACACAGGCAAGAATCCTTTCTTTGCTTGATCCATTTTGAACTTATTCAAAATTTTGTCAAGGTATGTGCTTTGTGAAAGTCCAATTAAGCATCTTGATCTATCTCTATAGATCTTAATGCCCAATATGTAAGCAGCTTCACCGACATCTTTCATTGAAAAACTCTTATTCAAGTATCCCTTTATGCTATCCAGAAATTATATATCATTTCCGATTAGTGATATGTCATCTACATATAATATCAGAAATGCTACAGAGCTCCCACTCACTTTCTTGTAAATACAGGCTTCTCCAAAAGTCTGTACAAAACCAAATGCTTTGATCACATTATCAAAGCGTTTATTCCAACTCCGAGAGGCTTGCACCAGTCCATAAATGGATCGCTGGAGCTTGCACACTTTGTTAGCTCCTTTTGGATCGACAAAACCTTCCGGCTGCATCATATACAACTCTTCTTCCAGAAATCCATTCAGGAATGCAGTTTTGACATCCATATGCCAAATTTCATAATCATAAAATGCGGCAATTGCTAACATGATTCGGACAGACTTAAGCATCGCTACGGGTGAGAAGGTCTCATCATAGTCAATCCCTTGAACTTGTCGAAAACCTTTTGCGACAAGTCGAGATTTGTAGACAGTAACATTACCGTCAGCGTCAGTCTTCTTCTTGAAGATCCATTTATTCTCAATTGCTTGCCGATCTTTGGGAAAGTCAACCAAAGTCCATACTTTGTTCTCATACATGGATCCCATCTCAGATTTCATGGCTTCAAGCCATTTTGTGGAATCTGGGCTCACCATCACTTCTTCATAGTTCGTAGGTTCATCATGATCTAGTAGCATGACTTCCATAACAGGATTACCGTGCCACTCTGGTGCGGATCTTACTCTGGTTGATCTATGAGGTTCAATAGTAACTTGTTCTGAAGTTTCATGATCATCATCATTAGCTTCCTCACTAATTGGTGTAGGTGTCACAGAAACCAGTTTCTGTCATGTACTACTTTCCAATAAGGGAGCAGGTACAGTTACCTCATCAAGTTCTACTTTCCTCCCACTCACTTCTTTCGATAGAAACTCCTTCTCTAGAAAGTTTCTGAATTTAGCAACAAAAGTCTTGTCTTCGGATCTGTGATGGAAGGTGTATCCAATAGTTTCTTTTGGATATCCTATGAAGACACATTTATCTGATTTGGGTTCGAGCTTATCAGGTTGAAGCTTTTTCACATAAGCATCGCAGCCCCAAACTTCCAGAAATGACAACTTTGGTTTCTTGCCAAACCATAGTTCATAAGGCGTCGTCTCAACGGATTTTGATGGTGCCCTATTTAACGTGAATGCGGCCGTCTCTAAAGCATAACCCCAAAACGATAACGATAAATCAGTAAGAGACATCATAGATCGCACCATGTCTAGTAAAGTACGATTACGATGTTCGGACACACCATTACGTTGTGGTGTTCCGGGTGGCGTGAGTTGTGAAACTATTCCGCATTGTTTCAAATGTACACCAAACTCGTAACTCAAATATTCTCCTCCATGATCAGATCGTAGGAATTTTATTTTCTTGTTATGATGATTTTCAACTTCACTCTGAAATTCTTTGAACTTTTCAAATGTTTCAGACTTATGTTTCAATAAGTAGATATACCCATATCTACTTAAGTCATCTGTGAAGGTGAGAAAATAACGATATCCGCCACGAGCCTCAACATTCATCGGACCTCATACATCTGTATGTATGATTTCCAATAAATCTGTTGCTCTCTTCATAGTATCGAAGAACGGTGTTTTGGTCATCTTGCCAATAAGGCACGGTTCGCAAGTACCAAGTGATTCATAATCAAGTGGTTCCAAAAGTCCATCAGTATGGAGTTTCTTCATGCGCTTTACACCGATATGACCTAAACGGCAGTGCCACAAATAAGTTACACTATCATTATCAACTCTGCATCTTTTGGCTTCAACATTATGAATATGTGTGTCACTACTATCAAGATTTAATAAGAATAGACCACTCTTCAAGGGTGCATGACCATAAAAGATATTACTCATATAAATAGAACAACCATTATTCTCTGATTTAAATGAATAACCGTCTCGCATCAAACAAGATCCAGATATAATGTTCATGCTCAACACTGGCACCAAATAACAATTATTTAGGTCTAATACTAATCCCGAAGGTAGATGTAGAGGTAGCGTGCCGACCGCGATCACATCGACTTTGGAACCATTTCCCACGCGCATCGTCACCCCGTCCTTAGCCAATATTCGCTTAATCCGTAGTCCCTGTTTCGAGTTGCAAATATTAGCAACAGAACCAGTATCAAATACCCAGGTGCTACTGCGAGCATTAGTAAGGTATACATCAATAACATGTATATCATATATACCTTTGTTCACCTTGCCATCCTTCTTATCCGCCAAATACTTGGGGCAGTTCCGCTTCCAGTGACCAGTCTGCTTGCAGTAGAAGCACTCAGTTTCAGGCTTAGGTCCAGATTTGGGTTTCTTCTCCTAAGCAACAACTTGCTTGTTGTTCTTTTTAAAGTTCCCCTTCTTTTTCCCTTTGCCCTTTTTCTTGAAACTAGTGGTCTTGTTGACCATCAACACTTGATGTTCCTTCTTGATTTCTACCTCCGCAGCTTTCAGCATTGCGAAGAGCTCGGGAATTGTCTTAACCATCCCTTGCATATTATAGTTCATCAAGAAGCTCTTGTAGCTAGGTGGAAGTGATTGGATAATTCTGTCAATGACGCAATCATCTGGAAGATTAACTCCCAATTGAATCAAGTGATTATTATACCCAGACATTTTGAGTATATGCTCACTGACAGAACTGTTCTCCTCCATCTTGCAGCTATAGAACTTATTGGAGACTTCATATCTCTCAATCCGGGCATTTGCTTGAAATATTAACTTCAACTCCTGGAACATTTCATATGCTCCATGACGTTCAAAACATCATTGAAGTCCCGATTCTAAGCCGTAAAGCATGGCACACTGAACTATTGAGTAGTCATCAGCTTTACTCTGCCAGACGTTCATAACATCTGGTGTTGCTCCAGCAGCAGGCCTGGCACCCAGCGGTGCTTCCAGGACGTAATTCTTCTGTGCAGCAATGAGAATAATCCTCAAGTTATGGACCCAGTCCGTGTAATTGCTACCATCATCTTTCAACTTTGCTTTCTCAAGGAACGCATTAAAATTCAACGGAACAACAACATGGGCCATCTATCTACAATCAAACATAAACAAGCAAGATACTATCAGGTACTAAGTTCATGATAAATTTAAGTTCAATTAATCATATTACTAAAGAACTCCCACTTAGATAGACATCCCTCCAATCCTCTAAGTGATCACGTGATCCAAATCAACTAAACCATGTCCGATCATCACGTGAGATGGAGTAGTTTCATTGGTGAACATCACTATGTTGATCATATCTACTATATGATTCACGCTCGACCTTTCGGTCTCCGTGTTCCGAGGCCATATCTGTATATGCTTGGCTCGTCAAGTATAACCTGAGTATTCCGCGTGTGCAACTATTTTGCACCCGTTGTATTTGAACATAGAGTCTATCACACCCGATCATCACGTGGTGTCTCAGCACGAAGAACTTTTGCAACGGTGCATACTCAGGGAGAACACTTCTTGATAATTAGTGAGAGATCATCTTAAAATGCTACCATCAATCAAAGCAAGATAAGATGCATAAAAGACAAACATCACATGCAATCAATATAAGTGATATGATATGGCCATCATCATCTTGTGCTTGCGATCTCCATCTTCGAAGCACCGTCATGATCACCATCGTCACCGGCGCGACACCTTGATCTCCATCGTAGCATCGTTGTCGTCTTGCCAATCTTATGCTTCTACGACTATCCCTACCGCTTAGTAATAAAGTAAAGCATTACAGGGCGATTGCATTGCATACAATAAAGCGACAACCATATGGCTCCTGCCAGTTGCCGATAACTCGGTTACAAAACATGATCATCTCATACAATAAAATTTAGCATCATGTCTTGACCATATCACATCACAACATGCCCTGCAAAAACAAGTTAGACGTCCTCTACTTTGTTTGTTGCAAGTTTTACGTGGCTGCTACGGGCTTAAGCAAGAACCAATCTTAACTACGCATCAAAAACGACAATGATAGTTTGTCAAGTTGGTGCTGTTTTAACCTTCGCAGGGACCGGGCGTAGCCACACTCGGTTCAACTAAAGTTGGAGAAACTGACACCCGCCAGCCACCTGTGTGCAAAGCACGTCGGTAGAACCAGTCTCGCGTAAGCGTACGCGTAATATCGGTCCGGGCCGCTTCATCCAACAATACCGCCGAACCAAAGTATGACATACTGGTAAGCAGTATGACTTATATCGCCCATAACTCACTTGTGTTCTACTCGTGCACAACATCAACGCAAAAAACCTGGCTCTGATACCACTGTTGGGGAACGTAGTAATTTCAAAAAAATTCCTACGCACACGCAAGATCATGGTGATGCATAGCAACGAGAGGGAAGAGTGTAGTCTACGTACCCTCGTAGACCGACAGCGGAAGCGTTATGACAACGCGGTTGATGTAGTCGTACGTCTTCACGGCCCGACCAATCAAGCACCGAAACTACGGCACCTCCGAGTTCTAGCACACGTTCAGCTTGATGACGATCCCCGGACTCCGATCCAGCAAAGTGTCGGGGAAAAGTTCCGTCAGCACGACGGCGTGGTGACGATCTTGATGTTCTACTGTCGCAGGGCTTCGCCTAAGCACCACTATAATATTATCAAGGACTACGATGGAGGGGGGCACCGCACACGGCTAAGAGAACGATCTTGAAGATCAACTTGTGTGTCTAGAGGTGCCCCTGCCCCCGTATATAAAGGAGCAAGGGGGAGGCCGGCCGGCCCTTGGGGCGCACCAAGGAGGAGGAGTCCTCCTCCTAGTAGGAGTAGGACTCCCCTCTTTCCTACTCCTACTGGGAGGGGGAAAGGAAGGGGGAGAGGGAGAAGGAAAGGGGGCGCCGCCCCCCTCTCCTAGTCCAATTCGGACCAGAGGGGAAGGGGGCACGCGGCCCACCCTGGCCGCCCCTCTCTCTCTCCACTAGGGCCCATAAAGCCCATTACTTCTCCCGGGGGGTTTCCGGTAACCCTCCGGCACTCCGGTTTTCTCCGAAATCACCCGGAACACTTGCGGTGTCCGAATATAGCCGTCCAATATATCAATCTTTATGTCTCGACCATTTCGAGACTCCTCGTCATGTCCGTGATAACATCCGGGACTCCGAACAAACTTCGGTACATCAAAATATATAAACTCATAATGAAACTGTCATCGTAACGTTAAGCGTGCGGACCCTACGGGTTCGAGAACAATGTAGACATGACCGAGACATGTCTCCGGTCAATAACCAATAGCGAAACCTGTATGCTCATATTGGCTCCCACATATTCTACGAAGATCTTTTATCGGTCAGACCGCATAACAACATACTTTGTTCCCTTTGTCATCGGTATGTTACTTGCCCGAGATTCGATCGTCGGTATCTCAATACCTAGTTCAATCTCGTTACCGGCAAGTCTCTTTACTCGTTTCGTAATACATCATCTCGCAACTAACTCATTAGTTGCAATGCTTATGTGATGTGCATTACCGAGAGGGCCTAGAGATACCTCTCCGACAATCGGAGTGACAAATCCTAATCTCGAAATACGCCAACCCAACATATACCTTTGGAGAGACGTGTAGAGCTCCTTTATAATCACCCAGTTACGTTGTGACGTTTGGTAGCACATAAAGTGTTCCTCCGGCAAACGGGAGTTGCATAATCTCATAGTCATAGGAACATGTATAAGTCATGAAGAAAGCAACAGCAACATACTAAACGATCGGGTGCTAAGCTAATGGAATGTGTCATGTCAATCACATCATTCTCCTAATGATATGATCTCGTTAATCAAATGACAACACATGTCTATGGTTAGGAAACATAACCATCTTTGATTAACGAGCTAGTCAAGTAGAGGCACACTAGTGACGTTTAGTTTGTCTATGTATTCACACAAGTATTATGTTTCCGGATAATACAATTCTAGCATGAATAATAAACATTTATCATGATATAAGGAAATAAATAATAACTTTATTATTGCCTCTAGGGCATATTTCCTTCAATTACCTGCAATATAATGTTCAAGTCTTTGTCCATTAACGACTCTCAGTTTATTTCATTCAACGTTATTTATATTGATAGCTTCAGAATAGAAAACTTCTTCGATGATATATATGAGCCTTCCCATTTGAAAATGGCGAGAAAATTGAAAATTAGTGAACCATTTCAATTTTGTGAACACTACTCAAATCCACGAACTTGTTTTCAAATATGTGATTTTTTTGAATTAGTGAACATTTCTCTTTTTTGCTTTTTCAAATCCATGAACATTTTTTCTATATGCGAATTATTTTTTGAATTAGTGAACATTTCTCTTTTTTGTTTTTTCAAATCCATGAACATTTTTTCTATATGTGAATTATTTTTTGAATTAGTGAACTGTTTGAAAATATGGGAACATTTTTAAATTCACAAACATTTGTTGAATTGGCAAACATCAAATTCATGAATATTTTTGAATTCACAAATATTTTTTTAGTACATGACTTTTTTGAATCCATGGACATTTTTCTATTCTGCGTGATTTTTTCAAAATTATGAACATTTTTCAAATATACAAACATTTTTAGATTTGCGAACATTTTGTCAATCCGCGAACATCTTTTCTATTTTGCGTGAACTTTTCAATTCATGAATATTTTTAAGTTCACAGACATTTATTTTTTAGTTTGTCTTTTCTTGAATCCGTGAATATTTTTGAATTCACGAACATTTTTTATGATTTTTAATGAAACCGGTAAAACCATGAGAGAGGGCCAGGAAAAAAAAAGATAGACAGGTGAAAGAAGGTTAAAAAACAAGAATGTTCCCAAAATTAGAAAGGACCAAAAGAGTAAAAACCGAAGTAAAAAAACCAGATAATTTTGTTTTAGCGAGCAGTGCAAGGCTTGTGTGCGAGCCGTGGCTGCCTTTTTTTTTAGCATCAGTATAAACACAAGCGCTCATATATACGCGCATACACTTATCCCTATGAACGCACACACGCATACCCTACGTGGCTGCCTTTTTTTTAAGCATCAGTATAAACACAAGCGCTCATATAGACGCGCATAGACTTATCCCTATGAACACACACGCACACCCTACGTCTTCTCTCACTGAAAGCGCATCGCCGGAAATCATGAAATAAATCCAGGAATAATGCAAGCACCAAGATTTAAATCCTAATGAGTTGGGAATACCATCGTCCACTTAACCAACTCTACCGCGAGAAATCCAAAACCATTCTAGCGGTCGCGCGCGGTTCCGGCCTTTCCGTTCCCGCCCCGTATCTTTTCGCCAGGAACAGCGATCCGCGCCGAAACGCATCCCGCCCGTCCACAGAAAACAGCGCCGAACGCATCGCACGGTTCCACGTCAGAGCGATCCGGGGCACCCACCCTTCCACCAATCAGCGCCCACCTCCCCCTCTGTATAAACCCAGCAGCCCCGCTCCACCTTTCGTCTCATCTCCTTCCAAACAAATTCCCCACCTTCTTCCAGTTCCAGCACTCACAACCCACCAAGGAGGAGAATCCCCAATCCCGATCAGCCTCAGCAGCGATGGCCCCCAAGGCGGAGAAGAAGCCGGCGGCGAAGAAGCCCGCGGAGGAGGAGCCGACGACGGAGAAGGCCGAGAAGGCCCCGGCGGCGAAGAAGCCCAAGGCCGAGAAGCGGCTGCCGGCGGGCAAGACCGCCTCCAAGGAGGGCGGCGAGAAGAGGGGCCGGAAGAAGGGCAAGAAGAGCGTCGAGACCTACAAGATCTACATCTTCAAGGTGCTCAAGCAGGTGCACCCCGACATCGGCATCTCCTCCAAGGCCATGTCCATCATGAACTCCTTCATCAACGACATCTTCGAGAAGCTCGCCGGCGAGGCTGCCAAGCTCGCCCGCTACAACAAGAAGCCCACCATCACCTCCCGGGAGATCCAGACCTCCGTCCGCCTCGTCCTCCCCGGCGAGCTCGCCAAGCACGCCGTCTCCGAGGGCACCAAGGCCGTCACCAAGTTCACCTCCTCTTAGATTGCCATGTTTACATCTCAGAAACTGTAGTTGGCTGCCGTGTATCTAAAACTAGTGTTTATTGCTCAATGGAAATTGGTGGAATGCTGTTAGTTTTTCGTTCGATTGCTGATGTTGCCGTGCCATGTACTGATCTGAAATAGTAAACGATGTGGTGCGCATATTTTGGGAGGAACCCTCGGTTCTGATTTCTGAATTTGTTGCTCGTTTGATGCATGGCCTAGCTTTCTGACCGAACTGTGTTATGTGACTGTAAGTGATGTATGTTTTCTTTTGGAGACTTGGAGAAATGTCATGTGGTAATTTGGCTGAAGAAACCAGGTCGGCTATCCCATTTGTTCGACATTTCTCAGAATCAGCTCCATTGCGTGGAGCTCAATTGAGGATCTGTACACTGTAGCTCTTGGTGGTTGGGACACGCTTCTCTTGCAGGTTGTTCCCAAAGACAAGTACCTGATGAATTTGTACCAAGATCGGACTGAGATCCGGTGCCTTGGCACACACAAGGCACGGATAAACAGTATCGTGCCTTGAGGGCATCTCCTGGCTGTTGGATCTACAAGCGACGGTCCGATGAACATCAAGAGTCACCGCTACAGGATAATCGCTACAGGACCAACACACTGTAGCGCGGGGTACTGTTCACTGAAATCTGGAACCTTGATTTCCGATCTAACGGCTGAAAGCTCAAGGCACGATACTGTTCATCCGTGCCCTGTGTGTGCCAAGGCACTGGATCTCAGTCGACCAAGATCTTTGGAGATAAACCAGCTACCAGATATTGTGAAAAAATAACAACGAAGGAGACATATTGGTAATCTTTATGACATCAAGATGCCAAATCTCTTTAAGAAAATACTATCATTGCAAGTACATACAAGGGCAACAACTGTGTGAACATCTACAACTTCTTGAATCATGAAGGAGACGTATTGGTAATACTGCAGCAATTCAGAGATCGTTTGACTTCGTGACTGGCTGGTTAGTTCTTCGTTTTCCCCTTTCAGGTTACCTTCATGATTTTGGTGGTTTGATATTTTTGCCGCAGGGGTATGGAGGCTATCCTGAAACCATCAAGAAGAAATCCCGGCTCCTGTTTCCAATCATATACCGAAGAGCAGTTTAAGTCAATCTGTGGGAGCACTGGTTTCATTCTTAGAAACTGCTACATATTTCTGCGCGTCGAAGATATATGGAGGTTGAACAAGCATGGTTTTCAAGATACAATGCCGATCTTTTATCATACTGTACCTGCCATGTAATAGGATGCTAATACCCTGTATTGACATTCAGGACAAGATAACCCATCAAAGGTTGTATTTCTTTTTCATAGTTGAGATAGGCGATGTTTTTCCTTCTTCAACTAAAAGTAAGTTTATGGTACAAGAGACAATTCAACTATACAATTCATTGTTTTAAGCAGGCAGGCAGTGAATAGCTAATCACCATGAATAACCTACTACTCCCTCTGTAAACTAATATAAGAGCGTTTAGATCACTACTTCAGTATTCTAACGCTCTTATATTAGTTTACGGAGGGAGTAAATTGCAAATTATTTCAGTTACTTTGTTGGAGAATCCAGAAATTGATATGGGTGTATTGTAGAAACTAAAGATTCAGCTAAAATGCTATACTAATTTGTCAACATTCTAGGTAAGCAAATCTGCAGGAAGCCACGGCATGCTGATAATTTGGAGCAGAGCGCTCCATCCTTGTCCTCCTGGACACGCCTTTTTTCTTCACCACAGGTATATCTTTCCTGAAATGTGAAACCCTTACAGAATTAAATATCACTGATGTAAGTTGTAACCCACTGCCTTAAAGATTGCAAAAGATTTAACAGGCTAAGTACACACATGCTGATCAACTATAGTAGCCTACCAGGGAAAGTACATATATCAAGCGCCTGTGCTACTGCACACCTACTTAGACTCTCCCTATAAGTCAAAAGCTTCAGTTACTAAAACAAAATAATATAAAATATATGTTTCTTTTCTACAGATTCCAGGTATCAGATAAGTTAGGTAGCAATTTACACTAGTTTAATCATCCAAACAACAAGTCTTCTCCCGTGGCCTTTACGTTCCCTAGCAATATCTCAATGCTAGCCAACTTAGCTTGACAATGTGTTGTAGGGTGTGAGTTACAGGAGTGTTGTAGGGTGTGAGTTGCAAAACAGGGAAGTGTGAAGGGTCAAAATGTAAATGGAAGGTGTATATACTGTGAGGAGGAATGGATCGATGGTTGAGGTTCTTCCAGAAATCTCTCATCTTTTCTCCCCCCTTCCCCTGTAGCTTTGCTGGAGAAGTGAGATCAACCAAAAGGCCAGACAAAATGGTGTCAGAGCAGGAGGTGGAGGCGCTGTTTGACCCTCGCCGGTGTTGAATCGGCTGCTGGTGGTGAACTGGAGCGGGGAGAAGAGGAGGCTGCCGCCAGGAGTGTGGGGCGGCGCAGCCGCTCGGAGTTGAAGCCAGTGGTGGTGCGACCTGGGAGTGAGGCCCCTCTTTGTGGCGCGTGCAGGAGCTGCAGGCTGGGAGAGCTGGGTGTAGCAGCAGGAGGCGGAAGTGTGGCTGCTTGAAATCTGAAGCAGCGGCAGAGGGGATCCAAAGTGACAGATTAAGGGTGTGTTGCCTGAATCTGAATCTGTTTGTGGGTTGTTTCTGCTGTGAGTGGAAAGAAGAACAGAGCAATATACCAAGGAGAGGTGTGCCAGGATGGCTGATGGTGCTCCAACAGGTGTCACGGCAGGAGAGCTTGCAGCGGTGTTGAGAGCCATGGACGAGAAGTACAGATTGCTGTTTGAGACTATTGGGAAGCAAGGAGAGAGTTCGAAGTTAGAGGCAGAGGTCAAGGAAGATATCCATCCATTGCAGATGCCCCTGGTGAAGTTAGAAGGATCTGAAACCTATGCAAGTTGGGCAGAGCATGCGGAGACTATTCTTGTGTCAAGAAGGCTAGAGGGCTATATTCTTGGGGCAATTGAAAAACCAGCAGATGAGAACTCTAAGGAAGGTCAAAAGTGAAAGATGACCAACGCATTAGTGAGAGCATGGCTGTTGAGTTCAGTTTCACCTAAAATTGCTAAACAAGTGGAAAGGATTAAGGAAGCATCAGAAATTTGGCGGCTGCTGAAAGGCACATATTCTGGAGTCGGCAATGAGATGCTTGCTTGTAGAATTCAGAGGGAGTTGCAAGGGTTGAGTCAGGGTGATAAATCAGTTGTGGAGTATGTGTCTGAGTTGAAGAGATTGTGGAGTGACATTGACTATTTTGACCCAGTTGAGATGGAGTGTGGCAAGTGTATTGAGAAATTTAACAAATGGACTGAAAGGAGACGTGTAAGGGACTTCCTAAATGGACTTCATCCTAAGTTTGAAAACAGGAGGGCTGCACTCTATGGTAGTGGAAAGCTGCCTACACTCGAGCAGGCAATCTCAGCTATCATCAGTGAGGAAACTAGGTTGAAATTAGAGGCAGCCAGTTCCGTGACACAAGGCATCATGCATCGGCGATCAGCACTCTATGCAACAGAGGGTGGAAATTATCAAAAGCCGGTATCAAACATAGTGGAAAGGAAATGCTTTGAGTGTGGTGAACCAGGACATTTGAGGTCTTCATGCCCTGAATTAATGGGAGCAGGTAGAGGAAGAGGGCAGGACTGGCGGGGAAGAGGGCGTGGTCGTGGGTTTGAAGGACGAGGTGGCCGCGGGCGAGGAACACGCCCTACTGGTAGAGCGAACACATCTCTAATCTCTGAAAATACCACTCAAACCATGAGCGTTCACATGACTGCTGAGGATTGGGAGAAGTGGTGTCAATTCAAGGAGCTACATTTAGGTGACAAGTCAACCGCTGAAGCACCTGCAACATCTGCCTCTACGGCCTCTGCAAATTTCGGTGGTAACAACTCTCGCACTATGAAATATAAATCCATCAATGCACCATGGCTATTAGATTCAGGTGCATCTAGACATATGGCTGGCTCCTACAAAAGCTTTATTGATTATACTCCTGAGATACAAAGGCAAAGCGTTAAATTAGCTGATGGCTCCTCCCAAACCATTATGGGATCAGGAACAATTGTGTGCAGCAATGATATATCTTTGTCCTCTGTTTTGCATGTTCCCTCATTCCCAATAAATTTACTATCCATCAGTTGCATTACAAAAGAGCTAAATTGTGTTGCCATCTTCTTTCCATCATGGTGCTTGTTTCAGGAACTTGGGACTGGAAGAAGACTTGGGACAGGGAGCATGCATGATGGGTTGTATTATCTGGATAATAATATGTCTCCTGCGGTAGTAGCAGCTGCTATACCTCTTTCACCACTTGAAGAATTTCTTCTCCACCACCGCAGGCTAGGACATATGTCTTTTGTCACTCTCGGTCAACTTTATCCTGATCTCTATAAGAAAGTTAGCAAGGGGTGTCTAGTATGTGATGCTTGTCAATATGGCAAACAGACACGTAGCTCTTACACATCATCTGATAATAGAAGTGACACACCACTTCAAGTTATACATTCTGATGTGTGGGGTCCTAGTGGTGTTTCATCTTTAAATGGTTATCGGTCGTTTGTTACCTTTATTGACTGTTGTACTAGAGTCACTTGGGTTTATGTGTTGAGGAACAAGAATGATGTGTTCGAATGCTTTGTTGATTTCCACAATATGATCAGAACACAATATAATGCATGTATGAAAATATTTCGCACTGACAATGGCACGGAGTATGTGAACAAGGAATTTGATGAGTACTTTTCAAGTTTTGGGATTATTTATCAGACAACTTGTCCAGGTACTTCGGAGCAGAATGGTTTGGCAGAGAGGAAGAATAGACATCTTCTAGAAATCACTCGTTGCATAATGACATCTATGAATGTTCCTAAGTTTTTGTGGGGTGAGGCCATAATGACAGCTGCCTACTTAATGAATAGAATGCCATCCAGGGTACTTGGTTATAAAACACCAATGGAGTGTCTTACAGGTGAAACAAAATATGTAGTTCCTCCTAAGGTCTTTGGTTGTGTTTGTTTTGTGAAGGATTATAGACCATCGGTTGGCAAACTAGATCCAAAGGCATTAAAGTGTGTATTTGTAGGCTATTCCGGTACACAGAAGGGTTATAGATGTTGGTGTCCATCTGAGAGGAGAATGTTTGTGAGTATGGATGTGGTATTTAGAGAGCAAGAACCATTTTATGGTGAGCCAACAGATTTAACCGATGTGTTCCCTGATTTGTTTACTAATGAAACTTCTAGTGTGAATTGTGAGAAAGAAGAAGATGATGAAACATCAGGAAAGATGATAATTGGGGTAATTCCAGCAGAAACAAGACAAGAACAAAGACAGGGGGAGCCGTATGATACATCGAATGAAGCACTCCGGTGGCCAAGACCAAATGAGGAAAGGGAGATTCAGGTGTATACACGAAGACAACGTACCACAGAGGAGCAAATGCAAGTGCTGGAACCCGAACCAGAGGCTTATGGACAACACCGGGAGCAAGAGCAGGAGGCTGACCACCAGGATGATACGCAAGGTCAAACTAATGACACCAGATCTTCCTCGGACAGTGGTAACATCTCTTCTCAATATCATGACCTTGATGTTCCGATAGCTCACAGAAAGCAGCCACGGTCTAATGCCAGAAAATTGCCCTCTAAATTGGATCCTTATATGGTCTCCAACTATGTCTCGTATGATATTGTCGGTCCTTCTTACAAGTCTTTTATCGCAGCACTGGATGCTGCAGAACCTTTGCCACGGGATTGGCAGGAGGCAAAATTAAACCCAAAGTGGAGGGCAGCTATGCTGGAGGAGATGGCTGCTCTCGACAAGAATAATACATGGGTAGTTACACCACTTCCCAATAACAAGAAGGTAGTAGGATGCAAATGGGTGTTCACCATAAAACATACACCAGAAGGCAAAGTAGAGAGATACAAGGCAAGACTTGTGGCGAAAGGTTATAGCCAAACGTATGGGCTGGACTATGATGAAACCTTCGCCCCGGTTGCAAAGATGAACACCATTAGAGCTTTAATCTCGGTGGCAGCGAATAACAAGTGGAAGTTGTTCCAACTAGATGTGAAGAATGCATTCCTTCATGGAGATCTACAGGAAGAAGTTTATATGGAGATTCCACCAGGGTTTAATGGGCCTGAGACAGAGGGTAAAGTGTGCAGATTGAAGAAATCACTTTATGGACTTAAACAGTCACCAAGGGCTTGGTTTGGAAGATTTTGCAAAGAAGTCTGCTCCTTGGGCTTTAAACAGAGCAATGCCGACCACAGCCTTTTCTTTAAGCATCACCAAAACAAAACTGTCATATTGGTGGTATATGTTGATGACATTGTGATTACAGGTAATGATGATGAGGAGATAAGGAATGTGAAGAAGATGTTGGCGAAGTCATTTGAGGTCAAAGACCTCGGGTTTCTTCACTTCTTCTTGGGAATCGAAGTAGCTTATGGGGCTGAAGGTATCTATCTCTCTCAAAGAAAATATGTGCTTGATCTTCTCACTGAAACTGGGATGCTTGAAAGTAAACCTGCTGCCACACCAATTGAAATGAACCTTCGTATTACAGCAAATTCAGGAGAACCTGTTGATAGGGGGAGATATCAGAGACTTGTAGGGCGTTTAATTTATCTATCCCACACTAGACCAGACATTGCATATGCAGTTAGTCTGGTGAGTAGATATATGCATGATCCTCGATCAAGTCATCTAGATGCAGTAAATAGAATTTTGAGATACCTCAAAGGGTGTCCTGGAAAAGGAATTCTTCTTTCATATCATGGTCATCTAGAAGTTGAGGGATACACAGACGCTGATTGGGCTGGGTGCCTGGATGATAGGAGATCCACTTCAGGTTATTGCATCTTTGTGGGAGGAAATTTAGTCAGTTGGAGGAGTAAGAAGCAAAGTGTTGTCGCCAGGTCCACAGCAGAAGCAGAATTGCGATCCATGGCTGCGGGCCTATGTGAGTTGTTGTGGCTTCGATTATTGTTAACTGAACTTCGGTTGTTCAAAGGAGGACCACTTAAACTTCATTGTGATAATCAGGCCGCAATTAACATCATAAACAATCCGGTTCACCATGATAGAACAAAACATATCGAAATTGATAGGCATTTTATTAAGGAGAAACTTGACGAGGGAGTACTTGAAGTAGGCTTTGTTAAAAGTGGGGATCAACTTGCTGATGCATTAACAAAGGGTGTGAGTGTTGTATCATTCTCAAAATTGTGTGACAAGATGGGGCTCTTAGACGTTTTCGCCCCATCTTGAGGGGGAGTGTTGTAGGGTGTGAGTTACAGGAGTGTTGTAGGGTGTGAGTTGCAAAACAGGGAAGTGTGAAGGGTCAAAATGTAAATGGAAGGTGTATATACTGTGAGGAGGAATGGATCGATGGTTGAGGTTCTTCCAGAAATCTCTCATCTTTTCTCCCCCCTTCCCCTGTAGCTTTGCTGGAGAAGTGAGATCAACCAAAAGGCCAGACAAAACAATGCATAACTAATTAACATTAACATGAATAATCCAGTTATTTTTCTAGAGAACCCAAAATTGAGATCGGTGCAGCATAGGGACTATGATGCCTACTCGTCCACAAGGAACAAAATAAAAATCCAGCACCTGTTACACCAAGTATTACCAACATTCTAACTAACATCAGAAGATGCCACTTACCAGATTGAGCTATAATTTACGACGGTTAATGGGAGGGAAGAATCTTTACAATCATGTTCTTGGGCAGTCATTGATCACAAAATCCTATGATTGAAAATAAATTCTGGTGATAGGTTGCACCCTGAAGGCTGCAATTCATTTGAAAACAACAACTTGGACGTGTGTTCGTTATCTGTCCCTCTGCCGTATTTATCCTTCTCTGAGATGTGCTATTAGAAACACCAGTTTGTTAACATCTTGGCATCATTGTCCAATAGCATTTTTTAATGTCATTAGTTAACAGTCTATTGAGTCTCTAAATCATCATTAGTTAACAGAAGTAATTCTGGTAGCTAGTTTTATGATAATATATTTATGCAAACTCAACTAAAAATACAATAATTTTAAAAGCTATTTCTCAGCATCCCAGAGAGGCCATGGCATTGTTCGATAGAGGTAATCATTTGCAAAAAAACTGTGTAGTTTAACATGAGGTTTATTAGCACTGCTATCAAATACTTATGAAAGGAACTGACCTAGTACATTTAGAAGAAAAAATCGCATCGCATACTAGGATGCTAATACCCTGAATTGCCATTCAGATACTGACTGTTTGACCATTCCTCGACCAACTGGCACCTTAGTCTGTGGATCAGCAAAAGTATCACAGGGAGAACAATTACCACATGCCAGTATTTCTTCTTAAAAGTAAGTTTATGGCACACCAGACAAGTCAACTATATAAATCATCGTCTTCAGCTGCTGCGACAGCGGATGCCAAAGGATCTTAGCCTTGCAGTGAATATCAACATCAACATGAATAATCTACTACCTTACAAATTATTTCAGTTACATTGTTGGAGAATCCAAAAAATGACATTTGTTTGGTGCATTGTAGAGACTAAAGATTCAGCTAAAGCTTAATCAAATTGTCAACATTCCAGAGAGGCTGTGTCATTGCTCAGTAGAGGTAATCATTAGCGACAAAAAGGTGCAGTATGACAGAAGGTTTATAAGCAATGCTAGTGGATACTGCAAATGATTGAACTAGTACATTTAAAAGGAAAAAATAGCATCACATATAATGATGCTAATGCCCTTGATGCAGCCCACAGAGAAAAAGATAATTGTACCACAGGGCAATGGATATATCATTGGCAAACAGACAGGAATCAGAGACGACAGGTAATGTTTTTTCTTCTTTTAGGCGGAGGATAAAATCTTCACCATATATACCGTATAAAACATGCACGTAAAAATAATTACATGGTCTTCCTGTATATTCCGGCCATACGATGAGTGGGGGGGGGGGGATGTAAATGGCAAATAAATGGTGTCCGCAAATCCCGTTTAGTTAGCTTTACCTTAGCTTCATTGTTCATTTTTCCAGAAAAAAAAACAAAATTTTAAACTGTTTGATTATATAGTGGATTTAAACGGGATTAATTGGGACCCGGTTGACATCTCCTGGCGGCTGAGGTGCAAATGTAGCCTCGTTGCTTTGTGTGCCTTTACCTGTTTCGTTTTTGGTATCTGCCGGATCAGTTATGAGTATCGATTTATCTGAATGACAGATGCGATTCTGAAGGGAGGGAGTACGATGAATCTTGCAGGGAAGTTGTTGCAGTGGGGACTTGCTTTGAAGCAGCAGGAAGACCAGATACGGCACAACTGTCAATTGACATGCCTGATGAACAAATAAAACAACGACGGCTGCTAAATGTGCCTGTACTTTTAAGACGACAAGGGCACGGCCTTGGTGTTTGCCTCGTCTCCTCGGCGATATGACCTGGTATGCATGTCTTCCTCTTCTTCAGTATACAGAAGTGAGCCAGTGAGGTGACTCGTTCTGATTTTTTTTGGGAGCATAGGAACACTGAGTCTGGATCCCAGGCAGGCACGACGCTTTTTTTTTCTTGAGAAAAAGGCACGACGGCTGGTCCGGTCCTGGCATCACGCCACTCGTCTGAACTGAAGAGAGAGGCCAACGCAGCCCAAGCCCAAAGCAATCAGAGTCGAGTAACACCCACGCCACGGATCGCTCCCCACGATCCGCGTGCCTCTCCCGAAACCAGATCCTCACCATCCACGCCTCGCAGATCCAACGCTCGAAACTCCCCTCTCCTCCCCTCCCGAAACACAGAGCGCGGAAAATTCCTCAGGCTCGCGCCCACCCGCCGTCTCCCCTCCTTAAAACGGCTCCCGAATCCCTCCTTGTTCCTCATTCCACTCCCAAATCTCCCGAGCAATCCTCTCTCCGCGCCCACGTAGCAAACCCTCCACTCCCAATGGCCCGCACGAAGCAGACGGCGAGGAAGTCCACTGGCGGCAAGGCGGCGCGGAAGCAGCTGGCGACCAAGGCAGCGCGCAAGTCCGCCCCGGCCACCGGCGGCGTGAAGAAGCCGCACCGCTTCCGCCCCGGCACCGTTGCGCTCCGGGAGATCCGCAAGTACCAGAAGAGCACCGAGCTGCTCATCCGCAAGCTGCCCTTCCAGTGCCTGGTGCGGGAGATCGCGCAGGACTTCAAGACCGACCTCCGCTTCCAGAGCTCCGCCGTCTTCGGAGTCAATTGCACAGAACTAGATTTGCGGAAAACCACCAACTTGTTAATCTGTTGCAAAAAGCACCGTCGTTGCAAAAAGCACCGATTGTGTGATTTGGGCCGTTTAATCACTTTCTTACAAGTGGGCCCAGATTGTAAGGAGCTTAGATGGCAAAACGTTGACATACACACCCCTGAAATAAATAAATAAATGCAATCAACTCCCTAATATGCACAACAGCCAGCCCAGAGCAATTTTGACCGGGTCTTCTCTGCCTCAAAGCGCAGCTGCGGCGCCCCCGGCCATGCCATCTGGTGGGCACGACGGTGCTCTGCTTGCCGTCCGTTGGGATTCTCCTCCTCCAGCACATCCTTGGCACTCGCGGCCTGGGGTCGCGGCCGCCATTCTTTCTGGTGCTCACCGGCGAGAGTGTGCCGGTGGACCTCCATAACGGACGTGCGCGGCGGCGCACGGGCCGGCGCTGCTCCTCTACTTCGTCTCTCGTCAGGTGATCCACATCGCCGATCCGGCCGCCGCCGAGGAGTGCCTGACGGCCCACGACATCGTTTCCCTCAACCGGCCCGAGCTCCCCTCCGCACACCACCTCCCCAATGACTCTCCACGGGCCTCCTCCTCCGCTCCGCGGCCGTCCACGTGGACGAGCTCCGCCTCCGACGCCTCTCCACTGAAGCTGCCAGTGCTCGGTGTGTTGGACATCGGCGGCGCCAAGCGGTGGCCAGTGCGGCTTCCGAGAAGGGCGGCGGCGCAGCGAGTCATCGACGAGCACCGTGCCTCCTTCGACGAACATGACGGGATGAGCGGCGGCAGGAAGATGGTCGGCGACCTGCTGGACATGCAGGCGGTAGAGGCCAGCCGTGACCACGCCGCCGGCGACGTAGAACTCATACACGCGCGGGGGGAGGGGTCTGATTGCTTTTGTTTTTTAGATCTAGGGGTGTGTGTGTAATTTTTCCGCTAAGTCAATTCCTTACAATTTGGGCCCACTTGTAAGAAAGTGATTAAACGGCCCAAATCACCCGATCAGTGCTTTTTGCAACGACTTAAGTGATTTTGCGGTGTTTTTTGCAACGGATTAACGAGTTGGTGGTTTTCCGCAAACCTATCCACAAATATGGTGATTTTGTGCAATTGACTCGCGTCTCCGCGCTGCAGGAGGCCGCCGAGGCCTACCTCGTCGGGCTCTTCGAGGACACCAACCTCTGCGCCATCCACGCCAAGCGCGTCACCATCATGCCCAAGGACATCCAGCTTGCCCGCCGCATCCGTGGCGAGAGGGCCTAAGACTGCTTCCTAGAATCCTAGTGTCTGATATGGTCTTGAGGTGTAGAGATGCGTTAGTTTCTTACTTATTAGCCCGTGTCTGTGGTAGTAAGGTTCTTTGACGGTTGTGTTATGATGTGATGTATGTGATGGTACCATCTTGTTATCATCATCAATGAGAAGTTAGCAATCTCCCGCAAAAAAAAAGAAGAGAAGTTAGCAATTTGATTTTAAACAGGCCTGCTTGTTTGTCTGATCTAAGTAAACGTTTTGGTTTACCGACAGATTTACCCTCAACTTTTGGGAGCATTTGCTGGTAAACGTGCCACTGAATCTGATGAACTTGAGGTTCATATGCCCCAGTTCAGTTCAATTTGCCCATGCTCACCTTGTATAATTCGAGTCCAGCTGCCTAATGCCCTTGCTCTCTCAATTCCATTTTTTCACTTTTGATGGTTACTCTCAATTCTTGCATGGAAAGGAACATATTGGATTGGGTTGTGTGCTTTCAAATGTTCTGTCCATTTATTGCTGGAGAGGTTGTCCCATAAACAAGTGTAAGGATATGTACTCAATTTGATGTGCATCCATGGAAGCTATGAAATTCTGGCTGTTCTAAGTGTACTAACTGGTTTTGCAGTATCATGTTCAAAGTACAATAGTGTTTGTGGGTTTTGGACTCCAAATGGAATGGGAAATATCTGCACTCTGTTGAAGGATTAATAAACTTTGTGGCTCGACACTAGTTTAAATATAATTTTGAATATGAGATAGCTGTAATCAGTGTACTTGTGTCTTGTAATAGGCATTTGTTAGTAGTAGCACATAAAAAAAATCAACTATAGCATCTTATATAGACTAAATTATTTTAAGTAATTGTTACTCTTCTCCACCAAATTGTGTCCAACCTTCAGCTTGGGTTGTTTGTTGTCTCGGGTTAGCTGCATCACTTTCTCAGCTCTTATCAGCTTCCTTTTTGCATGCATATTCTCCATGTCCCATCCACCAGGCCATTAGTATTATAAATTCTCTAGTATCCATCACAACATCACTCAAGCGTGAAGAAGTCTTAATTCTCTAGTAATATTTTTACAATGGTAGAATGCAGTGAGTGATGGCAAATGGAGACGTTTGTATCAGGGAGTTTGTTGCCAAGAGCTCCATACTGACTACTATCAGGTTCGAGGAGACTCGTCATCGTAGTCACTGTTATATGTAATCACTATAATAACAGTGGCATTTTAGTCCCTCAAATTGCTCGCATCCAGTTCGGCAAACAAAATTTGCAGGGACTTTAGTGCATAACCATTTTTTCCATTATGTCTTACTGCAATGTATTCAGTTTACTTACAAAATTTATATATCTCAGCTCATTACAACCGAACCAAATATAAATATATCAGCATTAGATTCCCAAGACTGAAAAAAAACAAATGATCTATCAGACGCAGAACATTCTCTTACCTATTTAGAAAACACTAAACTAATTGCTATTTGCTCAAGTTTAAACTTTCAGGTATGGTTTAGTCAACGTGCAATTATATTTTGTACTTCAACAGTTCTCCGAGTTGTTCATGCCATTATCCTGTTGATTGCAGCAGGGTATTTCAGATCAGAAGTACACTATTTTTCTTCTGTTTTAGAGGAAAACAGATGAAGTATGTTTATGTTTCTAATAACTTTAACATTCTGGAGTGCAGGATCTTTGAGGAGCCCTCTGCTCAGCAAGGTTGAGTTGCTGGTTAATTTTTTTGTCAAAGTATGTTAGACAGACGCCATTCAGAGATTAAGCAACATCTGTCTGCTTCACCCACCTTATGAACAAACTGGTCCGCATTTGATAAGTGACCTGTCGAGTTTACGGGGCTTTGCTTCTTGTAGTTGGCTTGCCATGACACTCAACAGAACACACTTTTTAAGGACATGTGTAGCTGTAAATTCCTCATTTATGGGAGTAATCTTACTGCACGAATATAGATACAGTAGATAATTTAGACCCTTCATTCCTCTATTTACAACTTTAGGTATTATTCAGACAATACAGTATTGCCTGCAGTCCTTTGTTTATATTTTAAGTATTAGGCAGATGGTCAAGTTGTAGCATGCAATATTGTATATCTTTAAATGTTGGAGGAAATGGCTAGATTGAAACCGGTTTCACGCATCGAATTGTTTGCCATATGGATCGCCATGATGATCTAATAGCACGGCGAAGTGAGTTCTTATCCAACCGACGAATGTGGAGGGTGGAGCCAGAGCTTCATGGAGTGGAAACTTGACCATCCTCTTTTTTTTCCGAACCGGGCATGACCCCTTTCCATTGCAAATGAATGGAAATACAAAGTTCCAAGAACATGAGAGGGGGTGGGAAAGAGGCACAACGAGTTCAAGCACTGCCAGAAAACCCACCGTGTTCGCCCGACATCGAAACGAACGCCATGGGGCGAAAACCTGACAGCACCATAGTTCATCAGACACACCAAACACTAAAGTCTATTACAGCCAAAAGCCAACACAGGCTAAATCGTAGCATCATAGAGCCAGAGTCACCAGCAGCACTTGAAGACGAAGTTGCATTTTCATTCTCCTCCTATTGGTCTCCTCGCAGCATCACACATCTTCATCAAACTCACTGTGCTCGACCTGACCATCTCCGCCCCGCTGCACAACTCCTTGACTCCTTCTCCTTGTTACGACTTGACCATCCTCTTTCACACCAAATTGTCAAAATAAAGTATGCGAGAGACCTAATCTTAGTAGTTATTGCGAAGGATGTAACAATTTCATATACTGAAGATTTTGGCATAGATGCTTCACCCTTTCGTATTTTTTTTACTACTAAATTGTCTGTCCCTTCTCAGGGCACCACTTTCGAAACAGTTAAAGGTTTTATTTGTTGCATGTCAAGTCACATTCAGATTCATATGATATGTTGTCTTACCTGTTTACTCTTGTTGACTTGCTCTGTGATAGTACATCTTAAATTTCTCGTCGAATGTATCGCCATCATCAAGACGTCTCTAGCTGGAAGTTATGTCAGTGCAGAGAGGAAATAGTACTTGCTAATGATGGACATTCAGAGACCACACTGGAAGCCGGATAGTCCCAGTGACCTGCTCGATGTCCAAACGAAAAAAAAGGTACTCGGTAGAGGGCATTGAAATAAAATCCGCTTTCTTGAAGGTAACACGTATAATATGTTCCCGTGTTTAAAGGGCGCCCACGCCACCCCGCCGATGCAAAGGCCAGCAAGTGAGTTAACGGGCCTATTTTGCTTTTTTCCCGAAGGCCCATAAAAGAACTTTCTTCCTCGTCGGGTCGCCCCTCTCTCTCCGCTGCCCTCTCACAAAAACCCTAGCTAGCTAACCCCTCCTCCCGAAACCGTAGTAGCAGCGCCGATGGGAGGGTCGCGGCGCAAGTTCAAGCGAACCCGCACCAAGGTGCGCGTGGGGTTGCCGCGCAAGAAGCGGCGCGAGTTCAAGCCGGCCTTCGACCTGCCCGAGGCGCTCGCCGCCGCCGCCGCCGCAGAGGCCGGCGGCCACGTGCCGAGCTGGGACGCGGAGGGCAGCGTCGTGAAGAACTACTCCGCTTTCGGGGTCGTCGCCAACCCCAACCTGCTCGGCGCCCACTCCCGCGGCACGCGAGGCCTCGTCCAGAGCGCCTCGCTGCAGGCGCCCGACGTCGACGCCTTGCGGGCCCCCGTCGACGAGTTCGGCCCCGTCGACACCGGCAGTGACCTCGAGTGCGACGGTCAGTCTCCCGTCCCTTCTCCCCGTCTGATAAACTTGGACCGGCTCACGAGCTGGTGAATTTATGTTTTATGCCCAGTTTCTTCAGGACATGTCGCTAATTTGGTTATACTGATGGGAATCTTAGGTGCCGTATTAATTAGTTTTGGTGAATGTGCGAATTTGGTGGATCAATTGGCATGGCATAATGCGATTTGTCAATCACATGTGTTGATTTAGCTCTTATTTTTTGTTGTTCATTTATGTTTGGGCATATGCAGATGGTTTGCCTCTAGACGTGATTTCCTTTGTGCTGTGAGTAATCCATTGAGCTGCCAGAGCAATGAAATGAACAGTGTGTAAACCAAGTCCGTCCAACACATTTCTCATCCAAGTTTTAGGTTCGCTGGTTTGCTTGGAGATGTTTGTGTAAAATCTTTCTTTTACCCTTGGTATAACTTGGAGTTTCTCATCGAAGTTGTAGGTTCGATGGTTTGCTTGGAGATGTTTGTGTTCAATCTTTCTTTTACTCCTGACATAACTTGGAGTTTTGATAAATATTAATTTGTTCTCCAACAGTATGCTTCCAACGGAATGTTTTTTTCTTTTGCTGAAATAGCCGTAAAGGTCATGGTAGTAGCTGTTTTATGGACAAAAGAGAAGTTCACCTGGCTTTTGACTTACATAATTTGTGATATGTTATCAGTCATGTTGTTGGATCAAGAATTGATACTATGGTTAGCATACTATCTATCAAATTTTCAAAAGAAGAAATTACTACTTTGTGAAGACACAATATATTCAAATATAATTTGAATTGGAACTGCTTTCAACAGCTCCTAGATTTGGGTTTCTGTTTCAATTTCTTATTCATAGTATATTCTGAGCTTTATGCTTAAGTGTTGGTGTCATTTGAGGAAATTTATATAGAAAGATGCAAGGTATTACGGCAGTAAACAGTTTGCTGTGGCTGGCAATACAAACACTGCTTCTAAAGTTCAGGAAGCAGCGGAAGCTCAGTAGCTGCAGTAGTTGGTTTCTGATTCAACTTAGTACTGGGGTATGTGAGGAAGAACAGAGTTGTAGTCAACAAGTTAGAAGTCATATGCTCCTACAGTATAAACTAAGTGATCTTGGATCACATCCTTCCGGCTCAGAAAATATTTTTACTTCTTCCTAAAAAAACAGAAAATTTACACATGAAGATGGCTGAACAATTATATTCTGATTTCAGGTTCCATGCTTGTTTTTTGAATTCTAGCCTGTGCAGAAGTATGCAACTAATTGAGAGTTTCAAAAGATACATTTTTGGGCTCCTCAGTCTTGTATGTTTTATGCAGACCACTGATCAATACATTTTCTCAAGAAAGTATGCTGATACATAATTCATTCTAATATCTACATCCCAGATTTATTTCTGGGATTATTTAGTTTTGTAGGCCCTTTTTTGAATTTTTGAAAATTCAGAGGGCACATGTGCTCTGATGCAAGAAATCTTTCTCCTAGTTAGTTAACTGCAAAAAGAGAAGAGGCCTTTTGAGTAAGCAATAATACTACTGTTTCCTCATCTTGGTTTTCTCATCCATCCTCGCTACTCAAAGCATGCATCATCTTGCGCCACTGTCTTCTCAGAACATCCCATACACTCGGTAGCTTACTGTCGCATAGAGTGTAACAATTGGCATGATGGCAAGTTCTCCAAAAGATTAACATGATTTTGAAAGAAAAACCATTGCCCAATGGTAACAGCAGGATAAGTCCCATCAATCAAGAAACAAAAAACACTCAACTGGTGCTCCATTTTTTTATAAAAAATTATGGTTCCCTTAGATGTTCCAAAGCCACAGAATACTAAAAATCCAAGTCACAATTGTGTTTGTTTTCAAAAATTGAGTACGCTGTGAAAGACAAGGCCTGTCAAGTTTTTTTCCTGGTGAGATGGTTTGTTAATATCCAAGCCCCAGCAAGTATTGATATTAGTGTATACTTAAGACCAATTGAAATGCACTGCTTTTAGCATGCTCTCTGAAGGCTATGAAATGCTTATTTTGAATGTTCTATTTGACAATAAGTCTTTACATATTTAAAAGAAGTTCTCTTTCTTTTCTGCCGCCAATATCAAAAGATAATGTCCTAAGAAGCTATGAAATGTACCTAGCAATGTTCTGTCATGGCAATAGCTTTGTTATGACAGCAAGACATTATGTTATCAACTCGATGGATTAATACAGTGAGTTCTTGCTTGGCTAGCAGGACATTTTGTTTGTTACTCAATGGATATAATTTTTTGTGTTCTTTGTTTAGCACCTGAGGTAAATTTATTTATTGTCATAGTATAGTAATTAAAATGTTACTGTTATATTTCTTTGAGTTGTTTCATCGCATAAGAGGGCATATGTTACGGTGCATATATTTGTATTTCAGTTTACAAACAGTATTACGTATATTGTAGACAGTAAGAGTGATGATGTACTTGTGTACGATCTCATAGAATTTATTCTATGCAATGTAGATCTAAAATCTGCACTTGGGAAGAAAAGGAGGGATGGCAAATCTGCACCTTTGGAGCCACTGACTAAAATTCAACGACTATGTATTGGCAGATTAATAGAGAAGTATGGTGACAACTACAAGGTATAACACAATTTTCGAATATGTTATTTTGTCGAGCATATGTTTAACAAATATGTAGATTCTGAAAACGTAGACTAAAGAGAAGAACCGTGTTTGCAGGCCATGTTCATGGATACCAAACTGAACTCAATGCAGCACTCAGTGGGTACATTAAAAAAGCTCTGTGAAAGATACCATGTTGGTGGCAAGACCATCCTCTATCCGATGTAGCGTCGTATGAATCTAGATTTCACTTTCTGCCTGTACCCTATTTCTCCCACTAAATGGGACATGCAAATTTTGCCTGTGAATGATGTAACTTCTGATGGCTACAATATAAGAATGTTTTTGTTTTATGTTGGAAGGTCCAACTCATTATAATTGTGCTGGGACTTGACAACAACCTGCCCCTTCATATTCTCTTGCGCAAGAGTTACAGGTTAGAGATAATATGATATACCAGTGGCAACTCTTGAGATACTCGCTGGCATTACAAAAGTAAAAAAGAATGCTAGTGAAAGCTCTATATGTATACTGATAATCAGTATTCACACTATTCAGTTCATCCATAATTCACAAGTAGCATTTGGTTATATACCTTCGTCTAGGTAAGCAATAACCATGCAACACCAAGTTCACACATGCTTCTCATTCCTTTTTGAATAGTTTGGATTGCTTACCACATGTGTCATGCTTCCCATCCCTTTCTAATTTTCTACCATCTAATGCACATCATTTGTTTTGTTCTCTCTCAGCAGGAGTGCATGACGCAACAGATTTAGTCTAAAAAAGATGAGTATACATCTACAAATACACATCAACATAGCAAGAGCAAATAATCAGCGATTCAACCGTATGTAAAAGTAACTATTATCATCAGCCTATATGATCTAATAAGGCGAGGGATTGTAACCATGTTAGGCAGATTGTGCAATACAAAAAAATAATGGCTATAGTTAGGGCATCTCCAAAGCGGACCCTCAAATCGCTCACAACTGTCCGGACTGCACGGTCCGGACCACGAAAACCATCCAACACCTGTATCGGTCCGTCGAGTGGCCCGGACGTACTTTTTTGGCA